>NW_018128007.1:2523337-2551344 GCF_001952655.1 Monopterus albus | reverse complement strand
GCTGTAATTAGAGAGCAGGGTCCATACAAAGGAGCGAGCTGGGAGCCAGTCTCAAGCCCATCTGTGCAACCCCATCATCAGCAGCTCCTCCAACGCTGGGGGCCGCTCCCGAGCCGGGCCCCCGCATGCAGATCATCTGAACACACAAACTTTCGTTCCTCAGCCTCCATCCTCCCTGCCTTTTTCTTTCTTCCTTTCTTTTTTTTACTTTCCTTTCTGCACTGAAAGAAAATCTATTGCAGCTAGACTAATGCAGCTCACTTTAATAAGGCTCAGACGCTGGTAAATATTAAATACGCTACAATGAGGAACAGACAACACTGTGACCATCTATTGACAAGATGCTGTGTTAGAGGGATGGAATGAGCTGAAATATATATGGACACATTAACAAACACTGGAGCCTCAAAGACACACTCACAACTGATGGTTTCTTCATTCACACACTTTGTATCCGATTGTTTTAGTACCATCTGTCTTAAAGGTTTTAACATCAAATCCAACTTTTTAAAGTCTTCTAACATTCAGCTAAATGTAAACAGTTATTTTTAGCTGAATGTTAGAAGAATGTAAGTTTTACTCCCTTTTTAACATCTCATTGACCTACTGGACTGTGTCAGTTTCATTTTGATCATTACCGTGTTACAATATGCCATTGCTAACCTATAGGTCAGCTCCAGTACTAGTCATCACATTATCTGTCATGTAATTCACTTCAGCACCTAATCAATAATTCAGTTAACATCTTCCAGTGGAACACACTCCATTGCTTACTTGTACTTCTATCTTTGTGAGGACGCTCATTGGCGTAATGCATTTCCTAGCCCCTTACCCTAACGTTAACCATCAGAACTAAATGCCTAACCATAACTCTTACCCTACCCCTAACCTAAACCCTAAGGCATTTCAGAAAGTGAGGACCAGCCAAAATGTCCTCTCTGTAGCAAAAAAAAAAAAAAAATGTTTTGTCCTCATTATATAGCAAGTACAAGAACACACACACAGTGAGGACCTATCCATGTCCTTTTCTCTTCTGATTTAGATCAAATTCTTTGAGCCCTTCTTTTTATTTTCATTTTCTCTTCCTTTACCCAGTTAAACATCTTCTTAAAACTAAATATTTCAAGATAGATCATGGCTAAGGCTGAAGTTTTAAAACATTGTTTGACCAATAAATATGAATATCACATTCTATAAAAAGATATAGATAACATCCAGTGAATATGCTCAATGATCAATTATTTTCTATAGTAAAAAGAAAATATTAATTTATAAGCACCCACACAGACCAAGAGTACTATAAATGTGACTTGAATTTGATAAATCAGATAAAACTACAATACATGCTGTGTTTCATTTACAGGAATGGAAATGCATAGAAACTTTATTTTGTTATATTGAATTTTTTTCAACATGTTTGTAAGTAGCAGAAAAAGAAGCCCAGTGTTTTTTATTGGCAGGACAAATACACATTGATGTATCTTTTAAATAAAGCTTCTGCTACAGAAGGTTTCTCTGAATGATATGCTGGCTGTTAGTTGCGATCATGTATCTGAGTGTTTTGATTTCCACAGTCAAATGCACAAAACAGAGTGCACATCCACAGCCCATTTCTGTCATCAAAGCAGTAAAACACAGTAATGCGTCCTGTTTCCGAAAAAAACTCTGCCTTTTTCTCCGTCATGACATAGTCAGACAGCATACACTTCTGTCCCCTTTGGCAATCTGTGACAGGTTCAACTGGAGAACCAGCAGGGAAGGAGCTGTCAGGCAAACCCAGAAGTTCTGCTTGAGTGCTGCCTTAAGGCAGCAGATCAGACACAATGATAATGTTGAGTGGTTCTCATAGACAATTAACCACAACTAAGAGAAGTCCTGGCCTTGCCACCGTAGAGTCGGGTGGTTAATTTGAAAAGCTGGCAGGTACAAGCTATCATGTTTCACAGAGTATTAGTAACTCATGTTCTTTCATGTGTCAGAAGCATCACATGTTCTCTTCAGACACTCAAACACCCAACGTCCTGCCACCACAGAGACTATTTGTTGACTGACTAATCTGGATCATGCTCTCTCTGTTAGCTACATTGTATTGTAGACAGGTGTAAAATATTAAATACTGGAAAGATGTGACAGATTTTAGCTATAGGTTTATAATATATGATTGTTTCTGAATATGACTTGATTCAAGACCATTTTCTTGGTGAGTTATTCATGTTGCTTCTGCTTCTGAATGCTTCTGCCTAAATTGAATGCAGCAGATATGTTTCTCAGAGCTGAATTTAAAAAGGTATTTAGGTATAATTATGCACTTTGACAGAAAAGAAACCAGTTAACTAACTGTGTAAGAAAGCCCTCTATTTTTCACTCCTTAACATAAGTAGGTAAATTGTTTATATTAATCGTGGCTAAAAAAGTGTGTGGTCATCATGGAATCCACAGTTGTTGCTTTCATTACTTCTTTTTTTTTTTAATTCACATAATTTTATGTGAGAAATTGATGAATTCCACAGACACTGACAAGGAAAAACATCTAACTCTGGGCCTGACCCTGAGATACAGAATAGCCATTCACTGAGTAGAGGAAAGATGATGAAGAAAAAGTTGGAGGAAAAAAAAACATCGACTTTGAAATTGACGCTAGGCTGTTGCAATTCTGCTGCGAGCAAATCAAGGCAGAGAGGAAAAACAGTCTGTGACCAAGAATGACAGGCCTGAGAGAATGTCACAGCAATTGTGGGGCCATCACTCGCAAGAGATGATGGGTGATTGCTTCACGTTCCACGGCAAGTCCATCCTGGAGGACACTGCGCACCCTTGCTCATCTGTGGCCCAACCTTTGGCGCTGACATTTAAAGTGTTGATTTTGGAGCACTTATGCTAATTGTTGTAATTTTCCTGATGAAGCGCCATTCTGATACCTTGATGTGGCAAAGATAGTTTTACATTTTCTATGTAGTCGTCTTTGCCATTTGCACTGTGTAGTGTCAGCTCAGAGTGCTACTGAAAGCAGACGAAATTGCAAGCAAATTGCATCAGATTGCCAACATTGTGAAAAGGTAAATTGCTTGCAAATCTATTTAAACCACTGGCCTATTTTCATCAGCTATGGTACTTGGTATTCATGATTGCTTAATTGGCGACCTTTTCTATTGTGTAGTGCTTTATGGTGCGATGGAAAACGATCTTTACCAAACCAATTACCCTTTTTTTCCCTCACTACTGCATTAGAGCTGTGATTGCAGCAGCTAGTCCTTTGTAAATGAACTTTCTGGTTTCAGAGAATAAAGTGTCATTTGGTTGATATGATGTTGTTTAGCGGTTGTTTTTTTTTTTGTAGAAAAAAGATGGACTCTTTTAGGTATACTCTGTTCATGTGTGACATTAATAAGCCTATAATAACCTTGTCTATGTATGAGACTTGCTAAACACAGGAATATTTTGTCACACTATCAATCATATGCGTTTATCTGCTGTTATCTGCTGCCTCCGCTTTATAAATCTTTGGATGTGGACATTTAGAGTTAAACATTTGTTGATTTTAGACATCATAGCAAATGACTGTGGAGTTAATGGCATTTGACATTAAATGTGAGTTTAATATTCTTGATGCTAAGCAGAGCCAGATTATGAACCGGGAAGACCTGGGGCACTTCACTTTTGGAGGCCCCCGTCCCCACCTGCCCAATGATTAACACTTTTCAGGCCTTGGAGTTTTGACTCAGAAAACTTCAGACTGTGGCCTGAAGCTTTCGGTGGACCTTAAAATGGAAGAAGCCTCAGAGGGACCATAGCCTGTGTCTTTCCAAGGCCCTGGGGCACTGGACCCAATGGCCTGATCCATAATCCAGCCTTGATGCTGAGATTTCATTCACAAATTTTCACATTTCTATGCTGTGTATGATGGTTTATAAACACTGTCCCTAAACGACCTCCCATTACAGAACTGCTAGCCATGCTAGCAGGTTTGATCATTTTCTGAATATGAGATACCAATTTTTATTCTGCTTCAGTCAGCACATTTTTCATCCGTGTGGTTGTCAGCTACAAACTTCCATTTTCATTCAATACTGTCTCAGAAACATGATGAAAAACTTTGTGTTCCTCTATTAGATGTACTGAAGTGCTGTCAGTCTGCTCGCTTCTCCTCTGCCAGACAGGCCAATAGAATTAACCCTGGATTAACCCACCAGGCCCAAGTGCGAGGTAATGGCCTTGGCTAATGGTTGTGTGTGTCCAGTGCCAGGTACTATTGACTCTCACTGGCACAGTTTGCTCCATCTGAGGGGGAGTATGACAGCATGGCCATCTCTGTACAGCTGGCGTTTGTATGCCAATGCCAGGCAGGGATAATACACAGCCACCCCGCTAGGATCGTAAGGAGCACTGCTCTCTGCCCGTGTCTCCAGCTTGACAAACATGGGCCATAATCCTTTGGGAGAACATGAATGATGCTTTTTTAAAAATCTCTTAGTTTAGTCCAAGAGATATTTTAACACTCTTCAAGAAGGTTATAAACCCAAACAGTTTGTCATTTCCACCTCAGATTGATTCTACACTTTGAGATATTACAGTCAATCATCAAAAACTAAAAACTGGCACTTTTGAGGCTGAGACAGGCTTTATTTCAGTGCAGTCATATTCTGCTCTGGCAACTCTCTGCATGTAGTTCCTCTCATATATCTCGTGTAACAGCTCTCATCCTCAGTTCTTTTGTGGTGAGGGAGTTTAATTGGGGGAGGGGGGGACTCAGATCTCCTGTAGATTAGCTTATTTTAACACTGTGATCTGGCTTTCAACAAACAGAGGATGGGTTTAGTATGTGTATATGTGGGTGTAAGGGGAGGGGGTCATATAACCACCCCTGCCATTTTAGCAGACTAGAACTCACTGAATGGGAATGTGGAGGTTGGGGAAGGGGCTGTAAATTTCCTCTGAGTCAGGGCAAAGCTGATTGATCTCTGAGTGTAAAATCAATAAGAGGACTGTCATTTTTGTAAAGGATGAGTTGGAAAGAGAAAATAAATTAAGGCTCCCCAGATCACACTGGATGTGCACGCTGAAGCTTTTGGTCTCATTAATTCCGTGCAGTCTGTATTTTGGTAATGCTGTGTCCAATCTCACAGGTGCAGCAATGGCAGGCTATCTGCCAGCAGCAGGACCTTTATTGTACTATGTATATTTCATCACAGCCACACAGAGAAATCAGACACTTGCCCTTGCGCCCTTTTCACGTCTTGATTCCTGATTAATCTATTTCCTTATTTTCAAAAGTACATCATGCCAGTGGTTGATTAAAACAGGAATTTAAAGCCGTTGTCTTTCTTGCAAGTCCCTTATCAGAACTAATGTGCAGGCTGTGGTCATTTGTCTTGGGTTGTGTTGTACCCGGTACTTTTTACCATACTGACTCTGAGAGACAGGCAGTCCAAGTAACTACAAAACAGTGCTGATTTATTCCATGAACACAGGTAAAAATTAACATTACATGCTCAAGTATCTTGCACCTCCAACCTGCACGCAGGCAGATGAAAGATGAAAGACCCTGAATCCACCAGGCCTATACATTATATCCCTTCGGTTGGGCTAGCCCCATACTACACAAGAACGCCAAACCGTGACGTCTCTGTTACCAGCTTTGCAGCTGGACATAGCAATAGTCAAAACATGAAGTAAATCAATGTGTGTGTGTCTGTTGATTAAGTGGTGTGTAACTAAAAACATTCTCACGACCTCTAATACATGTCGTGACTTAAACATAAGAACATATTATGGCTAAGGCTACAGTTATACACGTCATAATAATAATAATATTAAACACTCTGTCTGCTGACAGTCATCAACTCTTCTCTCTAGTTATCCTTGACCAGATGTACCCTGTAGAAACTCATAAGCATGACTAAGCATTTAACAGTCTAACTAGACATCCTCTCTCCACTAAACATTTCTAATACATAAAGTATCTAACCAATATCTATCTGACTAAAAATACCTAACAGTTGTTATAAGAAGTAAAGACTGGTGCACTTTTCTCTTCCACAAAATATTGCAGGAAGATTAATTTACTATTTCTCATCTTTTAGCTCCTCTGTTTACTGTCTGCAATGTCTCCTATGATATTTTTCATGCTTAGATATGCTGTTTTCACTTATTCATTCCTGTTTCACCTTGATCTTCTCATCTATTATATTACACTTCTTCCAAGCACTGAGAGAATGTAGTCCTCCTTGGCCTTATCGGATTGATGGTTACAGAAACCATTGCATAATATCAACTTTTCCTGGGCCATTTTTCACCATGTGCCCACCTATGTGTCTTTTGATCAGTGCTCATGATTTGCTTCATGCTCACATCTCACGGTAGTGTCTGTGTTTATACCCTTGTGCTTTGTGTTATGCAGGACATCATTGTCTGAGGCTGCGTACGTATGCATGTGTGTGTAGCTTCCTAGTGGCTTTTATCAGTTGGTCTCTAATGTGTCAGTTGTTGCTGAGGATCCACTCATCATGCCGCTGTCTCTGCTGTTCAGTGAGACCATTAAGGACACATCAGGCTATCAGGAGGCAGCTCTCAGTGACTGACAGGCATAAAATACACCCTTTGGCCTCACTCTGAATAATTTTCAGGTCAAAGGGGCTTCGTGTATAGCTGGGGGACATCATATGTGTGGGTCAGCTTTTTTAGTGTAGACACCTATGGGATGTTTAAAAATGTGATCTTGTGGACAGTGTATAGTGCTTGTTCTGTGCTTCATCTTGACTGCATGTGGACAAAAACTTGATTTATCTGGATGTATAAACAAAGCAAATCTGAAATACCCGGGAAATTCAGAGACATCTGTGTTTTGCAAGCCAAAATTCTGGTGAAAAGTGGTGAAAGGGGATAATTTGTATGTGAAATACTCATTTAATTCACATTCACTAAGCAGGTTATCAAATTAAATCAGGGCTCTGTTAGGCCTGCCACTTGGGCTTTTGGGCCCGGCTTCATGTGTAAAATTGGCCAACAAGAGATTTGGGGGAGCGCTTTGAACGCCCATGTCACGTCATCTCTTGGCTCTCCTCAGGAGCCTGATCCCAGGGTCAGTGGTTGTGGAGAGATGCCTCTGTGGGCTGCAACAGGGTGACAGGGCCACAACACCATCTCCAGCTGGGCAACTTATTACAGCCGTGGTCTTTCTCACCCCCTCCTCCCCTGCCCCAGCCATTCACAACATCATCAAGCCATCACATATTCATAGTGTTGCGGGCTGGTGGAGTGTGTGTTTGTGAGAGATGGGTTGGGGCGGCGGAGGGGGGTTTTACCAGTGCGGTGACACTGTGTGGTGGTTGTGGCAATGGTGCAGTAGTTGGGAGAGTGCAGTTGGAGACTGTAGGGGGGCTGAATCTGCAGGTGGCTGTCACATCCGTAATTGCCTCATACTTCCCTCTGCAGCGTAAAATTGTTTTCATTATGTGTCATGCACACAGTGCCAGGCAAGGGCCCCTTGAGAGCATTCCCAAGAGCCAGAGGGAGGAGACACTCCACTTAAACAGTCGCTTAGCTTCAAATAAGAAAGGAGAAAAGGAGCAGAGAGAGGAGGTGGAGGAGGAGGAGGACAGGAGAGAGGGAAGGGGTGTGGAAAAAACAGAGGAAGCTCATCATTAACTGTGTTCGAACAACAGCAGACAAGTGTGAGCTCATGCACAAAAACCAGGCAGAGCTTATCCTAAACATCTCAGTTACTAGGGGGGAGTTGTGTGGCTTCAAGCACACTGTGAGCTCCTGGAGAGCTTCCGTGGTCAGAAGGGGGAGAAAAACAAGGAGCGGGAAAAGAAAAGGAGAGAAAGTTTCCACCTGACTGGAGTTCCCATGGTTTGCCATGCAGGAGGGTAAGCAGGTTTCAGCAATAAACTCAGGCATTGTCAGGCAATAATGCTCAGTCAGGTCCCTCCATTGGGATTCAAGGGTGTCTTTTTCTCTGCTCTCTGCGCTGCACTAATCACAGGCCTACTTTGTTTAATTGCAGCAAAAGGGAGAAAATGTGTTCAAGAAGTCATCCTAATCCCTCCCCTTTACCCCCTGCTCCATCACAACAGCCCCAGCTTTGCCTCCCCATACTCTGTCCCTCTCTGCTGCTCCTAACCCCCTTTTCCCTTTTTAATGAATTGTGGAACTTTACAGAGACAACAAACAGCAGAACCATGATAAATAAAGGATGGAGTAGAGGGGGAGTGTCATAGGTAAGGGCCTGAGGTGTTGGCTGGTTATCTATGAAAAAACACTTCCGCTGGATTTAAGCACTTGCAACAAGTGCCATTACGGTAGCTTTTGGATGCTGCCGATGAACAGGAGGTGGGGGGTAGGAGGATCAAATGGAAAATAAATCCTGCTTGCAGCTAGCTGCTGGTAGCCCGCTGGGCATGCAGCCTCAGACTAATCATCACTGTAAAAGCATGTCAAAGCTCCCTCAATGGACACAGATTCGTTTCTTCTATTTTTCAATCTTAGATTTAGAAACTTAAGGTGCTGTGTATTGTACTTGATGACTCTGGGGTCACAGGCGCCAGGGGGGCAAGGGAGGGGATTTATCAATCAGGACTCTTCGTTTTTCTAAAGCTGAATAAAAAGCAACCCATGAAGAGACAAACCAGTCCTCCTTTAACCAAAGGCTTTTCTTATTCATTAGATCCGGATTTTGGCTTCTCCCTTTACCTCGTTCTCTAGAGGACGAGGCATCTGAAGCATAGAAAACCACTCGGTGGAAGGAGAAAAATTCCAAAGGATCCCTGAACTAAGGTTTAAGATAACATCATAGCTAGTTTGCCTCTGTGGCTCAGTGAAAATAATAATAATTGTTATTATTAGATATTTTTGAAAACATGATATTACTTTAAACTAAAAGTCCACACATTGATATTTAATCAATTAAGAAAAAATGCCACAGCAGATAATAGAAGATTAATAATAATAAAAAAGTAATTAAATTCTATAGCCTGCCGTCATTAGCTGCACATTTGTGTTTTGCAGTCCCTTTCTTTTTGTGTAGATTTTGGTTGGCATAAGAAAAAAATGCCAATTTTAGGAAGAGACTTGAAACAGCAATATGAATCTAATATACATATAAAGTGTGAAAAATGGCACTGTCCACCAACACCCACAAAATTGTAACCATGATGCAAATTTATCCACCATCAGAATTAAGTAATGGCAAAATTCACTGGCTAAAATTAAGCAAACTAAAACTTAAATATACTCTGTACATTTAAAACACTCTTTAAGCTGCCCTTTAAACAGAACAGCTCACATGTAAGTATTTAAGTATTTAATCGATGCTTTCTCTGAATGGTTTGTTATGATTTCAGCAGTTCCAGAATTCTACAATTACAGAAACCCTTCTGGCCTAAGTGGATGAGGGTTTAGATGAGACAATCCACTCTAAGTAAACAACTTCCTATGTGATCTGGGGCAAGTCACTTAACCTCTGTCTTCATGCCCACCATCCAAGTTTAAACAAGAGGATTGCTCAGTTCTATCCCCATACACTCCTCGAGTCCCCTTAGACCAAATCATTTTGCTCAGGGTGAAAAGCCCTCAACACAGAGCTCTCAGTGTAAACAAATGCACTCAAATATTTTTCTTACAATGTCCAACGTTTGACTACACTTCTGAAACTAACATAAATACCTCTGCTAAAATTGCTGCATTTATGCATAATACTGTTTCCAATACAACAGTACACTTAAAAAATGTGCACGATCCTGTGCTGGTTGAGTCTTTTGAAGCAAAGAGTTGATGTCATCTTGTGTCTGGATCTTGTCTGTTCACAGAGAGGACGATCTAGTGCTTTGGTCATCTTATGACATTCACATTGTCTTAATTTTGAAATTTCTTTCCCCAGTTTGTCCCTTAACTTCTGTGAATCTACTAGAGACTGTTGCAAGCCAATGAGGACCACCGATGCCTGTGAATGTGGCATTATGGCCCAATCTCTTTCTCACTCCCTGAAAGACTGTTTAAATGGTCTGGTTTATTATTGGCCAAGGAAGGCTAAAGGCTTCTGTCAGCATTTGGGAGAGGGAATCACTGCCTCTTTACTGGACAGCTGTTCCGGCCTTACCCCACTTTTCATATGGATATGTATGTTAATGACAGGCAATGGACTGGAGATGAAGAGGCCTGAGCGCTAGACCCTCTCTTCAGCGCACTTCTAAAGCTTCCACAAAAGGAGCAGTAAAAGAGGCTGCAATGGTGAAGCTCCCACTTTTGTGCTCTGAATTAGTTCTGCAAGCAATGAAAGTGATCTTTTCTGGACGACAGGGGAAGTCTGCCGATGGCTGGACCAGCTCATTAGCACAAGAGTCTGTTGGGACATATAATTGACTGACGCATATCCCCCGCCTGTCACAACACAGCACAGGCTGTGGGGACAGATCACATACAGAAAAAAAAACTATTCTCTTCAAAACTCACCTAACAGTTTACATTATAGCTGCCCTCCCCCTGTCTTTAGGTACTGTTGGCGATTACCTCTTTCATGCAAATGTTGCATCCTACAGCCTGCTGACGGCTGCGGAGCGCTGCTTCCTGTTGCTGTCAGCACTGTTGATATCACATCTATTGACTTTGCCCAGTGGGGGGAGGAAAAACAGATACTGCAAAGCGGTATACATTTAGAAGTCCTTTATCAGTGTTTTGTCTGCAAAACACTGATATTTGTTATCATTTACTCAAGCTGCAGTGCTTTAAAACAGATGAAACCCAGTCTTTGCAACAAGCAAAGTGTTGAATTTTGCAGTAATGTTTTTGTGGATGTTTACTTTGCAGCATTTTTTAAAGGATAAATGAACTAATATGCCCAGATACTAGATATCAAAATCATTTTTCTGATATAGCAGGAACCTCTCTCGCTCTCTTTTTTGTTTCGCTTATGGACTGTGGACTGGAGTAACAAATGCACACCAGAAGCCCCTAATGGCTGCATCATGGTTAAATTGACTGGAAAATGCTGTTTTAATTTCCATGTTAATTGAAATGGACTAATTGTTAATATATTCTGAGAGCAAAGTACCAAAATGGAATAATTTCCCCAAAATTTAATCCATTTAGAAATGGCTCTGGAACTGATCGTGGTTTCAGAATGTTTGTCTGGCCATGTGTTAAAAAAAATGAATTGCAGATAACAAAATAATTGAAGTCTCATAAAGTTATTCTAACTTCATGCATAGCAGACATTAATAGAATTTTTTTTCTAATTATATTCAGTGACTTGGACAGTGTAAAGGAGTCCACTTGAAAACAATTGCCACAGTTTTTTCCATTTTTAAGCAAAAGAATTTTGTCAAGCAGCTAAATAGGGTATTCTTCATGGTCTCCCTTCTTCACAAGCAACTATAGAAATTAGCCCTACGTTTCTCGGCTCTCACACATGGATACACACGCTTGCATGGACACAAGAAAAATTTCTTTTCTTCTGTCAGCATTCCTGGCCAACAATGGCTAGATTAGTGGACGTGAGGGCCCCCTCGGGGGCACGTATTGTGGCACAGAATACCCTCGGCAGGAACAGCTGGTAGGGGTTAATGGCTACTGAACCTCTCAGCCGGAGCCCTTTCTCTATTGTGTGTTCCGCTCATGGGAAGGAAGGAGGCCACTGACAGCTTCTGGGGTGTGAGGAACCCTCAGAACAGCACCCGGGTCACCCCAAATGGGGAGCAGGGCAAAGGGGTGGGGGAAGGAGTAAAGGGGAGGGGGACCTTGATGCTGAGGGTGGTAGGATAGTGGCAATAGGGACGTCTCTGTGGACCAGCAACCAAAAGCTGCACATCAACACAGCCAGCAGCAGAATTGGAATCAGTGTATGTTCAACAGATAACAATAAGGGCTGGACGAAAGGAGGGGCAGACTGTACACAGGGAGCAACTTGATTTGATGTTTACGTGAAATTTAAGCACAGGCAGTATTGTAAGTGTAATTACCACTTGTGCTCCTATTTCACTACTGGGCTGGTATAGGAATAAAAAAAAACACTAATATTATTTGCTAATTGAGAATATTTGCACTGAAAATATTTTTTTAAGTAATCTTTTGAAAATAGTCCAGGGTAATGAGCCTGATAATTTGTATGTAAATGTATACTGGAAGAGAAAAACCACCTTCAGAAAGCACTGTCAAAGCTCCCTCTCACACAAATGATGTCTTTTCCAGAGTCTCGTTGCATCTTAATGATCCCATTGCCTCATTTTGGTGATAGCCTAATGTGATCTAGGGCTGGGGGTCACTGTGCTGGGGCTTCGGTCCTCTGTAATGGCCCGCTGCATTAGTATTCAAAGCTGAGGATACACAGAGGCTAGCAGTCCTCAGATGCTGGCTCTCGGCTGTATGCGTGCTTCAGCAGCTCTCCCCTCCGGTTCCTCCTGATGTGTGTGTGGCCTGTCGCCTTGTCTCATCAGCATCACAGGGCTTGAGCCTTGCCACCCAGAGGAGCCCCTCCGTCAGGGCCACAGAAACCGCACCTCTGATTTAATCCCTCACTTACTCACCCCCCGCTGGGCAGCCTGGAGAAGCCCTTCTCCCCGATCCATCAGAGCTTCTCATGCCAGCGGCCACACTCATTAGACTGCTGATTATGATAGTGTGTGCCGGTGTAATGTTTAATCGAGTCTGACACCTGATTCGCCATGTTACAAATCCTGTCATGCAAATTGAGCCATTTGTGTTGTTTGATATGGAGAGATGGGCTATGAAATGAAAGATTAGCCTTGAAATGAGGCACGGGGGACATGTGCCCTCTGCTCCTGCTGCCGTGATTACAAGGATGAGAACAAGCATACAGGCATCTTTTTCCATGCCGGTGGATTGTCTAGAAGCAGGACACATTAAATTAACATTGTGTACAGGAATGAGAAAAGCAACCTATCTCTGAGAAAATGTCTCATCTCCTCCTGCATATAAAGGCAGGATAATGGGCCTCTAAGCATGTTCTTTAAAATCATAACAGTCTATGACAGCTGATGTCAATGATTCAAATGCCCTCAACTTCCTAGGTTTGGGTTCCCTGCATGATAGAAGGAATATAACATCTTATGAGGCTCCATTGAAGCAGTGCGTACATGAAATATGGCTATAGCAAAGCAAATATAATTTCAATCTTTTATTAGTGGGGAAAAATATATTGGCATGCTGTGGGAAGATATTTCATTTTTATTGTAAATATTAAGAAAAAGCTTAGTGTTGTACTGAAATGTAAATGAAATGGGGGAGTGCAAAGTTTACCACCAATGTTTCACTGCCATGTAAGACACCTGTTTTAAGAATGACCCCTCCTCACATGCAACAAAAAGTGACAGTCTGAACGAGTGCTCTCCATCCATCCATCCATTTTCCTCCGCTTATCCGGGACCGGGTCGTGGGGGCAGCAGTCTAAGCAAAGGCAATGGCTGGGGCGTCCCCAGGCCAGCCGAGAGACATAGTCCCTCCAGCGTGTCCTGGGTCTTCCCCGGGGCCTCCTCCCGGAGGGACATGCCCCGGAACACCTCCCTAGGAAGGCGCCCAGGAGGCATCCGAAACAGATGCCCGAGCCACCTCAGCTGGCTCCTCTCAATGTGGAGGAGCAGCGGTTCTACTCTGAGCTCCTCCTGGGTGACCGAGCTCCTCACCCTATCTCTAAGGGTGCGCCCGGCCGCCCTGCGGAGAAAGCTCATTTCGGCTGCCTGTATCCGGGATCTTGCCCTTTCGGTCATGACCCAAAGTTCATGACCATAGGTGAGAGTCGGAACGTAGACTGACCAGTAAATCGAGAGCTTCGCCCGTTCCATCATTCCCTCACTCGTGAACAAGACCCCAAGATACTTGAACTCCTCCACTTGAGGCAGGAACTCTCCACCAAACAACGAGTGCTCTAAAACGTGTCATCTGGTCTCACTCATCAGTCCCCGTACTGTAAACATTTCATTTCCTCATCCTGTCAGAAATGTCTTTGTTGCTAGTTGTTGCTCAGGCTTTAATCTGAAAGACAAAGTCAGCCAGATAGCGTCCCTGCTTTCTATTTGTCTTTTGCTTCCTCTTCTCTCATCCCTTGTGACAGCAGTGTCTTTAGAGTGACTTAAGCTGATGCACCAGTATTTCTTGCCCTTTACTGAGAAAGCAAGTGTCCTTTAAAAAAAATGTTGTTTTAAGTGGCTCTCTGTTTGTCTCTTTGCCAGTCTGAGGTTACAGTGCTGATGTTTATCTCCCAGTCAACAATGGATTACATTACCACAAACACTGCTGGATGCCTTCAGTCGCATAGGGGCCTTTTTATATTCACTCCTGTGAGGATATTTGGGCAAATTAAACACTACTATGATTTCAGTGTCTCCGGGCAGACGGCCAGAACTCGGTTGTGAGTTATTGCCGCAGCAGAAGCCTCTTATGTGAGTCAGGTCACGTCAGTGGAAATCTACCTGTTTTTACAAGTCATCTCCTTTGAGAAACACCTGTACTGAGCAACAGGCTCATTTTTTTCTCTCAGCTACACTGTAAAGATTGAGAGACCAGAGAGACAGCACCAGGCAGGTTTGCTGAATCACTCATCCTTCCTGGCGCCACTTGGCTGACTGAAGAGTTCCTGTCAGAAAAAAAAACAACTCTCAATCATGACTGATGTTAGACTAGAAATCCTGTAACTTGTTAATACCATTATATTGGGCTGTTTTGCTTCACAGAAACATAAGCTCATTTTTGGGAACCATTACAATATAAAGTCATTTTGACTGATGATTGCTAAATCACCAGTTCTTCATTACCCTCTGGGTTATATGGCAAAATACAAATGATTTACTGTATGTGCCAACTGAATGTTTTTGGTAAATGGGATTTTAGCAGTGACAAGAGTTAGTAGATTTGTTCACACTATTTGAATACATATAGGAGATAGAATAAGTAGCGTCTCTGTTTATTTCTAGTTAAAAAAACAGGTCTAGTCAGAAGTTATTTTTCCACAAGTTATTGCGAAGGACAATTCCTTTCCAGCAGGTAGTTCAAACACAGTGTGACATATTTTCAGCCTAAGTTACAGTCAAGCTCCTTTTATCCCTAGTTTGTTGAATATAAAAGAGTGATTTGCTCTTTTCTGTGAAATATAAATGTTACTGTTTTCCCAAACTGCCCAGAATATTATAAAGTTATTGATTAGTTGTCGTCTTCAGCGAGTCTTATTGATGGCACAAGAATGTGAAAGTAGCTAGCAACCTGGATGTAAAGATCAGGATTTATTGCCCGGAATCTCTTGAACAATTTTATCAAAAGCCCATTCCACTGTGACATTTTTTTTCTCCCATAAATCAGCAGAGGGAAATCTATCAGTGGACAGTAGTGAGAGATAGATGAGCAGAGGGATGAGAGGGTCAGCAGAGATTTTTCACTGGTCCTCCCCGTCACAAACACAGCCTCACTGTTTTACTTTTATGAATTGGTCTTTTACCGACTAGTTGGGCTTTTAATTTGTTTTGCACACTTGGGGGGGAAAAATTGGACTTTGGATATTTGGACATTTGGACTTTGCACATAGGATAATGTATTGATTCTTAAAGCACTGGTGCATTTGGTTCCTTGCTCATATTAGATAGCAAAAACTTTAGATAAATGGTTCATGGGAGATGAATCAACCCCTATATTATTAATGTCCTGGATATATTCAATGTTGGCAGCAAAGATATGAAGCATTGCAGCTCCAGATACATGTAATTTGTATGATCCTCTCAGTGTAAACTCAAATAGGTTACACAAAGAAAAGCAGACAGAGTTGGTATAGCTTTTAACATTTTGCAATAATGACAAGGTAGTATTATTTGTCAGAGATGCATCCTTGTCCTCAGGCACATGCAAGAAGGATTGCATTTCTCAATACGAAGAAAAATTATTTAGGGTGAGGCATTACTGTGAATATAAAAGAAAGCACACACACAACAGTAAGCTGGAGGACACATTTGAGTGAGTTTGTAAAAGATGCAATGTGTATTTAGCTACAAACTATAGCTGTGTTCTTTTAAATGGGAGACAAATGGAAATAAAAGTCCAACAAGAGTATTACATGGCCTATCTGGAAACAGTATTGCTTCGACCCTGAGATATGTGTTAGTTCCTTTTTTTGATTTTTTTTTTTTTTTTGATGGATTTATTCCTTTGCCATTACTCTCAGTGCAGAGTGTGGTTGGACTTATAGCGCATCCACCCAACCTGATTTGATTGAAGGCCTTCATTTGCTATGCAGCCATGTAAAGCAGAGGCCTTGAAATATCACACACTGACCTTGGTGTTTCTTTCTAATTCATTTTTCCCTGACACCCTATCCTCAGATGGGACTTCTTAATCATTAGACATCCAACTGATATACTTGCACTGTAACTCTTGCCATAATTAATTTCAATTTCAATTTGGCAATTAAATACTATAAAGTTATTGTGCAGCATTTCAACAGTGTAATTGTCTAATGTCTTACATGCACTTTGTGTAATAAATACAGGCTTTCAAATGCATTTGTTTTGTTCAAACATGCAGAATTACTTTAGTGAAAGAAGAACATTAAAGTGACACCTACTGGGATTTTCCATGATCTTTTTTATATTTTTATGTCTTGGATAATGTATGGGTATACAAACAGTCAATAGACAACGTTTGTTTTATGATATACTGATTGTGCTAGATGTTTTGCAAAGGCCAGTAAATTACCATTGACTGGAATAGTGTTATTTTTCAGGTTTTTGAAAACTAATGCCACATGAAATTTGCTGACATTTCTTGTTATGAATGATAATGGAGATCTGTTATAGCAAAAATGATGTTTAAAGACAGGTAGAATGACATTGTTCTAGTTTTTACTCGAGATTTTGTTGGCCAACATGCAAATAAACGTGGAAAGCACAACATAGCTACAAAAAGTAGCATTTACTAAAATGTATCTATCAAAAATGACCACTGCTAATAACTTCACAAGACAGATTTTAAGTTTTTAATTTACAATAAACAGTAAATATAGAAGTTAAATAGACTAATTCTTTTATTTTTTTCTATATTCATACAATGTGGGCAAATCTGCATTTTCTGTCTCATATAGATTTTCATTTTCAAACCTGTGACTTTTATGTAAAAAATGCATCACAGTGGTTCAGAAAATGTCTTTCTGCAAAGACATATAACTTGGCTGCACATATCCTCGGCAGACCTGTAAAATGGTTTTGAGGTGAAATGGCTCCTCGGTGTTGTCAGGTGACATTGTTAGCATTCTTGTTTCCTGTGCCCTCGGGGACAGAAGCAGTGAACACAAGGGATGAGTGAGCCGCCTAGTGTTGTCTACCTGTCTGATTTACTGTCGTGCTGTGTTTGAAGTAGGACAGCCGGAATTCACTGCACTCTGCTTCTTTGTGATCAGTCCTGCCAGATTACAGCTCAGGTGAGGCTCGTCACCATCAACCACAGGATATAGGAAGTACCTGTCTCTCGTAGCCCCTGGACATTGCCACATGTTGGCATGTGTAGCATTATGTTTCTGCACATGCACTGACTAATCTTTAAGATTACAATGTGGTGATTTCACAATGCAGGATCGGTTAAAATATGCATGCAGCATGAGAATAGCCCGGAGCCGTGGCATTGTGGTGTTTTAACCTGTTGTGGTCCCAGACAGCACTGCGTGAGCCTGGCGTCAGTGGTGTTTTCTTTGTCAGACTTGTTCAACACATGGAAACACAAGCCAATACTTGTGATGTGTTTGGCTGTAGTTAATTTTGACAACAGTAACAGTCACTGCTGCTGGCACCAAAGTCTTTTTTGTTTAAAGGTTCGCACAGTAGTTCCCAAACCTAACCCAGAATTAAGTTAGGAGGGTGTGGTACCTGGTGTGCATGATGGTGGGAGTGGGAGTGGGGGTCAGGTGGGGGTGGAACCGGGAGAACTGGGGAGCAGCAGAAAAAGTTAGGAAACCACAGGGTTAGCATAGTGCTTATGTTTCAGTATCGGTTGTTGGTGACAGAACCTAAAAAGAATGTATCCCCAGTATAGTTTTATCACTACAGGCCCTGCAGACTACATATAGTACCTGTTTGCTTGAAAAGAGCCTTCCCTGTGTTTATAGAGCATCAGGACATGCTAAGGAATCATTCATTTTTGTCCAGACTTCCCACCTAATCAGTCACCAGTGTACGTGGGCTTCAGGATGAAGTGATGATGGTCTGTGTGGTTGATGACAGTCAATCAGGGGTTGAAACCAACATTTTCTTCAAAACAACTACACAGATAGAGGTCTGGGATTTCTCCTCTCCGCACATCAGTTAATGGCTTAGCCAAATTTTCATAGACCAAATGACCCGCTTGATTGTGAGCAGCATGTCCATGTGGGATCGAGAAGCTGATTTGGCATCCAGACTGATGATAAAAAATATATATAATCAGCACCTCTAAAAGTTAACACCAGCATCAAAGAAATCACCTGGGGGGAAGATGTTGTAAGGGAGCTGATACATCTGTATGCCAAGAACAAAAGCAGCCTTAACTCCGACCTTTCAGTGTGCAGCAGCACAATCAGACTGTTGAATCAACAGCTTCTTGTATTGTTATTGCACAAAATTGAAACACTGGTAGGAGCTGATATTCATATTTGATTAGGCCATTTAGTACATCAGTAAGCCTGCAGTACCAATGAAAACACTGCAGCTAGAAGGAAAACTAAGGTAAGTATAAGGGTTTGTACATGACTTTACCACAAATATTTCATCTTTTTAATAGTGGTGAGGGCAAGGGTCAAATTGACACTAAACTTTTCTTTTAACAATAAAATGAATGACTGCTGTGAAGTAAACACCACTTGCATTATCATGTGTCAGATAAGAGACTTTCAAGTGCCTTTAGAGAGCTAAATAACTGCTATTGATATTTTAGCATTTCAATGGCCACTTTAACTTTCAAAGCTGTCATTGTTTTTGTTTAAGACTTGGGTCTTTGCTGCTGGTATCAGTTAAGTTTCACACTGATGAGGAAATGAGAAGAAACCAGCATTTAAATAAAGGATAAGAGGCTCCTGTGTGTTAAGAGCTAAGAGGAGCTGTTTTTGTCTCGTGGCAATGTATTGATATTTCAGGAGATTACTTCAAGGAAACCAAAGTACTGGTAAGTCACTTATGCAACTAATGAATATAGTTTTCCCTTAAAAGGGGTTTACCTTTCTTAGTTGTTGCTGCATAACTAACATCTCACACTTGCTGACTGACAATGGATAATAAAACATGTACATGAAGCGTTTGATTTTTCATTTAGGAAAATTTAAGACAAAGACTGACATCTGCAATTATCAGTGTACTTTGGATTATTTGTCTCTTTAACTTCCATCAAATGACCTTTCAAAATGTGTATTTTGTGTTTTGAGAACATTCCTCTTTGCTTTGTTTTAACCGAAAATAGAAATTATAAAATTGGTTTTATAAATTTTGGTTGGTTAAAAAAACATTCAGACACTTTTGGGAGACTGAAAAGGTTCATTCACATGAAATCATTATAGCTCTGGTTGAGTTTTGGTTCACTTTCTAATCATCACTCTGTTGAACAGAAAATAGTGTAAGACCTCAGTTCTTTTATTGGACAGATCTGAATAACGAAGGAGTCCGTCTTTCTTCATTTTAGTGCTGATTTATTTAAACCACAAGCAAAGTTACAAAACACAACCCGGGTAGCTCCTTGCTCCAGACATCCACAGGCAGGCTGCTGGAAAAAAGAGCCCCAGAAGCACAGAGCCTAATACATTTATAAGTTTTTGGGCTAACCCCTTACACAGACAAATTACAAACATCACGAGATGGAGACAGTCTGACGTCTCCTTCTCTTACCTTATGCTCCACATGCTTCGAGCACTAGTCATAACTAAAATGAAGAATTTCGACATGTGTGTGTGTGTTGTCACATGGTGCGTAACTAAAACATTCATTCAGACATAATTCTAACACAAGATGAATACAAGAAAACAATTGGTTTCAAGGTAACCGTAGCTCGCATTTCAGAATCAACACTGTCTTCTAACCTTGAAACAGAGCAGACTAGATCAGACTTTGAATCTTACTAAACTGCATTACTAACACATTAAAGTCTAACACATTAGTGTCTAATAATTATCTGACTGATTTACTAATATCTAACAATAGTCATTTTTGTTTCAAAATAAGATGTTTGTACCTGGCAGTTTTATTTATTATTATCAATCAGGAAGTGCTGTATTTTAAAATAGAGCAAAAAATATTTTGACTGAATGATTAGATTGAATAATTTGATTCGTTTATATTTTATGTGACTTTTTAAAATATACTTCATGCTAACGACTGAATCCAGTGTATGGTTATAATGATGGAAAACCATTTTAGAAGACACAATACAAGGAGTGTTTGCTAAACTGCATCATATGTTCTGCAGATCAGTGCAGTCAGCTTCATCAACATCAACAGTTCCAAATGTGTATGAACTTACAGTGGATTGACAAATCTTTGTGAGGGTTCTTGAGGCAGCAGTGAGTCCCAAATTGAATTACATGCACATTTCTCAGCCACAAAGGGGAGCCATCACTAATTAAAACCATGTGATTGATGACAGTGACGCTTCATGCCAGAGCAGGATAAATCACTGCTGCAGTCACTTTGCTGCATTGGTTCATGTCTCCACACACACAAGCTACTGTAAGTTCAACACTTCCTCAGCTGAGAGGGATAAACAACTGGAAGAGCCCAGAATTGTTGCCCGCAGTTTGTCTTTAATGTTTTGTTGTGCATTATGGCCTTAAGACTCTAGCTTCTTTGTCACATATGTGAGATGACCAGAGGAAACAAAGTCACTTGTGAAGGCCAACATCAGTGTATGAATCTCTGTGTAATGTATATAAATTGGTCCTTTTATGAGCATACACCACATACATATACAGTATATGCTCTTAATTCTTAATCTGAATGAAACTTTGACCTGTTAAAAGGGAGCTGTCAACCTATGGACAGTACTTTGTGAGCAATCACTGTCTAATGGCTTTCATACTAAGTCAGTGTATTATACACACAAACCTTTACCCACAACCTTAACACACATTTCTAAAGGTTTTGATGCTTCAGTCTTATTTCCTGATCAGAGTTTCTTTTAAACATTACGTTTTAACTTTTTTTTCTTACGCTAGTTCAGGTTTGGCACAGGTTCATCTGAATAAACGGAGGACAAAGAAGCTGAATAATTAGCTTTAAGTGTCTACAACACAAACTGTGCTGCATTTACAAAGACAATCTGTTGAAAATGTGAAAAATAATTAAAAAAATACAAATACCTTGTAAAAATTTTCAAGTGTACTGATGCTAAATAATTTTCTAATGTAACCATACTGTATGTTCTTGTTTCTTGATGACTATCCGCAGTTTGGCAAATGTGGCACTGCAGTCATTCAGCACATGCAATGTTATTTTGTTTATGTACTTTGTTATGTTATTTCTAATTTTCCAAGTTAAAAGTTTATTTTAAAAGTTATAAATGTAGATTTTTACAATAATACTTCATCTTGACTATAGCGTTGTCACACAGTCTCCACAGTGACTTACATAATATCAATCTGATTTTCTGCTCAAGTCTGACAGAAACCCTAAACTGGTGCAGGTGCATGTCATTTTAATTACAGCCTTTGTTCTTGGAATTGTTGCTAAACTTATTAAATAAAATATTGGTAAAATCAATCTATAAATCCCTCCAAATATGATCACACATGCTGTATGTCGCCACCTTTCTAGGACAAGTCCATGTCGACTTTCTCTCTAGGTGGACCGTTAAAGTGGTTTAAAGCAGCTATCTTTGGCCAGGAACAATTTTGCACTGTTAAGCTGCATACAAGTCAGAGCCTGTCAGTGGGTTAGTTTTGTTCAAAGGACCAATTAGTGGGTCCTACCTTAGCCTGCAGCTAAAAGGCCTAATGGTGGGGGCATCCACCTGAGAGGTGCATACTCCCCCCACTGGGCTATAATTTGAGAGAGGGGAGGGTGGCAGCTTTGGAGGCTTTTGCCATTACACAGGACTTCATTGTGGCTGCTGACCGTTTGATCTTAAAATAATTTACTTAA
Organism: Monopterus albus; assembly: GCF_001952655.1. NCBI lineage: Eukaryota > Metazoa > Chordata > Actinopteri > Synbranchiformes > Synbranchidae > Monopterus > Monopterus albus. Next base: position 2,529,265 of record NW_018128007.1, on the reverse strand, counting down.
TGATCTCACCACGGGAGCAATTGGTGCTGCTCGATTAGTCTGCAAGGTCTAATGGACATGGGAAAGAAAGAGGAGGAGGAGGAGGATGGAGAGGGAGAAGAGGGATGGCACAGCAAGGACCAAATGAATCTGCTTTGTAACCTTGGAGAGGTAAAATTTTTAGCATAAGTGCACAAGAGAGATTCTGACAGTGCAACAGAAATTCAGGACTGTAACAGCTTGAGGCAGTGCAGCAGTTTAACAAGTCAAAATAATAAAGAATGAGTCATGTATTTACAGTAATACTTTCTGCATATATAAAAGGCTTAAAATGACACTGTGACATACATATTCACAGTTTCAGTTTGTGTTAACTTACATATATTGTACTTGGACCCTTAATGTGTTGATAAAATATTCTGGGAAACTACCACTTCTAAAATACTTACATTCATGAGCACCATTTAAAATGTTAATATTTTTGATATTTGTATGAGGTATATGTGAGCAAGTTAGAGTTTTTTTCAAAGTTGGGTTAGTTGGTGCACTTTACAGCAATTCCTCTGGCAAAGTATGACATGCAGAGAAGGGAGCATGGGAGATTAACACAGGGGTGACTGTGGTTCAGTTGGTAGAGCAGTCGTCTCACAACTGGAGGTTCGGGAGTTTGAATCTTGGTGCCTGCAGTCCACATGTCAACGTGTCCTTGGGCAAGACACTGAACCGCCAAGTTTCCATCGGTTGAGTTGGCGCCACAGATGGCTGCCTCTTGTATGTAACAAATAAAGGTGATTATTATTATTATTATTATTACTGATGATCACTGTTATTAAATCATGCCAAAATGTTGTTAGTGCACATGAAGTTGTCCTGACATGTCATGACAAATTCTAGCTAACTGGCAGGATAAACCCAAATAAATCTCTGAATGGGAAATTTTTTTTGAGGTTATGATATGACATAATTAGCATCATCGCATTTAATAATGAACTACATCTGTTTCTCTTGTCAGCCTAACCTTATTCAGAAAAGTGCCAGATTATGGCAATAGTCAAATGCTAGCTGCCTGCACCTTATGGAGATCAGCATTGATTACAAATTTATTTTCATAACACATGCCAAAACCCTTAAAGACACATATGTAATATAGCATATTTGGACTACTGTGGTGCAAATTCCCATCCATTTATTCTCACAACCACAATCTGGGAACAACACAAGTGGGGAGGAAATCACTTTTTCTCTTTATTTCTCTTTTATTTCTTTGTATTAAAAAATGATGATCTCCCAAAATTTTAATTAAAATATCAAGGAAATACCCCATAATGTGGTGGCTACAGAGAGAATAAACACTTGAGCTTTGAATGAATGCTCTCTTGATTTTATGCTGAGACTTTTACTGTGAGATAATGAGCATAGGTCAGCCTCTTCATTTTAAAGTGAGCATTAACAACACAGTTAACAAGGCTTTAATTAACAGCTCATATAACTGGTACCAGTGCCTTTGCTGGGTTTTTACATGTACAAAGGCTCCTCTAATATGTTGTTTTCTCTTCAGTTTTAGGAATTTTATTAATTTATTTTCAATATATATTTGCATTTAAATCCACCTTACCACCATCCATTTCCCTTATATGTTTTATTCAAATGAACCAGACACTGTGTACCCTGATAATGATCCACTGTGATACTGTACCTCTGCTGGAAAACCACATACAAGTATGCCTGTAAAATAGCTATCCAAATGTAAGGCCTCAGATGAATTTTAAACATTTATTGACCCATTCCCCCACTGAATGGCAGTAATCCTTGTGCCAGGTACTGCCAGAGACCACGAGGTGTGCATATTAAAAGTTTTTACTGAGGCTCCACAACACCTGTGATCCTTCTCACCACTGAACCTTGTGCCACAAGAACATAAATCACAGCTTGTGAGTGGAATATCTGCCAGCAGCTCGTGCTGGGATTAGGAAATCAAAAGGGCATGTGCTCTGTAAATGCTACAGAAGACCTCAAGGAAGCCACCATGTTGAGAAACAGCCAAGGAGGCTCACCCAGCTGTGTCATTTATAATGGTGTCGGACTGACAGAAGCCCCTGGGACATTATCACTACAAGCCCCAAACCACTGACAGTGTGCATCATCCAAACAAGTGTAAATTATAGTCTAAACAAAGTGGAAGAGCTACCGCAAATTGCAGGAAATGTTCTGCTGTGTCTTCATTATCTTGTTAGTTTTAAGATAAATGTATTTTCAGCAGCATGTGGCTATGACTGGCCTAATAAGAGTGATCTTCCCTAGGGACAAGCAAAATTGGCAGTTTTACTTAACATATGTGAAGAATAAAATATGTCTGACTGTCATATGAAAAAGTCTATAATTTCACCCCCAAAGGTGTGAGGAACAATGCACACAAAGCATACATATTTTTCCCTGCAGTATATTATACAGGGAACCATACTGTAAGAAATGTAGGTATTTGAAATGCAAAAATACTCTATTTATCCTTGTCCTGTGTTAGTCAAAACACTGATGAGTCTAATTTGCATTTATGGAGTAAATGATTACACAAGTCCACTATATGAGGAATAAAGGGTAAAGCTCAGGTTAAGACTGATTGACAGCAGCATTGTCTGGTGAGTCTTCACTTCATTTTGCAGGCATTATGGCGACAAGGGCAGTGCCAGTCTTTCAGGATGCTGATTAATAAACCAACCCCTCAGACACAAGTGGCTTGGCTGTCCTCAGGGGAGTCCTACCTAATGCCTGGACCATAGCTTCCCTCACAACACACTCACACATGCTGCCCTGGAGACACACACATGGACGTACAGACCCAGAGGCATATACATACAAATCGCATAAGATGAGTTTATGTGCCATGCTATGGCATTTCATTTAATGCCATTTAGCCCAGAGTAACTAGATCAAAGTTAAAAATCACATTTCAAAAGCCTGATGATCACACCATAGTTTGGATTTATCTTCTATGAAAAATTTTACATTTATTTAATCAGTTTAAGCCACTTAAACTTTTATCCATTTAAGCCTAAACCAGCAGCCCTAAAGCTTATCCTAATGCATGGCATATGCTCTAATACGGATGTGTGTGAACTAACTAAACAATGGGGATTCTACAACAATTGTAAGGTAATGGGTGCTCTTAAAGCTTTTGTTTCCCAGCAGAAGAACACCTAAAACAAGCCATTCACGATAAGCGCCCGGCTGTTGTACTGCGGCTTCCCCAGTCCCGCAGGACAACATATCCATTACCAGATGTCTTCGGGTGTGGGGTAACAAATTTGTTCCTTGCTGGGCTTACATAATACTCCAAGAGCTTTAGTATTATCTGGTATTTTGTATGATTCACCAGCAGAGATCGCACTGTCAGGTCAAACATTTTATTTTTTAACATTTCAATAGCCTACCTGGGGGCGTTAAATCACTAAAGGCCAAAATTCTCCGCATGTAGGCTATTATTTCCACCAACACACTGAAACTAGTTTACTGTGTTTGTGAGACAGGTGGAACACTCACTTATGAAGGAATAACTGACGAGATGTTTTATGTAGTTAATCTGGTCAGTTATTATGGCACGCAGTATGCTGACCTCCTGATGTGTCTTCTGTGTTGTTAAATCTGGCATACAAATTGATATCTAGAATTTTGTCATATCTATCTATCTATCTGTATATTTAATCCAATCTAATCCAATATAGATCTAATCCAGATGAATCTTATATAATACAATGTAGTATAAACACCTTTAAGTTGACAAACTGTCTTATTTTTCACTTCATCTTCAGGTTCCCTGGAACTACATGAATACCTGCCAAAAGAGAAAAGCCAGTGCCCTCTACAGGATGACACTGCTGGTGACTATGCACAGCGAGGGATGCATCATTAAGGAGCTCACATAAACCATACTTTAAATAAACCCATTTCAAATCAAACTATTTTAGCATCTTTACAGAACTCCACTATATAGTTTTTCAATCAAGGCTTTATTAAAAATAATGAAAAAGTAAAATAATAATAAAATTAAATAAAATAAAAAAGCAAATAATGATTTTGCCTCTGAGATCAAATGAGACAGCATCTGGCTCCATGTCTAAAAATACAGAGACAGATTATTCATATTGTAAAGCCCTCTGACATGAACATGTGATTTTGTGCTTTGCAAATAAACATGTACTATGTTATCTATTGACATTGCTCTACAAATTATCTACTAATGATCTATTGTCAACTGAGAGTAACCCTAACTTAACCAAATCCTCTAGAGGGCGTCCTTGTGGTGTGGACCTGGCTTCATGGGGGTCGGATGTTACATGCACTCAGCAGGTGACTGTTGGCCTCACACTGTAATACAGAGCTCGGATTTACCTTACGTATACTACAACATTTAAACATTAATCACATCTATCCCTTCGGTAGAATTGTAAACTAACAAAAACAACCACATTTGCTGAAAAGGAACTGAAACTACCTTGGATAAATCAAGGGTTAAAAAAGCCCTTACCTATTGACCTATTAGTAATAACTGAAAATGGATAACTAACTGGATGACTCGTATACCATATATATAATGTCTCCCATTGAAAAATACAGTCCACCTTTCGAGGACTACTCTTCACAAACGACAAATTCTGTCATGAATGCAAACTTATTTATTTATTTAATTATAAAAGCAATACAAGAAGTAATATGATTACCGTAATACTCAGTTTAGAAGTCTTAATGAAAAATTTACTAATTCAGATTTCATTTTCACCAGGGTTCTAAGTGGTGGTAAATTGTAAATAGTAAAAGTAGTATATTCATCTACTGACTTTCACATTGACTCCAGGAAAATCGCTTAAAATGCTCATTTTGTGGTGTTCTGAGATGCAATAATTACATCACTGTGGAGTCAGGTCAAGTCAGGTGAAATTTTATTGATATAGCCCAGTGTCACTAAACATGAATTTACCTCAAGAGCATTCACAATCTATACATCATATGACACCCTCTGTTACTGGATCCTCAAATCAGATAAAGGAAAAACTCTTCCCTCAAAAGACACCTTCACTGGAAAAAAGACTTGAAAGAAACATCAGGAAGAGAAGCTGAAGGAATCCTTCTTCCAGGTTGGACAAACATGTAATATACACTATGTTGTGTGTACATAGAGCAACATAGTCAAAAGTCAGTGGAATGAAACCTAATTGTTTACTTCCAGATAAAGGTAGGCATACAGTGAGCAGCGAAACCCTTATCTTCTTTTAATTAGAAATAATGTGTCTAATTGTAGGGAGCTTTTGGAAAGAACACTCAACCTCTAATGCACTACAGTTGTATTTTCAGTATACAGAGATGGCTTGGTTCTGTATAAGAAACTATACACCACACCATTAAATAAATATAACTGATTTAAGAATAAAACACTGTTGATACTGCAAATCATAGATGATGTGCTTCCTATTAAAATCTGTTGGCAAAATAAAGGAAAAACCAACATAAAGTTTCTTAATAAGGTGTTGAGACATCATATGCCACCAGAACAGTTTCACTAAACTTTGGCATTTACTTTCCAAGTCTCTTGACTCTATTGGAGGGATGAACACCATTCTTCCAAAATAATATTCCCTCATTTGGTGTTTTGATGATGGTGGTAGAGATGCTGTCTAACATGTTGGTCCAATATCTGCCATAGCTGTTCAACTGGGTTGAGATCTGGTGACTGTGAAGGTCATAGTATATGATTCATATCATTTTCAAACCATTCAGTGACCCCTCATGCCCTATGGCTAGGGGCATTGTCATCCTGGAGGAGACCACTCATTTATTCAAGTTTTTCCTTTAATCTGTCACTCGTCTATACACAGTTAAGGCCAAAAGTCAAAGTGCAACATGTGCAGTAAAGAGTATAGCTACACCATTTGTGATGGCAAACATTACAAGTGCCAT
>NW_018128007.1:2495444-2522685 GCF_001952655.1 Monopterus albus | reverse complement strand
GCAGCAGGGAAGTGCTTGTTACGTTGTATAGTATTTGGGATTTTGGCTTTATAGACGTTGCTGGATTTAGTGGGATATAAGACTGCTGTGTTTATGTATAAAGCCAGGAACAATTTATTACCTGGTGGAATTCAAAAACTATTTAATGAAAGGGAAGGGGGATACAATTTAAGGGGTCAGTTAAATTTAAAAATTCATGCTATACGTACAACTAAAAAAAGATTTTGTATTTCCATAAGTGGGGTAAAACTATGGAATAATTTAAGTGTGGACATAAAAAAACAGTAAGAAAATTGATGAGTTTAAACAAATATAAAGGTATGTGTCAATCAAGATATGGGCAAGAACAGGCTTAATGATAATCAGATGGGAGTGTGGATGTAGAATATGTATCCATGTAGTAATACTGCTTGCAAACCACTGATGATAAGATGATGTTAGGGGGTAGGACTGGATAAGTCTGACTTCTTCCTACTCCGTTCAAGCATGTACTAGGTATAAGCAATTTGAAAAGATTTTTTGTGGATATGTCTGGAATTATGTGTGATTACATACTGACTGTTGTTACATGTTTGAAAGAATCAATAAATCAAATCAATCAAATCAAATTTATACATTCACAGGTTCAAATGTTTTAGGATACCTAACTGCAGTATACTTATTAATAGAATAATCCAGGAAAACAGATTATGCACAGTGTCTGAACACCAATTTTAATATTAGAGTCAATGGCTGTGGGAGATAAATGAATGTAAATATTTATAGTATGATTGCAACAGATTCTTTGTTGTGGCCGACAGCACAGCATGCAGTGGATGGAGATATTAGGAGGGCTAGCTCAGCAGTGTAACAAGCTTTGGCAGTAAAATAGACGAAGTGGCAGCTATAGTGCCAGAAGTGCACTGTTTGCTAGGAAATAGTTTTTGGTTGCTTGGGAGGGCACAATTGTTGCAGTCTGTCTTGCATGCTTTGTGATGTTACAGCTCCTGGATCAGAGTAAGAAGTAAAACTGAAAAAGATGTGTGTGTGTGTGTGTGTGTGTGTATATACTCTCTCTCTCTCTCTCTCTCTCTCTCTATACTGTATGTTTGTTACTTTATTGTTATTACAAAAGGAGAGGAAGATACTATAATAGTACATGAAGCAGATTGCATGATGTTCACTTTCTTTCTCTCCCTCCACATATAATTGATGATGTATAGATTTTTTGGTCTTTAGCAAATTGAATGACTCATGTCCTCGACTATGTTAACATCTGAACTGATTTTCAGAGTAAAATGAGTATGTGGATTACATGAGGAGCCATCTTCATCTTAACTGCTTGAATGCATTCCTTCCAACTTGTTATTAGCACCATAGCAACAGGCAGGCAGCCTCTTCCCTGTAGGTGGTCTTGTCTTTGTCAGTGATGAGGTTCAAAACGGTACTGCCACCTGCAAACCTGAGGAGTTTGTCTCACTCTGCTACCTGTTTTCCTGAGGTTCTGTTTGTTGATGAAAAAACACAGAAAAAGAAAGTCACTCTACAGTAAGGAGTGCATTTTCCAGAAATTTTACAAATTGCTTTAACTAAATACAATCCCCAATAAACATATTGGAATATGTTTATATACTATAATAAAAATAATTAACCTAATGTATTTATTAATACATCAGTCAGCTGATTAAATCCCTAGGCTACTCCATAAGTACATTTTGTATTTATTTAAAGTAGTCAGGCCACTAAGATACACTGTATACTGTAAATGGCAGCTGCTGAGTATCATGCTGCTGTGAAGACAACAGTAAGATTAGCCACCAACACAAATAGCCTATCATCTACATTTTGTTACAGTTTGTGACTTTAACAAAGAGCCCCCTTCCTATACAGTCCTGTTATAAGAGGGCCATGTGTACAACACTATTTGCATCTGTTTAAACCAGGAATGTTTGAATTACTGTATATTCATATACTTCATTTGTCAACTGCCCAATGAAATGACAATACAGTAGGTCACTGAACCTTCAAATGGACATGAGGTTTAATGTTTCTCAACATTTTTCCAGGCTATGTATGATTTCAAGCTGAATTATTATTTTGACTTTAATTATAAGTACATGTCCTTTATTTAAGTCACATCTGTGAAACATATAACTTCATATCAAGTTTACAACACATTCCAAAAAATTCTTGTACTTACCAATGATACTGTAGCTTACGCCTATAGTGAACCAAATAAGGCTCATTCAGAAAGCAAAACTATGTAATGGGCCTACAGGATTTAGCAAATTAAAACACAGAGAAGTTGTGGAAAGCTAAACTTTAAGCCACCACGGATTTAAATTTTAAAACCCCGTATGGATTATGGAATGCAAACTAGAGCAACCTTTTAACCCCACATGCTTGACAGTCTGTAATCGAAAATAGGTTAATGTAAAATGGCACAGTCAGTAGTAGCCTATACTAGGTGCAGTCAGAGGCTACTGGGAGAAATGTTAAAATGTATTTTAAAACTTTATCACTTTAACTGGGGAAATGTTTTTCATTTTGGAGCTCGAGACGGCTGGGAGCTAAAGATACACACCTGACAGTGATTGAGGGCAGTCGCTGTTGCTATGCGACGGAATGCTGACCCGCCTCCAGGACTGTACCAGTTTACTATAGTTAAGTTAAAGCTATTCTAACACGAGGTAAACTGCTAATTTAGTGGCTGGTGTCTGAAGCGTCATTTTTTCCCGTTTTGTTGAAGGTATTGACTGGGATAAAGCATGTTTTTGTCGTAGAGAAATCATGTCCGACGACGAACGTGTGCCTTCGTTTGTTGAGGACGTCAGAGTAAAGTTTGTCGAGGAAAAAGTTTGTGGGCTACTGCAGCTGCCGCCTCAAACATGGGAGAAGAGTGCTGTCAGCGAAGGGTTTCAAACTCTTCTGAAAGACTTCTTTGGAAAGGAGTCTGTTATATTTTTCTCTTCATCATTAAAAGGTTGCCTGGTTGCTTCGAAGGAGGTAAGTTATGGCTGCAGCACAGCCTCTCCAATAACATTTATTTCTTCATTCATATCTAACTTAGCATGTACACTTGCTAGCCAAGTTACCGTATGTTAGCCAAAGCCTTAGACATATTACTACAGATTGATTGTTTATGCAGGCTGATCTTATTTAATTGTTTGAATGTACCGTATCTGTTTGTAGTAAAAATATGTCATCTTATTTTAAATGTAGGCCCGACCTGTTGCTCAAAACAAGCAAATCTATATTCTTAAGAAAAGAGTTGATCCCGTAGACTCGGATAACTACAAGGGACTCTTGCTTTTTGGCCTTCTGTCTCCTTCACCGCTGCTGCAGCTGTCAAGCACATTTGAGCAGGTGATTATTATACCCTCCATCATACAACAGTCTCTTTAAAAAAACTGCTTGTGCTGTCAGTTATTTTTCTTATGTGGATTTCTAGTTCTCCCTTGTGAAGTCTGTTGTGAATTTCTTCTGGCTCTTCACAAGGTATGTGTGCCACTCCTGGCAAACTACAAAAACCATCATATGTGGCCAAATCTGATGTCTGAAGACATCATTCGACATGTTGAGAGGATGTGCTGGAAGACATCAGTTTTACGGGAACAGGTTATAGGAAAAACTGTCCTCCCAATCCCAAATGTGACAGATTGGATGGAAAATTCATGCTCTATCTTCAAACTGTAAGAAGACTTGTTTTGCTTTGTTTCAGAGTCTTTGATCTTTGTTTATATGCTAAATATAAATGCATTTATTATATATTTTCATCCTCAGGTATGGTAACTATGACAGAGCACTAGCCCACACCATTGAGACCCAGGTTATCAACTGGACCAGTTTGATCCAGAAAATTTTAAAGGAAGATTCATCAGATCTGCTTTCAACAGGCTGTAATCCAGGTCCCGTTGTGGAGCTGAAGTTTTGGGCTTCCAGGAAGAGCAATATACAGAATATTTATCATCAGGTATTCTCCCCTTTTTTTCTTTTCTTTGATCTTTACTGTAATGTGATTTAATTTCTTTTTATCTCTTGACATTGCTCTTTTTATTAAAGTGTTTGGAACTTTCACTTGTAGCTTCAGAGTCCCATTGTTCAAAAAATGGCAAAGGTGTTGGAGATGATGGATAGCAGCTATCATCCAACAATCAAGACTCTAACTGGAAATGTTTTTGATGGTAAGATTAACTGGTGTCTTTTTCATAGTAAAGGAAGATAACCTGTAGCTTGCACCTTGTCAAATGTTTGATACACAAAATAAACAAAAATGTTTTCTTCCGTGATAGCACTACAAGAAGCCCAGGACATTGACCTTCATCTACAGCCGCTACATAAACAACTGTCTCAGCTAGAAAATAAAGGCTTTCTTCACTTTGAAACATCCATACCTGCACTGTTTCACACAATCTTCCTCATCTGGACCACCTGCCGGTCTTATCAAAGACCAGCACACATTGTGGTGTTATTACAGGAACTTTGCAATGTGCTCATCGAACAGGTAAGAATGCTCATTTAAAGCACTTGAGTTGGTTTACACTGACTGTCACCCATATGTGAAATAGTTGAATGGACAGTGAATGGAGTTGTTTTCAGATACGCTTAGTCAATCACCATTTCACTTACTAAATTTTCTTTGTGAATAAATTCACAAATATAAAACCTTTCATCTTTTAGGCTTCTGAATACCTCTCTGCAGACCTGCTCATCAGAGATGAACCAGAGGAAGGTCTACAAATGGTAAAAAGGGTGATAAAAATCTTTAGAAGTTTCACAGACAGTTACCAAACCCAGAGAGAGAAGTTGAGCAGCCATGTGAAACATGCACCCTGGGATTTTCCATCTGCCATGATTTTTGCACGTTTCAACCAGTTCCTTAATCGTATGTTACAGCTGGAGGTGAGATCACCTTTTTGTTTTTGTATTTAGATGCCACAGTAAGGTTGTGTTTTTTTTTTTTAATGTTTTTGCTTTCTGTTACAATGTGTTGTCTTTGTAGGAGTTGTTTGGCATTATGCTGGAATTTCAGAGGATCGAGAAGCTGGAATTTGGTGGACTTAAAGGGAAACTCTACAGTGAGCATGCTGCTCAGATGTACAAAGAGTTCAGTGATCACTGCCAAGTGCTGAAGCACAGTGAAAACAGTCCACTTGACTTAAACTCTCTGGTGAAATTGCCTAAAAAATGATTTTTGATGTCATTCATAATACTGATTTATGAATTTCATGATCAGCTACTGCATATTTTAAATCATTCAAATTAACTGAAAATTATGATGAATGAATTTAAGCCTTTGTTCATTATTAAATACTATTGAATTGTTGAATTTTTCAAAAGGATTTTGAAAACGAGTATAAGGATTTCAAAGTGTGGATTGTGGACTTTGAAAGCTGCCTTGCCAACCTTCTAAGCATGGCTTTTAAGGAGTGCTCAGGACTGGAATCAGCTTTCAAAGTAAGCAAGATTGGCTAATATTGGTGAAATTATTAATAATGTGACTAGTTAGGGACAGTACTATGAAGTGGGACATTAGTATGTTTTCTTCTTTGTCTTTTAGCTACTAACTATTGTTGGACCTTTCTTGGAGAGAAGACAAATTAGACAGATATTCAGTCCCAGCTTCCTTTGGCTGCAGCAACTTTTCAGAGAAGAACTAGAGAACTGTAGACACCTGTATAAATCCCAGCTCACAGAGGTACTCTGCGAAAATTGGAGATTAGAAATATGTATTCAAAGCACAATAGGTATTGTACATTCAGTATTTCTTTTCCAATCTTTCTGTTTACAGATGGAGAGTGGTCTGACTAAGAATATGGTTCACACATCTGGCACATTGAAGTGGGCTAAAATGCTCAGAGAACGCATTCAAACACCATGGGAAAAAATCAGATTACTGGTGGACATGTCAGCAAAAATACCTTATTGATTTCAGTCAATGAATGAGTTACAAACACTAGCTAACAAGGATTTATTGACAGATTAGTCATAAAAACATGGAAACAGTATAAAACAACATGACTGTTGTATCAGCCTTAAAATGACAATTATCTCACAATTATGCTACATTTTCAGGCCTGCAGTGGAGATTATGGAGTACAACATGTACATGGAGATATTGGGTCTCCTGGACCAATATGAGGAGGACATTTACTCTGAATGGTGTAATGATTTGGAAAAGGTCTGCCTGATCAACCTGAACCAGCCCCTTATCTCAAGAAATGGCTCATCTGGCTTGATCGCTGTCAATTTCAATCCAAAGGTGACCAGTGTAATGTCCCCATAAACTTTTTAAAGCACTCACTGTCTTAAACACCCTCCAGTGATAAATAATTATCCAACTTATAGTGTGATGTAGGAATGTCTGTCTTTTAAAGACTAAAGGACACGGTCAATGATTTTCTGTGTTTTGGTTATTTTTAACAAATCTTATGAAGACACTAAAACCAAAAATTAATTTTTTTGTCATCATATTGTCAGGGAATCCAAAACCTGGTTTAGCTAAGTCCTCTGTGCTGGCAGCCTACATTGTTCTCCAAAAACTATTAAAAACATACCAGTGAGCCACACCCCTGTGTCAGATATTCTCGCTGCTATGTGTAGTGTGAGAAGCTAGCAAAGTGGGGCACACAGAGCAGAGATTACGTGCATATTCTGTTCATCTTTTCTTACATCAGAGACTGTACAGAATAATGGCTGTTTTAGCATATGGATGAACCCCATGTATTTTGTGAGAAGGATGACGCCCAGTGCAGTGGCTCACTGTGTCTACAGCACCAATGAATGAGCTGAATCGGGTTCTGTATTCACAGACTTAATAGTGAGTACATGAATTTCATTGTTGGTTTTAGTCTCTATGGAATTTGTGTAAAACAAAAACAGAAAATCATCCTTCAAGTTGTCATGCCTTCAAGATCCCTCAAAACAGGGGTGCCAGTTGGCTTATTTTGTGTTACTTGTCTAAGTACTATGGTCAAATAGTAGTATTTCTCTAATAGTGCACAATCCAGATGTAGATGACCATTTGATTGGGGTTAGTTATTCCTTGGTAATAAGTGGAAAAAAAACAACCATCTTGGCAGAAGAACTAGTTATTTGTTACAGTCATATAATTTTAGTTATATTCTCCAAAGGTTTCTGTTAGTTGAGGCAAAACATTTTACCACCACCCCATTGCGACTATGCTTAGGCATTAATCACTATTTCCTTTCACTCCCCAGCTGACTAAAGTCTTGAAAGATGTGAAGTTTATTCAGACTCTCAGTCAGTTCCACATCCCTGCAGCTGCAATAACTGTTTTTGAGCAGCGTAACATGTTTACAAAGGTCAGAAACAAACAGTTTGTGGAAACAGTAAGCAACAAGTCTTTCTTGTTACCTTTTACATAATGACACTTGAAATATATGTTCTTCACACCTGTATTTTCCAGTATGTGAGTGGTCTGCAGCTGTTAGTACAAGGGTACAACAAGCTCAAAAAGTCAGTGCTAGAGGTAGAACTTCCTCTCATCAGAGCAGAACTGGAATCCATTGACCTACACCTGACAAGAGCAGAGACTGGCCTGACATGGCAGGATTCAGATTGCTGGAGCTTCATCAGCACCACCAAAGACCTCGTCCAAGACCTTGTATGTCGAGTCAGTAGAGCAAAGGAAAATTGTGAGACCATACAGTCAGTGATGAAGGAATGGAGCAAACAGGCCATGTTTTGCAGAAAGGACAACAAGAGAGGCTCACTCATACAACTGGAAGACCGGGCAGACTGTGTCAACAGGAAGTACAGTTGCATGAAGAAGGCTGGAGACTCTATCCATGAGCTGGTACAGGTGCATATAACTGAATCTATGATAATATCCACTCCTGTGCATTATAGATATTTCATGAATACTTACTGTTGCTGAACTAAGTAAACAGTATAAACATGAAAGGAATGGCATGGCTCCAAAACCTTTTAGCTTGTTGTATAGATATTCATCAGATTGTAGTGCTGTGCAATTTAAACCTTGTTTATTTGCATTATATTGTGTAATTTTTGTGTGTGTTTAGTTTTGGATTTTCTTTCCTTATCATAAGATAAATATATAAGACAAATATGAACCCAACCTTTATCTGTCCTGTTGCTACATGTTTTGAATATAGCCTTGAGGTTTTATGCTGTTGGTTTAAAACTTTCTAGGTTTAATCAGTTTAATTTTTTTCATCAGAAATAATCAGATGTCAAATTATTTTAATTGATAGATTTTAACATGCTCAGATACTGGGGGAGCCATGTAAACATATTGTTTCTTTGTTCTGAACAAGATAAAAATGCCTCAAATTAAATATGACAGTATTTACTGTTCCCAGAAATCAAGTGATACAGACATAGAGGCAGAGGATTGATAGTTTTTGTGCTAACCATCTCTCCAATATCCTACAATTTCATCAGGAGAATCTGGTCCTTTTCCATGCTGACCCTGCATCAGAAATGTGGCAGTCCTACCTGGAATATGTGGATGAGATGGTGGTGGAGGGACTGTTCAGTTACATCAGTCACTCTCTTCAGTTCTTTGTGGACAACATGGGGTCATGGGTAAACCAGACTCCTCTGTTTGAGGCTAAGCTGGTGCTGAGAAACTCAGGAATGGTTTTCCTCCCCTCACTGGAGCGAGATGCAGGGGACGGCCTCTATGAGCTAATAGAAGGACTAGTCGGAGATATATTTAAGATCTCAGTGAATATCAAGAGAGTGGCTGCTCATCTTAGCGTGGAGAGCTACCAGGTACTCTGCTGCAGATTAGGATGTTGAAAGATTAACAATGCAATGATTTGGTTTAGTTAACTTTTTCACCTGTGCAGGAATATAACTACAAAGTCTTGTAAATTGGGAACTTGAGACAGCACATTTGTTTTAACCTGCTTGGCTAACTAGATTGAAAGACTATAATGCATGAACCTGTTTTTATGTCAGATAAACTATCAGTCAAGTCACCAACAAGACAATAACATGAAATTACTGCAGCCTCTCAGTAGATAGGAATGTTTTTACATGTGTGCCTACAAAGGCTCTAGTGCTACATCCTTCTGGATGGCTGTGTGTCAGACATTATCACATATTGGTGGTAAATGCATACCTTTATTACAGGTGTTTATAGACCTTAGGCATGTCCCCTACCAGAACAAAGCCCGTGGCTTCCTGGTTTTTACAACGGCAACATAGATAAACATATGTAGATAGAAGACATGAGATGTGGTCCAAGAGGAGGCAGTAGAATAAAACAACTGAAAAAGTGTACTCTTTTAACTGTGCTAAAATTGTGAAAACTCAGTGTGCATTCTTCAGCACAGTAGATACTTGTGATAATCATGCCGTGTAATATAACTCTTACAGGATGTAATGGATGACATGCTGGATTTATTG
The DNA here is from genome assembly GCF_001952655.1 of Monopterus albus. Taxonomy (NCBI): domain Eukaryota; kingdom Metazoa; phylum Chordata; class Actinopteri; order Synbranchiformes; family Synbranchidae; genus Monopterus; species Monopterus albus. The sequence continues at coordinate 2,513,307 of NW_018128007.1, read as the reverse complement.
GACCTGAGACAGGAAATAATGAAGCAAGTGGAGAGCGTCCTGGACAAAGTGATAAATTACCAGAGAAGGTTTGACTGCTACACCCTTTTGTGGCAAGATGACATGTTGGAGTTTCTCAGCCAGTTTCTCCTGTATGGACGTGTACTTACAGCTGAAGAGATGGAGGCCTATCAAGCTGATGTACTCCCTGAGAGCCCACCTACAATTGACAACTTCAAAGAACAGGTAAAAGTCTTTTATAAATCATGAATCATATTTTTGTGTACATAGCATCTGTCCTAGTTATAATTTGTTGTTTTAATGTTGCAGATAGATTATTATGAGGATCTGTATGCTGAAATTTCCAAGCTTGAAGACTTTAGAGTGTTCAATGGATGGTTTCGGGTTGATATTAAGTTCTTTAAAGTCAGCCTGCTTAACACTGTAAAGAAGTGGAGCTGGCTTTTTAAAGAACACCTCTTGACATATGTCACTGACAGGTAAAATTTTTGACTGGCTATTAAATTCTGAACAAACTATAATATGAGATGTTGTCACGATGCCTGCTTTCCCATTTCAGTCTTGATGAGCTGCAGAGGTTTGTCCGAACCACTATTGAAGGACTCAGACAGTGTGTGGCTAAGGGAGACCATCGTAGTTTGGTGGAAGTTATGAGTCACCTGTTAGCTGTAAGAGACAGGCAAACAGCCACAGACAGGATGTTTGAGCCTCTTAGAGATGCAATAATCCTCCTGGAACAATATGATGTGACCATACCGGACCAGGTCTATTCTCAGATGGAGGTAAGGAAAGGAGTTTGATAACGCTAGTATTTTCTTACCACTTTCAAGTAGTAACTAAAATAATACAATAATAACTGATAGTTTATTCAGAGACAGAGTCTGAATGCTGCATATTCATTTCGTGGTCATTCAGCCTCTAAGAACTCAAAATAATTGTTTCCATAGGAACTCCCTGAGAAATGGAGTGAGGCTAAAAAACTGGCCTTAAAAATGAGACATGAGGTGGCACCCCTGCAGAATGCAGAAGTGATGGTTTTACGAAGACAGTGCATGGCATTTGAGGTATCAAGTCTCATTTATTTCCAGGGAAATTATATATGCGCAGTGAACAAGCTGTTGTACTGTTTACCTTATTGTGAAGACTGTTAAAGTGGTACTTCTTATTTTTCAGGTGAAACAAAGCAAATTCAGAGAGATGTTCAGAGCAACCGCACCCTTCAGCTACAATGCAGAGCAGCCCTACATCACTCTGGAGAAAGTACAAGTTTAGCCATTGCTTGATTGTAGCATTAAAAATAACACTGTATTGTACATTATGCATCACAGTTGTCACATTTTGATTCCTAGTCTGAAAAAGCAATTCGAGACATGGAGAAAGAAGTAGCAGAGCTTCAGGACTCCACAAATCTATTTGACGTCACGATTCCTGACTACAGAGACATCAGGTTATGCAGAAGAGAGATCACTGTCCTCAAAGAACTGTGGGACATTGTTGTATTTGTGCAGGTAAATATCGTAATGTATATTACATACATAAATGTCATTATTCTTGAGAAAATAGAAATAATGCTGAAAGCCTCATCACCTTACTACAGCACACAGTTTACTTAACTTGAGTAGTCTGTCCTCTTGGAGGTTGTCATTGATTCTTTCAACACCTTTTAGCCTCTAAACGGTCTTGTACTTGTATAGTGCCTTTCTATGCATTTAAGTTCACTCAAAGCACTTTAAACAGTTTCCCATTCACTCATTCGCACACCGATGATATCACTGGGAGCAACTAGGGGTTCAGTGTCTTGCTCAAGTACACTTTGACATGTAGACCGGAGAAGCTGGGAATCGAACTGCAACCCTCCGGTTAGGAGATGACTTGCTCTCTACCTCCTGAGCCACAGCCGTCCCCATTAAACATCCTCACCCCACTGACCCCTCCGCATGTGTCTTTATCTGTACAGAGCAGTGTGGAAAACTGGACAAAGACCAAATGGAGGCAGATAAACGTGGACCAGATGGATGCAGAATTGAGGAGGTTTGCCAAGGTGAGGTAACCAACAGTGCTACATCACACAAGCGCATCTCTCCTGCTGTTTTGCTGTCATGCACCATTGCTGTTTGTAACAGATGCCCCTAATAACCAATTATGTTTACCTACCTTCTGTTTGTGTAGGACATACAGAAGCTTGACAAAGAAGCTCGAGCATGGGATGTGTATTCTGGGTTAGACCTTTATGTAAAGAACCTGTTGACGTCACTGCGGGCTGTGAGTCAGCTACAAAATCTGGCAATAAGAGAGCGCCACTGGGTGCAGCTAATTAGAACAACACAGGTACACAAATACACAGTAGAGGTCTTGCTATTGAACAGCTTTTTACTTGCATGATAGAAATCTGAGACTTTGCATCATGACATTTTTATTTAAATAGATGGACTTCGCTCTAACCGACAGTACCACCTTAGAAGACCTCTTGGCTCTGCAGCTCCACTTATTTGAAGATGAAGTTCACAACATAGTGGATAAGGCGGTCAAAGAAATGGCCATCGAGAAGGTTGTTTTTTAATTATAAATAGATCATGGTCAGATACCAACATCAGTAGTCATTTTCTCATGATCAGTTAAAGTGTGACATACTGTACCCCACACAATTTCTGGTAAAATGTTATCGATTAACTAGTTAGCATGTACTTTAAAAAAATAGTGATAAATATGGATACAGGAACAATTATTCCTACTATATAACTTCCTATGAAACCTCTTAGCTATTTATTAGCTTAGTTATTTTTTTATAGACATTATATTGCTGCATGTTTTGGTTGAAGTATAATGTGCTGAAAAAGCAAACAACACTACTGTGTATTATGAATAGGGTTCTATATGACTTCTTCAAAGCTGGGGACTAGATCTGGAGCTTTGACAGTGTTTACCTCAGGATGTTTATGAAAAAAGTGATGACATTGATCTAGGAGCCAGCCTCATGAACATGGCCCATTACATTGCTCCCCTCTGATAACTATCTCCAAAACATCACCTTTTCATGCAATTATAAAACACAGACATCTTTCCTTCTTTGTGATAATCAGATGGTATCTATTTTTAAATTGTTTATTTAGCATAGGAAAATGTTCTCCATCCATAAAAACACAATCATTCAGTTTATGCATAGTGTTCAAATGGGACGGCTATAGTTATTTGGTTCACGATATACTCCTAAATGTATAGTAGTGAATACCAATAACAGTTAGCATCCAGTTGCTTTTATTATTATTCTGTCTATTGTTTCTGTTTCAGATTGTAACAGAAATAAGTCAAACATGGGCATCAGTGGAGCTTTCATATGAGGATCATTACCAAACCTCTTTGCCACTACTTAAATGTGATGAGAAACTTATTGAAACTCTTGAGGATCATCAGGTAATTATCTAAGTTATTGAGAAAGAGATTTTATGGGTGACCTTAAACCACAGAAAGATGCATAATGGTTGTAAAGCAGAAGAACTAGTTTTTAAGATCAGTTGTCTGTGAGAAGCACCGACAGTTAAGTGCTGAATAGAGATGAGGATGCAGAAAGGCGTTGCCCCATACCATTGTCTAACAGCACGTCTGAGAATAGAGGGGTCCCTATTGAGTCCTTAGATTTATAGATGCTGTAGGGCACAGGGCATTGTTGCATCCTAGCGGTCTTTGTACATGTACACCAGATGTATTGGGTGTTTACAACCAGTAATTAGAAGTCTTGACACTTTAGTGCCTCTATCTTTGTGTAGACACTGTTTTTCTCTCCCACTGTTTTATGACATTGCATGCTGATGACTTTGAATATGCACTGAAATTATGTTTTGGGTTATCTGAATCTTACATTGATCCAAATCCTTCAGATAGACTATGCTCTTGTACCTATGTCTTCATGCTCAAGGTTCAGCTCCAAATCATCTTCCAGAGCAAGCATGTAGACCACTTCCTGTTCCAGGTGGTGGAACTACAAAAAGAGCTCACTGTGGCGGAGTCTGTGCTGATGGTCTGGATGGAGGTCCAGAGGACTTGGGCACACTTGGAAAGCATCTTTAAAGGCTGTGATGACATCTGCAAACAGCTGCCTGCAGATGTGCACAGATTCCAAGCTATAGATGAAGAACTTCAGGTCTGCACTTGTATGCCAGCTGCATAGTTTAATTTTATTATCATCATTGTAAATATAAATTTTGTTTCTTTCAGGAGTTAATGTTAGACAGTGCTAAGACCAAAAATGTCATTGAGACCACCAACAAACCTAATCTGTTTGAGAAGTTAGAGAATCTACAAAAGAGGTAAAGTTTGCTCACTTATTATTTTACAATACAGTTTAAAGTTCTGTGGTCACCATTCCCATACATTCTCTTTTCACAGGCTAGCATTGTGTGAAAAAGCTCTTGCTGATTACCTGGAGATGAAGAGACTTGCCTTTCCACGATTCTACTTTATTTCATCTGCAGACTTGTTGGACATTCTTTCCAAAGGGAGTCGTCCCAAAGAGGTAGTTTCCCTTCTTTTTTTGATGAAAGCCACAAGCCAAAACACATTGGTCTTTTAATAATATTGTCCTACACACTGCAAGTGTTGCTGAATTTTTTACCTTTTCTTCATTTTTGGTTTTAATATTTATCCCATGTCATTGTTTTTATTTTAAGTGCATTATATTTTTCATGAAAAATGTAATGAGTGATTGTGTTTTGCAGGTAACTGTCCACCTCGCAAAACTGTTTGACAACATGTCAGATCTTGAATTTGCTAACAATGAACAGTTGGATAATCCTAAACTTGCGGTGGGCATGTATAGCAAAGAGAGGGAGCATGTCCCATTTCAGACTGAATGTTGCTGTTTTGGGCCGGTAAGATCACATTCAGTTTGAAGAATATGAATTTGGCATCCCACTAAAATAACTAATGATAAGAATACTTTGCATTAGGTGGAGGCATGGCTTACTTCTCTGGAGGAGTCCATGAAGGAATGTGTTAGGGGTCACCTGTTTGAGGCTGTGTCTGTTTATGAGGACAGACCCAGAGAGCAGTGGATTCTTGACTTTCCTGCCCAAGTGGCTTTGATTGGATCTCAGATCTGGTGGAGCAATGACATGGAGCTCGTGTTTAAAAGACTGGAAGAAGGATTTGAGTCTGCACTAAAAGACTACAACAAGAAACAGGTACATTTTATCTTGGATGAACATATTTAATATTATTTAAATAGTTCAATGTGGCTTAGTTGACAAAAATGTGTTCTTAAGGGTTAAAAATTATTATGAATAGTTATTTAATGGTCCCTTTTACAGTAAGCAAAGTGTGTCAGACTATCTTGAGGTAACAAATGCTTCTCTTGAAGCTGAAAAGCCCTATAAATTTGACAAATGATGATGATATTTTATCAAATGCTTAAAATAAGATAAATGACCCATGTGCTGGATTTGATTTTACAAGGTACCATATAATTTGAAGTTTGAGTAACTTTTTACAAAAGTAGCATTTGGGTGCGTCGATAGCCTTGTGGTTTTTTGACAGACACCATGTACTATATATGCACATTGCATATGCAATGACAGAGGTTTGTCTGGATGCCACAAGTTCTCCCCTCTTTCTTTCTCTGTCCCTGTTTTCCCATCAGCCTCTCTGTTAAAAACAGCAAAAAAATACCTAAAATAACAACTCCACCTAAAGTACAACACCACTTCAAACAATTTCCTTAAAACACATAAATCAGCACTTTTTTTTGGTTTAATTTGATTACAATATCAGTTAATATATAAATTGACAGTAGGTTTAAAGATCCACTGCTGCAATAAAAATTGATTTAGAATTTTTATATACAGTTAAAATTAAACATAGTAATCAGATGATAATCACATCAGTGTAAAAAGCTTAGTTGCTCATAGTTGTATTGTTGCTCATGTCGGGTTAATGAGTACTGTTTTAAGGTTAACACGTCCTTGGCTACTGTTTGAATAATCGCTCTCACCTTCACCCCACTCTACTGCACTGATTGAATGTGCTCTCACAGAGGTTGTGTAAAGCATCCAGATATGTTTTAGCCAAAACAAACTTAAAACTACTTTGTCTTAAAGTCCCAGTCCTTGATTAGTGTATGATGCTGTTTCTGACCATAAGGTCAAATTTGTTTTGCTGGATGGAAGCTTTAATGACTTTGGTTACTTAACAATACAAGCGAGACAGGTTATATCATGTTGTTGCTAGTGTAGTCATGTGAATTTAAAGTGATATTCTTGTTTTTTTACACCTGTTTTCTTCAGCATTAGATTTGTTTTTCTTTCTTTCTCCAGATTTCTCAGCTCAACTCATTGATCAGCATATTGCTAGGAGAGCTGAGCTCAGGCGACAGACAGAAGATCATGACCATATGCACAATTGATGTCCATGCTAGAGACATTGTTACCTGCCTTATTTCCCAGAAGGTTTACACAAGCAAATCATACCATTATCAATATTTCATTTTTATGTGACTGAACTAATATTGAAAATGTTAAAACATTTTTTTTCCAAATAAGTGTATAGTGTGTATATATACAAGATGCCATTGTGTGTTTTCATATTTTGCTTTGTTAGTTTGCACTTTGCAGCCTGTATATGGCAACACAACAAACATTCAGTAATAACAGGTAAAGTAATAAGGCCTTAATGTGAGAACAGTACATTTCCTGACTCTTTTACTTTCAAAACCTAAACATGGCAAAGCTTTAAATCACAATGAAACAGATGGACTTAAATATAGACTATAGTTTTAGACTAAAACAAGACAGTATTATCTCTTTATGATCATTGTGCTGCTCATTGCGAGTATCTCAACTGTACTGTCTCTTATGAGACATACTGTATATATCTCTTTGACATACTGTAGTTTGATAGCAGCCATCTGTGTTTACAGGTCACCAACTCACAGGCCTTCCAGTGGCTTTCCCAGCTTCGACATTGCTGGAATGAACAACAGCACCATTGCTATGTTAATATATGCGATGCTCAGTTCCTTTACTCTTACGAGTATCTTGGAAATACACCACGTCTAGTCATCACTCCCCTCACAGACAGGTAATTCTGCTACTTATCAGTTTTCATTGTGTGCATGTAATGTCTCAAGACATTTGCTATATGGTTGAAAAGCACATTTTTATTTCTGTGTTATTACCAAATGTAGATGCTACATCACCTTGACTCAGTCACTTCACCTAACTATGGGTGGAGCTCCATCAGGCCCCGCTGGAACAGGGAAGACGGAGACCACCAAGGATCTTGGCAGAGCCATGGGCATCATGGTATACATCTTCAACTGTTCAGAACAAATGGACCACAAGGTGAGAAATTCAGCATATAGGTCATAAATGATCCCTTTCCTCAGTTCATGTAATTAGGTGTTTCAGTAAACGTGTACATTTAGATGCAAAATGTAATATTTGTTTATGTTTAGTCAATTGGAAATATCTATAAGGGTCTGGCCCAGACTGGAACATGGGGCTGCTTTGATGAGTTCAATCGTATAGCTGGAGATGTTCTATCAGTTGTAGCAGTGCAGGTGAAAACTATACAGGATGCCATTCGCTGTAAGAAGAAAAGGTCAGTAACTGAAGCTGAAGTTATAAATGGTTCTAATGTTGCGTGCATATAAAAAAGGTAACACTTTGCAACCTTACAGGTTCCAGTTCCTTGATCAGGAGATTGTCTTAAAGCCCTCTGTAGGGATTTTTATCACTATGAATCCTGGCTATGCAGGAAGGACAGAGCTACCTGAGAACCTCAAAGCTCTTTTCAGGTGGGGATGACATAGTAGTTTTCTTCATAGTTTGCCTTTATTATGCATGAAATACAGTCTCTGCACTATCTGTGTCCTGCTATAGACCCTGTGCCATGGTGGTTCCTGACACTGAGCTTATTTGTGAGATAATGTTGGTAGCAGAAGGTTTTCGTGATGCTAAACTTTTAGCCAGGAAGTTCATCACTCTGTACACTCTCTGCAAAGAACTACTCTCCAAGCAGGTAGGAAAAAGCAATGGAAAAGTAGCACTATTGTATTTCACAATATTGGATTTCAGTAGAAACCATCAAAAATCTTTTCAGCTCTACCTCAAGAGAAACCATTGAATAAATCTTAGTGCTTTGTATGATATGATTTATGGCAAGTGTAGACACAGGAATACACATCTTTAGTGTGTCTTTTCATTTGTCTATTAGGACCACTATGACTGGGGTTTGCGTGCTGTCAAGTCTGTTCTGGTTGTGGCAGGGACATTGAGAAGAAGAGGCAGGATGAGACCAGAGGATCAGGTGACTTATTCAGTATGTGTATGTAATCTCACAGTTACAAAAGGAGGAATCATTGCCCATTATATTCTGTAAGTGTGTTTTACTTTTAGGTGCTAATGCGTGCTTTGAGGGACTTCAACATGCCAAAAATTGTCACTGAGGATGTGACTATCTTTTTGGGACTGCTGGAAGACTTATTCCCAGGCCTGGAGGTGGAAAGAGAGCGAGACTGTGAATTTGAAAAGGCCGTGCGGAAGAGCACACTGGAGCTCCGTCTTCAGCCTGAGGAGACATTTATCATTAAGGTTTGAAACAAGCTATAGTTTTTACCTGATCAGTGGCTAAAGAAAGAGTGAAATATTTTTGTATGCATCTTTATTTTGTCAGGTGGTGCAGTTAGAGGAACTCATGGCAGTGCGTCATTCTGTCTTTGTTGTTGGAAATGCAGGGACTGGGAAAAGCCAGGTTAGAGTTTTATGCTTCAAATGTAAAAGCAAATTCTCAACTTAATTTTGTTAGGTATATGTCAAATGACATATATTTATATTTTAAACAGATATTGCGAGTTCTTCATAAAACCTATGTAAACTTGAAGAGGAAGCCTGTATGGAATGACCTCAATCCAAAAGCAGTAGACAGAGATGAATTGTTTGGCTTCATCCATCCTGCAACTCGAGAGTGGAAAGATGGTAACACAAGAAACTGTTCTAAACTAGGTTATGTGTAAATAGTGCTTATACCTTCTAATTTAAGTTGTTGTTTGCATCCCTCATTCGTTGTGTAAGGTTTGCTTTCATCACTGATGCGGGAGCAGGCAAACATCTCCCACCCAGGACCAAAGTGGATTGTGTTGGATGGAGACATTGATCCGATGTGGATTGAATCACTCAACACAGTGATGGATGACAATAAGGTACCTCCCTCCTGTTAACTCTCACACTATTGTACAACACACAGCAACCAAGGTTGTACGGACTGAGAAAGATGTTTCTTTCCCCCTCCTTTAACAATCACCTGGAGAGTAAGTACTTGGAGGTATTTTTGCCGAGCAATAAATCATGTCACAGCAATCTTGTGCCTTTTGAAATATTCTAAAGCAAGTCTATCAAACCTGATGAGATACTATATGAAGGTGTTTACCTTATCATTTGGGTAGAGTCTTATCTCTCATATGAAGCGTTCAAATGTTGTAATATTTGGAATTCCTGTTGTTCCATATAATGCTTTAGGTCCTGACGCTGGCTAGTAATGAACGCATACCATTTACCTCTTCCATGAGACTTGTGTTTGAAGTCGGTCACTTACGAACAGCCACTCCTGCTACGGTGTCCAGAGCAGGAATCCTTTATGTTAACCAACAGGATTTGGGCTGGAACCCGTGAGTCACAAAGTTTATATTCACATGGTATCAAAGCATTTTTGAGGTTTTCAAGTGTAGTGCTTTCTTAATTATTTTTTTATAGCTATAAGGAAAACACATTTCCTTATTGCAACAAAGATGCTGTATTGTTTAAACTCTCTATGTTGCCACCACGGCATCGATCCCACTGTACATTAGTGTAAATGTATTGTCCTAGACAAAAGACAAGGAGTGCCGCTTAAAATAAGCACAGTAGTATAAAATTATTCTATGGATTGTTCATTAGGTACGTTGCCAGCTGGATTGACCGACGAGAACGCCAAACAGAGAGGGCCCACCTCACTATATTGTTTGAAAAGTATGTTCCTCGTTGTCTCGAGCAGATAAGAAACACCTTCAAGACCATCACTCCCATCCCAGAGAACTCTGTGGTGCAGGTACATAACACCCCAGCATAAACATTATTAGTACTTTGTATGTGTATGCAGTCAGAAAATCATAAGTTATTTTTTTCCTCATTCAGACACTCTGCACTTTGCTTGACTGCCTTCTAACAACAGAAAATATTCCATCTGACTCCCCACGTGAGCTCTATGAAACCTACTTCACCTTTGCCTGCATCTGGGCCTTTGGTGGGGCCCTGTATAAAGATCAGGTAATATTTTGGTCTAATTCAATTGGGTGAAATTCATTGAGGAACTTTTAAGTATGAAGAACAGATTTTGTTCTAATAAAACTTAATAAAGCTTGGGCTTTATTTCAGTTTGTCCCATTACCAGATATAATACATTTTTCACTTGAATATACAGGTTATAGTGTATGCAGTAACTGGGCATGCAACATCAAGTTGAACAATGTTATTGCATACTTTGTTAATACTCCTGGTGATACTCCACTTATTTATCACTCCACTTAACTCCATGCTTCATCTTTGTACAGCTGTCTTTCTCTGCAAGGTAAAAATATAGGGTGAGGTGCGACACAGTGCCCTTTGAGAGATGGGTCAAGTGACCCACAGTAATATAAGATTAACTGTCTTTCTTTTGAATTAATGGTGGGCTTGTCCATTGAAATGATATTCCTTTATATCTTCAATGATTTGTCTAGATCTGTGATTATCGGGTAGAGTTCAGTCAGTGGTGGACAAAAGAGATGAAGACAGTAAAGCTACCAGCACAGGGGACAGTGTTTGACTATTACCTCGACCCTCAAACCAGACGATTCCTGCCCTGGAGTGATGCTGTGCCTCCATTTGAAATGGAAAGTTGTACACCATTAGCGGTAAGAACATATACGATACTATAACTATGTGGGAGTAAGACCCTTCATGTAACTACAAACTTTCCAAGCAGTTTGATAATCAGATTCACAATTACAAGAAGCAACCTTCTTTAAGAAAAATAACCAAAAATGAACAATACAGTCATATTAAAAATGTATGTATGCCTCAGTGAACATAATAAGAGAGGGTAAAGTCACATCATGAGGTTATGTCAGGGGTGCAAGAATGGATGATAGGCTTTCCACTGTGTCTGATTACCATCTACCAGACCCCATACCAGACTGTGTGGGGGTGGAGGCATGAACAACAAGGTTTGAGCTATCACCCACGCTCTATTGTCTTTCTTTATGCTCCTGCGCACAGCTGTGAATGCTCCAAAGGCTCTTGCTGAGCCATAATTAGCGGGGTTTTGTTCTGAGCAAATGATGCTATTATGACAGAATAGTTGTGGTGTACTGGGGAAATACAAGAAATTATAAATCACATACAATTCACTGACCACATGTCTGTCAATAAATCACACTCAAATAAAGCCTTAATAACTATGTGTGTTTTTGTTCTCTGTCTTCCTGCTGTTTTTATGATTGCAGGCTGTTCTAGTACACACAGCAGAGACTGTACGTCTCCGGTACTTCATGGACTTGTTGCTGGACAGGAGACAACCCGTGATGCTTGTGGGGAATGCTGGAGTGGGAAAGACTGCACTTGTTAGGAACAAGTTGGACTGTCTGCCAGAAAATTACATGACTACAAAAGTACCATTCAACTACTACACTACCTCTCTCACACTACAGGGTGAGTGGGGTTTTGTGACTGTGGAACAAAGTGCCACATCAAGTAAACTGTCCACATCAAGTAAACTGTTGCACCATCTGCTGGTGATGTTCAAATTCAAAATGGTGAGGGGGGAGAAAACTTTACCCTCAGATATTATTGCCGTCATTACCTTAGTCCTATGATACTCTCACATTTTCCAAAGTTGGTTTGGGTAAGATTATTCTAGTGTTTTAAAAAAGCTATTGTTTTTCTGTGTTGGATAACTGTAGTTTGATTGATCATTTTGCTTTCTCTTGCAGGTATCCTCGAGCAACAATTAGAGAAAAGAGCAGGCAGAAGCTACTCCCCTGTAGGCAACAGAAGGCTGGTCTACTTTATAGATGATATAAACATGCCAGCCTCTGACAGTTATGGAACAGTGCAGCCTCATACACTTATACGCCAGCATCTGGATTATGGACACTGGTGAGAAAATCCCACGTGTTTGCATATTATATCGCCGCATAAAACATTTTATCAATTAAATCAAGCCTTCTTCCATTTTTTCCCCTCTTTAGGTATGACAGACAGAAACTGACCCTAAAAGAAATACATAATAGCCAGTATGTTGCCTGTATGAATCCGACGGCTGGGAGCTTCAATATTAACCCCAGACTGCAGGTATGTGTGCCAGTAAAATTTGCTCTTAATCTTTAAAGTTGAATTTTAAATAGATATACTTCATAGTTTGGCTTCATGCCCCCAATTACACGAGTGCTAGGTTGCAATATTTGTATTCTTGCCAAAGATTTTTAGCACTCAGATAGATCCACTTTTGGTGATACTAGGAAAGTCTGTCATTTCAAATTTCAAACTTAAGCTCACAACACCAGCTTCCATCCTATGGCCTCCTGAGTGCAAAGAAACTCATTTTGACATTCTGGAAGAAGAAAGGGGTACCTTCTCTTAATCATCAGATTGCTACACTGACTGACACACTTCACTTGGAGAGAATTTGCTACATCTTAAGGGACAGGTTGAAAGATTTTGAACAGACTTGGAGACTAATGACTGAATTCATATGAAGGATGGACAGTCAACATGTACTGCAAGAGACATCTCATGGATAGTTCCTCATGGGGAAGGGTGGGGGTGGTTTCTATATTGATACAGGGACTACTACAAAAACAAGCCTGTATTGTGTATTTTAAATACAGTACATGTTTTCAGATAAATTGGTTTTAATTAAAAATTACTGCAAAGAATGTATTTGAAGTTTTTGGGATTAGATGGAAGTCACACTTAAGTTAAAGTCTTTTAATAATTCAAATTAAACCCTACTATACATTTTCAGTTTGGTTGTGCCTATCCTTTCTACAGAGACATTTCTCAGTGTTCGCAGTGAACTTTCCTTCATCTGAGGCTCAGGCATTCATCTTCAGTCAGATCTTGTCTGGCCACTTGAAGCAGCAGGCCTTCAGTTCACTTGTTCAGAGGAGCACTGCGGCTGTAGTCCAGGCTGCGGTAACTCTTCATGACAAGATGGTTCGCAGCTTTCTCCCAACAGCCATTAAATTTCATTATACATTTAATCTACGAGACTTGTCTAATGTCTTTCAGGTAATTCTGAGAACAAGCACATTTTACAGTTGGGCCTTTCAATGAAAAGTGAAATATTTATTTGATTATCTGTGTTATTTAGGGCATTCTCTTGGCTGGGCCTGAGAGTGTGAAAGAGAGCACTGACCTGGCACTGCTGTGGCTCCACGAGTCCAGCAGAGTGTATTCAGACAGACTGGTAGATGTCAAGGACCTGCAGCTTTTCCGGATGCTCCAGATGGAGACTGCACATGAATGCTTTGAGGTGTAATACAGATTCTGATAGGCAGTGTAAACAGTGTACAAATTGCTGTTCTTCACCTTCAGATAACCACATTGGCTGACAACACTGGCTGACAAATTTAGATGATTTATTATGCTCGTCCTCGTCCAGGGACTGGAGGACAAAAAGGTGACAAAGCAGCCCCTCCTTTATTGCCACTTTGCCAAAATGGGAGAGGAAGCCTCCTATGCTCCTGTCACAGACTGGTCTCTGCTCAGGTCCATCCTCACAGATGCCCTGGAAAGCTACAATGAGCTCAATGCAGCCATGACCCTGGTACTGTTTGAGGATGCTATGCAACATGTGTTTAATAAACACAACTTTAATAACACATCGAGCAGGATGTAAAAGCACTGAGAAAATGATAAGCTATTTTAGGAAATATACAGAGTGGGCAGTTTATTATAAAAAGGGAAGTTGAAATTCATCCATCCATCTTCATCCGGGACCGGGTTGCGGGGGCAGTAGCCTGAGCAGAGCCTCCCAGACTTCCCTCTCCCCACACACCTCTAGCTCCTCAGGAGGAACCCCAAGGCGTTCCTAGGCCAGCCAGGAGACATAGTCTCTCCAGCGTGTCCTGGGTCTGCCTCGAGGCCTTCTCCCGGAGGGACATGCCCGGAATACCTTCCCAGGGAGGCGTCCAGGGGGCATCCTAAACAGGTGCCCGAGCCACCTCAACTGGTTCCGCTCAACGTGAAATTATATGACTTATAGAAATGTGTAAAAACACTTCTTACAGCTGTTGTGGAGACTGAAGACATTGTTTTTATATGTCAGTATTTGGAGACATGCATGTATTTAGTGGCATAAGAAATATTGTGCTGTTACCAGTTGTCGCATCAGTCGTATCCTGGAGACTCCAAGGGGTCATGGCTTACTGGTTGGGGTTGGGGGCAGTGGGAAGCAGAGCCTGACTCGTCTGGCTGCCTACATATCCTCTGTGGAAGTCTTCCAAATCACCCTGAGTAAGGGTTATAGCATCCAGGACCTCAAGGTAAATATTAATGTCTTCAATAGGTTACAACCAGACAAAACTTCAAGCGCAGAATAACTTGATAAAATATGCCTTTATGAAAATGTATAACCTTTTAATGAGCTCTTTGTAGTTATAGTCCTTTGACACTGCCTTAAATTTCATTGTTGCTTTGCAAAATGTGAATAATTAGCTTGGTTTCTTTAAGTAAAAATCTCTAGATTAATTTTACATCTGGCTGCATGCAGGATATAGAAGTCCAGTTTCGGTCCAGCTTCACCAGTGATGCAGGAAATGATGTCAAATACTATTAAAGACAGTGGAAAATATTTCAATATCTCATTGATGAAGCAAGTCAGTCATTTAATAGCCCCTTTTAAAATCAAGGTGTTATCATCGTACTTGTGTTAGCCAATTGATTATTGTTGGACAATATTCTCCAGTGGACTGCATTTTAGTGTGAACATTAAACATTAGGTTTCTATACATGACATGTGTTTTTTATTTAGATGGATCTGGCTGGCTTGTTCCTAAAGACTGGAGTGAAGAACCAGCATGTGGCTTTACTCCTGACTGATGCTCAGATACCTGATGAGCAGTTTCTTGTCATTATCAATGACTTCCTGGCATCAGGTCGGATACAAACTCTCTGACAATGATGTTGTGCCTGTCTGAGCGGGCAAACCTGTGGTTGTAGAACTGGATGTTGATATCTACCCAACACTGTTGTTGTGTGACTGTTATTACAGTTTTGTATGTCATAACCTATTCAGTCTTTACAGTCACTCTAAAATGATAACATTGTCAGAAAAGTGAATATTGATGACTGTGTCTTTCTTTCCAGGAGAAATTCCCGATCTCTTCAGTGAGGAAGAGATTGAAGATATTGTGTCAGGTGTGAGAGCTGAGGTTCGTGCCCTTGGGCTGCTGGACACCAAAGAAAACTGCTGGAGATACTTTACTGATCGAGTTCAGCTAACACTCACGGTCTCGTCTTTTAAATTTGTTTATTATTTACTTGAGCAGTGCTTCGAACTTTATCAGTCTGAAAATACTGTTATTTTGTCGTTCTTCCACATAAAATGAGTTGGAGATTGATGGTCAAAAAACAATCTTGGCGCTTTAGGTAAGTGGTTTCAGACCGCACAATGTATGTACGCACACTGTGTGTGTGTGTGTGTGTGTGTGAGACATCTGCAGTTCGAGTCCAGCTGCAGACAATTGTTGAAGGTCTTTCCTCTCCTCGTTTCCTGTTTGTGACCAACTTGTGAAATAAAGGCAAAAATACCCAAGAAGTTTTTTTTTTTCTTTTTTTTTTTAAAGCCTTTTTGAATTGACTTGCACATATAAGTAATAAGATTGTAGAAATTTTTTGGAGCACTTCAATGTGCCACCACAGCAAAAAATTGAGAAAATCTTACACATTTTCTAGCATGTTTGAGCAAAAAAGAAAAGGTAAAAGCACTGATACTGTATAAAATTATTATATATGCTTGACAAGGTGAATTTAGAGAGCCAAATAAATTATGTTAAAATGAGGAACTCTTTGTCTCAATACATATGTATGCTGTCTAGCTGCTGTAATCTTTGTGCCAGGGCCTCTGGTAGCTTTGCCGTGTGCTCCAGCCAACTGGGAATGTTGGTGCCTTTTCACATGCCAAGGAGATGAAAGTGGGGGCCTAGAAGGCTGCCAGTTATGGGTTTCTATGAACTGTGTTGATTTTTCAGTGTGACGGTATATCTTACCATGCTCAAGTATGGGAATGTACATGTGAGTTTATGCAAGTGTGTCTAGGTGACACAGTCTTCCTGCTTGCTTCTCTGTAGGTGGTACTGTGTTTGTCTCCTGTGGGCAATACCCTTCATGTTCGGGCCCGTCGATTCCCAGCCCTTTTTCAATGTACCACTGTTGACTGGTTCCATCCTTGGACCTCAGATGCTCTGCAGTCAGTCAGCTACAGGTTCATCCAAAAGATTGAAGGCATTGAGGTCAGGCCTTTGATTCTAAGTAATTCATTTCACCATTTCTCTCATCATAATTGTCAGATTCTGAAGGAAATTATAATTTTGTGACTTGCTTTCCGCCTCACAGGTGTGAAATTACAGCAAAATAACAGTGTGATCTGCCAGAGACACATCTGTGATTGTGACATATTGTATATCCCCATAGGTTTTCCTTGTACTACCCTATAACAAACTGAGTTAGACTTTAATGAAAACCTTGTAATTACTACAGTGCAGTTGGATTAACTTTTGAATCGATCCCTCTTCATTAGTTCTTTGCGAAGGTACTGACAAATTGCTGAACACATGCCTTGAGAGTCACTGTGAGTGCAGGCATATCATTGTTTTCCATCATAGCAGTGAAACGATCACAAACCAGGATCATTTATGTTAATGAGAGAAGAATGATTAAGCACATAATGACCCTCTAAGGAGGCACAGCTGCCACAACCAGGAAGTGTCATCGCATATCTGAACATGTGCCAGGCTATTACTCTCCACTGTTTGTGTGTGTACATCTGTCCATGTGTGAATGTTCATGTGCAGAAAAATGTTTAGTTGTAGTAGTAACTGTAGGAAACTTTAGCATTTTTAGAATATTAGTTCTAAGTAATAGTAGTAGAGGCTATTTCAGCACTAATATTGTTAGAGATAGGAGGAGATGAGTAATAGTTATAGCAGCAGCTCTAGTAGACCTTTATTCAAGCAGTGGGTTAGTATTGAAGTTGTATTAACAGAAACATAGTCAATATAATAAAATAAATAGTTTTGTGGTTGAACAGAGCACTGTTTATGTGCATTAATAACAAAATATTTTGAAAAGTTGAAATGAAGTCTATAAGCCCTTAGATCTAAAGCCATTAATGATTGTTTATCTTCTTAAAGAGGCAGGGATCCAAATAATGAAATATCATTTATTTAAAGTTAGATATGCACAACCCACTTATAGTTGTTAACACAAGGCCAATCAATAAGAACTTCTGTCGCATCTCAACTGAACACACCATGCTTTGTCAAAAAGGATAATGTCAGATCTTAATTAATAATGATTTTTATACCTGCTGGCTCCATGATCATTAACAATGGCTTTTTGTGAGTTATGGTTAGGTTTGATCCTCATATTCTCGTATTCATTTGTTTTTGCATTAATTGATCTCTAACTGTGTGATTAATGGAGGTTGTGTGTCATTGAGCACCATATGATGGATACCTAGTTGCAATGTAGTGCAACTGCCACTGAAGACAGTGTTAAGAAGGTTAGAGGACATCAGAGATAATGTAAACAGTGTGCAAACACTGTTTTACAAGCTGCATGTCAGTGGTCTAAAC
>NW_018128007.1:2477998-2495417 GCF_001952655.1 Monopterus albus | reverse complement strand
CCTGCACCTAAATTTCAGATTGAGTAAGTCAGGGCCAGCCAAGTAAAGTGGCAAAACTTGTAGATGAATTCAAAATTTATGAAGATAATATTTCAGTCCCCATCAGGTTGGGGATGTTAAACTCTACTCAATCCACCTCGCCCTGTTCTCCCCTCTCCCCCCCTTGTCTGCTTATTTTTACAGCCTGCCGTCCAGGAATCCATCAGTCTTTTCATGGCCTACGTTCACACCAGTGTCAACCAGGCAAGTGAAAAATACCAGCGCAATGAGAAGAGGTACAATTACACCACCCCCAAGAGCTTTCTCCAGCAAATCACCCTGTACAGAAACCTTCTGGAGAAGAGCCAGGCTCAGCTCCAGCACAAGATGAACCGGCTTGACAACGGCCTTCAGAAACTCCAAACCACTGCTGCTCAGGTTAGCGTTTTAATCATATATATATAGTAGGGGGGCAATATTAGGGTTTAAAGTACTGTAAAGGTATGAGGTAAGAATATTAAGCATAGTAATAGTCTTTGATTTGAACAGTACAGTATGTGTTTTTCTCTGACATTAAGAAGATTACACTGTGAAGTGTGTGTAATCATTTTTTTTTCTCTTGTTTAAGGTTGAGCATTTAAAGGCCAAATTGGCATCCCAAGAAACTGAGCTGACCTTAAAAAATCAGAATATTGAAAGTCTAATTACAAAGATTGGACAGCAAACTCAGAGGGTTAGTAACAAGAGAGAGGCTGCAGATGTTGAGGCACAAAAGGTGAGCTACTGTATCTTACCTCTCTTTGGTTTTTGTACGCTTTTTTGGCTTTGGACTCTTTATACCACGCGTATTATTTACTACATTGTGGTGATTTAGTTACTATTATTATTATTATTATTAGTTATTTTTTTTGCTTTTGTACAGGTAGCTGTCATCCAGGCTGAAGTCTCAGTCAAACAGAAGGACTGTGAAAATGACCTAGCCAAAGCAGAGCCGTCACTGACAGCTGCCACAGCAGCACTGGACACACTCAACAAGGTGCTTCATTTTATAACATTGAACAAATGTTCAGTCCTTTTAAAGATTATATAATGTTTATAATAAAAAAATTGTAATTGTTTTTTAGATGAATCTTACTGAACTGAAGGCTTTTCCAAACCCTCCAGTGGCAGTGATCAATGTAGCAGCAGCGGTGATGGTTCTGCTAGCTCCCCGTGGTCGAGTGCCTAAGGATCGGAGCTGGAAGGCAGCACGAGCCTTCATGGGCAAGGTTAAGCTTGTCATCATATCAATCACATCTGCCTGATTAATACCAGTCTAACTTGTGTGTGGCCTTGACCCTGACCCTGCATAGCATTTCTCCAGTACTCACATTTGAATGGCTCTGTGAATATGCTCGCTCACTAGGCGAGCGAGTACAGTATGTCGACCTGTTTCTCACACTTGAATTAATAGCCACTATTAATTCAAGTGTGACCATAAAAGGAAGTATTTTTTAAAAGCCAGTAGAATTAAAGGTTCATTCTTTTCTTACCAAATATGTTTTTAACAATTTAGACGCAGTAGGTTTTAGACTCTAGCTCAACCACAACATTTGGTGTTGATGAGCAGCAGGTGGAAAAAAAGGAGAAGCGTTTATATATTTTAAATTCATTCAAATAGTCTGTGTTAGACCAATATGCTTTCTCTGTATGAGTATATACTTGAGAAATAATACAAATCCTTGATATGTAGGATTGTGCTGTTTTGTATGTGTGGAAACATTAGCAGTGAGGTTGTTTGGATCTGCAACATGGCCTGTATGTGTCTCATTTTTAGGTTTTATTAATTAGAAAACAACACCCACCCCAAAATGTTAGTGCAGGTATTACTGTGTCCTCTGTTTTTGTTTTTGTTGGTCAGGTGGATGATTTCCTGCAAGCCCTGGTGTCATATGACAAGGAGCACATTCCTGAGTCCTGTTTGACTGTAGTGAAACGAGAGTATTTGACTAACCCAGAGTTTCACCCTGATCTTGTTCGCACCAAATCTACAGCAGCAGCTGGTCTCTGTGCCTGGATTATTAACATTGTTAGATATTATGAGGTCAGGAAATGCCTTGAAACAAGTTGTACTTATAATAAATATTAGTACATTTTCTTGTATTCTGTAATATATAATGTTATTTTTCCAAAATGTATGCGTCCTTTATTGCAGATATATTGTGAGGTCATTCCAAAAAGGGATGCATTATCACAAGCTAATGCAGAACTAGAAATGGCAACATCCAAACTGTTGGCAGTTAAAAAGAAGCTGGTGGTGAGTGCAGTGTTAATATTATACTTTAAGTAATTTAATCAAAAAGCTAGTTTTTCTTAGTGGTGTCTAATTTCCATGGCTTCTTTTGGTTTGTTTTTCCAGGATCTTGATGCCAGTCTCCAGAGCCTCACAGCTCAGTTTGAAAGGGCTACAGCTGAGAAAATCAGTTGTCAGGAGGAGGTAGCACATACCATCCAAACCATAGAGCTGGCCAACCGACTAGTCAAGGGCTTAGAGGTAAAGACTGAGAGGTGGAGGAGTTTGGTAGTGTCATAGGGCTGGCCTAGCATGAAGTAAACTGTCAATGTGTGGGAGGCATGCATGGAGAGTCAATGGTAATCGAATTGCATCAATAATCTGGACTAGAAATGGTTATGTCCTGGCAGAATAGCCTGACAGTTGTGTGAGTAGATCGGGCAAAGGGAGATTTTACAGCCTGGCCCAGCAGCATACTGAGGACATGTGAGACAGTTAGAGTGGGCTGGATCACACAAAACGCTTGACTGAACCAGCAACTGGCTGGCTGAACAGTTTCCAAATGGAGAAAGGTAGAGAAATGGCAATAATGCTACACTAACACTGTGCTCACAGAGTACAGTAGACGGATTGCGTTTGTAGAGAACGTCTGTGTAGTTACCGTACTGTATATTTAGCATATGTATTTGTGTGCCTTGTGATCATCTTTGCACAATCTCTAGTTTGTCTGAGGTGTAGTAGTAACTCATTTGCAGGGTTTCTTTTCAACCAACTGAAAAAGTACCAAGGGAAGTTGTGGAGTATGAATATTTGGAATATATAAATGTCAAAATTTCAATATTTGCATAATTTGTGAAGTTCAGCTCTTGCATTTCAGTGCATCCTGTTTTCAGGCTATATTATCTGTTTGCTTTGTGGATGGTAACATGAAGGATAATGATTATCCTTGTCATTAAGATGGTCACTTCATTGGCTATTTTGTAACTTCGACTTACTTATTCCAGAAAATAAATGTGGTTTCCATGGAACAGCTTGGCTTTTAAGCATATCAAGATAAATGTTTTGTCTTTATGGCATTGACCTGGAAGCAATAGTGTTCAGACTAATAAATCAGACCGTCTATATTCAATCATTAACTTACCTCAAAGCCTCAACAGCTGTTGGAAATTAACAATGTCTCACCCCAGACTGAGTGATATTACAGGCAATCCATAATACATTAGAGTAAAATTATAGTGATTTTTAACTGTCTGAAAATTTATTATGTGACATATTCTAGATCCACAGCCCCTTGTAAGAAAATGCCATGTAAGATTTATTGTTGTAAGGCTGTCACAGTCATATTATTGAAGGTTTAAATGAATGCTAAATTGATGCTGAGTGAATCTTCCAAAGCTTTTTCAAGGAAATTGCAGCTATATGCTTTACTGCTTACATTTTCATAGTTTGTAAAATAAATGCCGTGGGAAGTTGTCCAGCATCTACGTTTTGCTACAGTGTACAACAGATAGTTATTTGGTTTAAACTGTGTTCCAAAGCATTCTTCTTATAAATTAGCTATTTGTGTGTTTCTGCATATTTTTAAAATTATATTGAAGCCTGGTTTTTGTATCTTGCAGTCAGAGAAGGAGCGCTGGTCCCAAGCCGTTCTTCAGTATGACAAGCAACGGAAAACTCTGTGTGGTGATGTTCTCCTCACTTCAGCATTTGTCTCTTATATGGGTTATTTTACGAGGCAGTATCGTGTGGAGCTCTTTAATAACACATGGATCCCTTTTCTTCAGTCTCAGAAGGTAAGATCAGTTTTGCAGTGGATTTTGTATTGTTGTGTTGTATATTTCTCTCTATAAACATCTACAATAAATTCTGTGAACTGAAGCTCATTGTGCTGCCACCAGTGCTCCAACTAGAGTGATATCGTTTCTGTTCCAGGTCTCTGTACCCTTGACAGACGGCCTGGATCCAGTCCTCATGATTACAGATGAAGCCACTGTGGCTGCCTGGCATAACCAGGGCTTGCCAAATGATAGGATGTCCACTGAGAACGCTGCCATCCTGACCACCAGCGAGCGTTGGCCACTCATCATTGACCCACAGCAGCAAGGCATCAAGTGGATCCAAAATCGAATAGGGTCAGAGCTTAAGGTGGTGCAGCTGGGACAGAAAGGGTGAGAAGAAGCTGTTTCACCTGATTTCAATCAGTGTCAGGGAGTGCTAACACACCATATAAAAGTGCGTGTCAAAATACATTTGCTTGTTTTTTTTTTGTTGTTTTTGGTTCAGCATGTATCTAGATGTGATTGAACAAGCTCTTGCCTGTGGTGAAACAGTTCTGATAGAGAATCTTCCAGAAAAGGTAGACCCGGTCCTGGAGCCCCTGCTGAGTAGAAGCACTATTAAAAAAGGAAGGTTGGTGCTGAAACTGCAGTATTACATTTGCATTGTTGAATCATAAAGCATAAATGCTTTGTTGCACACCAAAAACATTTAAGTCAGTGTATAGTTTTTATATGCCTGTTGATACTCAAGTCAATGTGCCCACAACTCGTCACAATGGGTCTGTGGTGTGAGACAATAGGAGCACATTTGCCAGATAGTTGAATCTCACTGAGCATTGAAACACCACTAAGATATGACGGAATGCATTATTATTGCCCACTCTAGATTATAAATGAATTTGCGGTGCATGTTCTGAATCCCTGAGGCCAACTTATTGACTGACCTTTCTAGACAAGTGATAGATGTATATTTGTGTGTTCATATTATATAGGTGTGATGAATATTGAACAGCTGAGCCTCAGTGTAAAAGCTGAATTGAAGACAGTCATGGTTATTTATAAGGACTCCTATCTTCCACGGAAAGCTGGCATGTAACACGCTAAATTCAATGGTCTTCCATCATGATGGCAAACCCAATGCAGCTTCAATAATTTCATACTGATGATAGATGATTGGTTGGTATATGTCTGCATTTATTGCTTTGGAAATAGAATAATAACACTGAGCTTTACACTCCCTAATATAATTCACTGCATCAGGATCATCTTAAATTATAACTTGATCTTAATTGTGAAGTAGGTAGGTCATTCAGTATATAAATATTTTGTCATTTAATTAGAAAAAAAAGCTTTACCACTACTACTATATCTTTATTATATATTATATTTACTATATCTTGTTTATCATCACATTGCATGCCATCCAAACTGACACTTCTTTGAAACACCCTGTAGTCAGTAAATCTTTCTGATTTTAAACCTGACTACTGTTGCCCACTGTAATCCACAGTGCCATCAGAATGGCTGCTCTGTAATATCTTTGTTCAGTTATCAATCGCCCTCAAAAAGCAAAATCCAGAACAATTCCTAAACTGAACAACTGGCAACAAATAAATAGAACTACCCTATATTGACATTGTGCTTTCACCTTCCCCTCAAAAATGTTTACATCTTTCTTGCAGTGATCTATGTATGACCATGAATACTGAGTATCTTAGTGCATGTTCATTGAGCTTCTTCTGAAATCCTGTCTGCCCAGACGTAACAATTCATCATAGTAAATCTGATTATAAGTTTATTCCTTGTAGATGACCCACACACTTGTTTCTGTCGATGATTAATACAACCTGCTGGGCCAGCCATGATGGATCTCATAGGGCACCACAGCTGAAGTTCATTAATAATTGGAATGTTGTAGAGTGTGAAGTAATGAATACTAATTATTCCTTTCATGGCTGACGGAAAACTACAAGCCAATCCATCAGCAAGGACTTTAATTTGGTGGAGTAATGGTTCTATCAATAGTACATTAATTCTGGCTTGTGAAGATATAGAGTTGAACCAGACCCAGGCCATGAGGAACCTGTGCTGTAAAATTGGGGCCTTGCCTGACATCCAAGGGGTAATTAGAGAAAAATGAAATGCCACCAGGTTCGTCAAGCCAGTGCTAATTTAATTGAAATGCAGGAACAGATAAATATTGGCTGCTGTGGTGATAATCTTTCATATTTATTCAGGATTATTTGTCTACAGTATAATTGACATTTGAAACCAAAGTGAAGTTTGTTGCTCTGTTGAAGTTGCAGTGCATAAACATTCAATTCAATGGACTGGATGCATAAGGACAAAAGATACATTCAAGATGCAGAGGTTTTGCACTTCCTTAGTTCAAATGTTCTATAGGGCCGTCCTCATCATCCTGCATTGTTCGTTGCACTGCGATCTTTCCAATGATGTAATAATCATCTAATCAACATTTCATTTGTCCCTATCTCAGTTTGAAAGTTAATGTAAAAAGTGTTTGATGGAAAGGCCAAACCAACTTGAGCAGTTTCACTAAATTGCTCTCTTTTTTGCAATTAAATTACTTGTTCACATTGGATTGGAAAGAAAAGTTTTCAAAGTTGCAAGCTCTGATGGCTCTAAACATGAAAGTTCACTTTTGACCTAGTAGTTTGTCAAAACATCCCATATTGGAGTCAACTGATTAGCTTTTTCTGGAGCTGTTAATGGATGTGTTTACTCAGTTGCTGTGGAGATCTAACATGTGAGCTTGAAAGCTACAATACTAAGATTTCATCCACAGAACATTTAGAACTCCCCATCCTTTTTGGCTTAAAGGTTACGCATGAACATACAATATGTTATATTCATTATATGAAGACCATTTGACTTTGAAACATTTGGCAAAGAGTTCCAAAGTTTCAGTTAGTTATTGTCTATAGTAGAAACAAAGCTGAGTTTTGCTACACCTACAACAAAATTTGGTAGTGTACGTTTTGTTGTTTATTAATTTTGTCATCTTTATGCTCTTTCCTAAAGGAAAAAAATAACATTTGACTTAAAGCAATGTACTGTCCTGTTATCCAGGTACATTCGGATTGGGGGCAAGGAGTGTGAATACAGCAGTAACTTTCAGCTCATTATGCACACCAAGTTAGCCAGTCCCCATTTCCCTCCTGAGCTCCAGGCCCAGACCACACTAATCAACTTCACAGTAACTCCTGTGGGCCTGGAAGAGCAGCTGCTGGGACAGGTAGTGTCCCAGGAAAGACCTGACCTGGAGGCTCTAAAGGTGAACCCTTAAGCATTTTATGAGCGATGAAGACTGTCAAACCTACAGTAAACCATAGTCTACCATATGAAAAAGAAAATCTCATTAATTTGAATTGTTTTGTGTATGTTTCCCAAGATGGAGCTGACCACACAACAGAACTACTTCAAAATTGAGCTGAAGAGGTTGGAGGATGACCTGTTGAGTCGCCTCTCTGCAGCCCATGGTAATTTTCTGGGTGATATTTCTCTGGTAGAGCAACTTGAAAACGCCAAGTCCACAGCCGCTCACATTCAGAACAAGGTGAGGTTATAACACCAACAGGGTCCTCTCAGGTGTCCATCTGTAGTCAAGTGCTTGTGTTTTTGAATGTCACACAATAGCAAGCGCCTCATTTTATTGCATTAGCTGCAATTGATGTGTAGGTAGGAATATGTGTAATGAGAGGGTTTTGGAACATAACTGAGAGCCTAATAGCTCATTTTGTGCAACTGGAACACACAGGTGGTGGAGGCCAGAGAGAATGAGACAAAGATCAACAAGGCTCGAGAACTATACCGCCCAGCAGCTGAGCGAGCGTCTCTCCTCTTCTTCATCATCAGTGACCTCAGCAAAATTAACCCAATGTACCAGTTTTCTCTCAAGGTGAAACGTACCCCTGAAGTGCTCTCAAGGGATGCATATCATTTTGCACCGTATTTCAGACAAAACTTAATCCACTTTGACCAAAACTCTAGATTTTGGATTTTTAAATCAGTGCTTTTAGTTGTCAATTTAGTGCAGATCTAGCCATGTATATTTTTATCTTCTGATAGTGCTAATCCTCCTTTTGGTTGTGTTCCAGACCTTTAACTCGGTGTTTAACAAAGCGATGGAATGTGCAGAATGGGATGAAGATGTGAGGACCAGGGTGCACACCCTCACAGAGGCCATCACCTATTCTGTATTCTTGTACACCAGCCAGGCCCTGTTTGAGAGAGACAAGTTAACCTTCTTGTCACACACTGCCTTCCAGGTGAGGGACTCGGGGCCGCCTCAAAGGTGGGGCCTCCTGTCATCCTCATCAATCAAAGTACTTTTCTGCCCCCACATTAACTTCAATTAAAAGCAGTCACCAGCACCATACGCTGCTATTGATTACCTCTCACACCTTGCTCCATGGCTGCTGTTCAGACAGTTGGTTCTGACGGCATAATGCAATTATCTGTCACTGCACCAACTGTTCTCATCTTAGAAATTGTGCTGCTCTGGAGACTGTGCTTCATGTAGAAATTACACATTCAGAGGCACTTATTCAGCTTCTGTGAGTTTATCAAATCTCATCATCAGAATTTTCTTGCATTCAATTATTGTGGAAAATATTTTTAAAAAGATCAGTGCAGCATAGATCATTCCAAACTGCTCTTGGTCCTTCTCCTCAGATTCTGCTCAAGCAGGGCTTGATTGATGCTCAGGAATATGATCTTTTATTGCGTTTCCCTGTGGAAGCTACCAAAGTTAGTCCTGTGTCCTTCCTCTCTTCATATGCCTGGGGAGCCATTAAGGTACAGTATAGGATATTAACATACCGGATGTGATGTAACATGTTAAAGGGTCACCTTCTGATCCTTATCCATCAGGTCATCACTACATACCTCCTTCCACTGCTAAGAGAGGTCTTACACTGTCTGTTGTTTGGATGTAGACAATTTCTGCAATGGAGGCCTTCAGTGGACTGGACAGAGACATGGAAAGTTCACCAAAGCGCTGGAGGAAAATTGTTGAATCCAGTTGTCCTGAAAAGGAACGACTTCCACAGGACTGGAAGAATAAAACCTCCCTCCAGAAGCTCATTATTCTTAGAGCACTTCGCCCTGATAGGATGACCTATACACTAAGGTAAGTGAATGACCAAGATACATTTGTACCGTATTTGTGATATCATTCAGCTTTATGACAGTGTTTCTTAATAGGAACTTTGTAGAGGACAACATGGGAGCAAAATATGTGGATGCTGCCAGGCTGGACTTTGACAAGTTATATGAGGATAGTGGCCCCTCAACCTCTGTGTTCTTCATCCTCTCTCCTGGGGTGGATCCACTCAAAGATGTGGAGAAACTAGGTACTAGGCGTTTTTTTTTTTTTTTTGTACATTTTTATACATTCTGATGACTTGGTAGGGATAAATATTCTTTCCTTTCAGGGTTGAAGCTTGGTTTTTCCATTGACCAGGGCAATTTGCATAATGTGTCCCTGGGACAGGGGCAGGAGGAGGTAGCTGAAAGAGTTTTGAGGAATGCTTCTAAACTGGGACACTGGGTCATCCTGCAGGTAGAGAATTTTACTATTCATTGGCCAGGCAATGAATGCAGCAACTTCAGGCAGCTGTTCCCTGCTGCCTGTGTTGTACCCGATAATGTTATTTTATCCCCTGAGCAAGGGAAATAAACTCAATTTGGTTCAATAAAAGTCATAATTGGCTAGATCAGCTCCATAAATGCCTCCTTTAACAGGACAAGCCTGCAGCCAAGCGAGTCACTGCAGATCTTCTTTTTAATTCAGAACATACAGTAGGAAGACATTTTTCAGATGGATGAACAAAAATATAACTGTACATAAAAGCACATTTATTTTATTACCTATAAACTAATTTACCTAATCTTTTTTTTTTTTTCCCCCAGAATGTGCACCTGCTGTCTCGCTGGCTGCCATCTCTGGATGCTTTTCTGGAGGCAGCAGCAATGGACAGTCACCCCAGCTTCAGGGTTTTCATCACCGGGGAACCAGCACCAAGCCCTGAACAGCATGTAGTCCCCAGAGGAATACTGGAGAATGCCATCAAAATCACCAATGAGCCCCCCACTGGCATGAATGCCAGTCTGCATGCAGCTCTCAGTCACTTTAGTCAAGTGTGTGGGAAGTTTAAAATAATTTCAACAAGTGCATTACATTTTACAGAAAAGGTGTTGAACTGTTTCTTATGTTATATATTTTTTTATATTCCAGGACACTTTGGATATGTGTTCCAGAGAACAGGAGTTCAACTCGATGTTCTTCTCCCTCTGCTTCTTTCATGCTTGTGTCACAGAGCGCCGTAAATTTGGTCCCCAAGGGTGGAACCATAACTACCCTTTCAGCACCGGAGACCTCACCATCTCAGCAAATGTCTTGTACAACTACTTAGAGGCCAACACCAAAGTACTTTTAACACCATTTTTAAATATAATTTATATTTTGTTCATGGTTTTATTGATATTAATAAAACTGAATTCGTTTTTTTACTTCTGCTTTCTTAAGCTGTGTAAGTTTTTAATGATAATGGTGTTTGCAGTGGCATTATTGTCAGACAGGGATGCTAAATTACTGTACAATGTCTCCAATTATTGAAATCTTTTGTTGCACTGTTATTTGAAAAAAATGTTCATTCTGTTTTTTTTTTTTACATTTCGTCTATGAACACACAACCTATAATTTAGCTTTATTTCATGCAGACAAAAAAAAATCCATTCTTGGGGTGCTGTACCCTGCACAACTCCTAATGCATTTCTCTGAGAACTTCTATTACTCTGGTCACAACCAATTATGTCTCCTAGGTATTCTGCCCTCCAGAAACGAATGTCCTTCATTATGTTAACCAAACAGTAACCTGTATGTGCGTATACAGAGAATTCATTAGAAGGGCAATGAAGCGTTATCCTAAATGTAATTACATGCAGCCAATGTGACAGTTCACAACACTACATAAGTGATCACTGCAATTAGAGCTGATGAAGGAAGCAATTTGCAAAACAATACAGGTACAAATGATTGTGAACCTCCAGCTTTTGTAATTTGTTATGAATCACAGGTTCTTTTTTTTTCTCCTTCACCCTCATGGATCATAATCTCCTGCTGAGGAAAAGACGCTTCTGTCATACATTAGATCAGTGTGTATAAAGAAACGTAATTTTGTTACATTTCTTTACTGTAATCATTATTAAAAGAACTCATTTGGGAAGAGGTCACATAGTTGCCGCTTAACGTTTCAAAGGAGGAATGGAATAATGCCGAAAAAAATCAATGAAAAATGGCACTAACTGTGGCAGAACTAATTATACAATGATCCTGAAGTATTATTGATAACCTGGAAGTACATTTAATAACCTTTGTCTTTAGTTTTTGTTTTTTTTTTTTTTTCTAGCACAGGAGTTTCCTAATTATTAGTTATTTACATTTTTCTTACAGTATATTTTGACTGTCATAAGTTTACAAACTAACTTCGTTATAGTCAATGCAGGTGCCTTGGGAGGACTTGTGTTATCTTTTTGGAGAGATCATTTATGGAGGACACATTACTGATGACTGGGATAGAAGACTGTGTCGGGCCTATCTGCAAGAGTTCATGCATCCAAAAATGGTGAGTCAGTGCTCCTGTAAGAACTTGCTTATTTTGTAATTTCTACGGAATTATTAAACTACAAGGTATTTTAAATTGCTTAATTTGATAATTTTCAAAATTGTAAAATTCCCTAATCATTGAGTTAGATATTGATTCCATATTTGGGTTTTATTCAATTATACTTTGCCAAACAATACAGAAAAACTGCTTTTTTTGGTGGCATTGTTTGGGTAAAGGGTGCCCTCTTGGGGTGTAAACATACACTGCAATATTACACTCAAAGTCTTTGCCGTTGCTGATTTTTGTACCCTCACTTTGACATTGTTACCTCCCTGTGCCATCTGCTGCATGACACGCTACTACAAGCATTATTAGGGGATTATTTCATCTTTAGCATGCATTTAATTGATATGTTTCACTTGGAATTCATTTGTTTCACCCCACAGAAGGCTGATTTGCTACCAGCTTGACTGTTGTCATAATTTTTAGAGCATCTTAAATAGTGTGCTATTCTGTATGTGTTTTCATCTTTGTATTTTAAAATCCATAGTTGGAAGGGGAGCTTTTTTTGTGTCCTGGGTTTCTGGCCCCTCCATTCATGGACTACAGTGGTTACCATCATTACATTGATGAACATCTCCCATCCGAGAACCCCGCTCTGTATGGTCTACATCCAAATACTGAGCTCGAGTGCCTCACTGTCACCTCAGACAACCTCTTAAGGACTCTGCTGGAACTACAGCCACAGGACTCCTTCAGAGTAGAGGGGGGAGCTGAGAGCACAGAGGAGAAGGTGTGGAGGGAGCAGGAAGCATTAATGGGAAATAACACAGCTGAGAATACAGCGGCCTTCCTTCATAAATAACGTAACTACGTATGTTCATCTTATTTACCAGATCAGTTCTGTCATTGAAGACCTTCTTGAGAAACTCCCTGAGGAATACAACATGGCAGAGATGATCACAAAGACACCAGAGCGAAGCCCCTACGTTTTAGTCTGTTTCCAGGAGTGTGAACGCATGAATCTTCTCCTAGCAGAAATAAGGAAGACCCTTACTGAGCTGGATCTTGGCCTGAAGGTACAGTCTACTGTCGCGTGTACTGTTAACAGAACTCCAGTCTAACAGTGATATAATGTATCATTAATGAGAGTTTCACTGTCCACAGGGAGAACTCACAGTCTCTTCCAGTATGGAAACTCTGCAGTCTGCCCTCTTCACCAATTCTGTCCCAGATTCCTGGGCCCGACTAACTTATCCCTCCACTAAAACACTGGGACAATGGTAACTACTCCTTAATAATACTGTATTTTTAACTCAATGTGGCATTTCTTATCTCCTTTTCAGTTTCCCCGTGACCTGCCAGATTGTTCATTGTAGCAAACTGTCATGCCATTGTAAAATATTTTCAAGCATAAAGCCAATATTAAGGTGACCCATGCAGACGTATTGTAAAGGCTTCAAACACTGACATTCAGTATTGTTAATTGATCATTATCCATTTTATAGGTTTAGAGATGTACTATGTAGTTGTCGTGAGCTGGACAGCTGGACTCGAGACTTTGCTCTACCTGCAGTTGTTTGGCTCTCAGGGCTCTTCAACCCACAGGCCTTTCTCACAGGTGAAGTCCCAGTTTGACAAGCGATTTAGATTACATGTACCAGAAGCATTAGAAATATTAACATGCTGATTCCTTTTTTTTTTTTCTCCAGCTGTGCTGCAGAGCATCGCACGCAAAAATCAGTGGCCCCTAGATAAAATGGCTCTGATAGTTGATGTAACAAAAAAGACAAAAGACGAATTTGGACATCCACCACGGGAGGGAGCCTACATCCATGGACTCTTCATGGAAGGTTAGTAATAACCAGCTCTAACTCTCTTCCAACAAATGATCTATAAAGAATGAACCTGCATAGATTTTTATATTTTGCATCATATGCATTGGTAAAATGAGCAACTCTGTCCCATGTCCCTCTAGGAGCACGATGGGACACTCAGTCTGGAGTCATCTCTGAGGCAGTTTTGAGAGATCTGACCCCAGCCATGCCGGTGCTGTATGTAAAGGCTGTGCCTGCAGAGGAGCAAGAGCTCAAGAGCACTTATGAATGTCCATTGTACCGCACTAAGCAGCGTGGACATACATATGTTTGGACTTTCCACCTCCGAACCAAACAGCCTTCTGCCAAGTGGATCGTAGCTGGAGTGGCACTGCTGCTGTCTGTATGAGGCGTGATGGGAGTGGAAGACAGTGAGTCCTTAAGTATCTTATAATATTTGCCAACACTACAGTATTCTGCAAACACTGCTAAAAAACAGATATTTGTAGACAGTATTGAAAAATGTACTGCTATCCTTTTGCTCTTTATCATGTTTTGTGATAGAAAATTACAGATTACACACTTTTAACCTTGCTTTTTTATTGATATGTTTGTTGTTGTGTCCAGTTTGGCTTAAAGGAGTCAACACCGACATTGTAGCATTTAATGTGTGTTCTGAGATTTAAAGTAGATAAAGAAGCAGAGACATGTTTAGCCAGTGTTTAAACCTGTTGTCTGTGTCCAACACTTGAACCTCTCCCTGGAGATGGCTCACTCGGGGCTTGATTTGTTGGGAGCTTATGTCTTCATTTTAGACCATGTAATTCTGGATGGGGAGCATATTTTATTGGAAGGTCAAGATTAAAAAAGGCTCCCTGGCTGCCCTCTACTAACCGAATGATACACAATGCCGTCTGGAGGGTTCCCGGACAGAATTCCCAGGAGATGATGTGCATGGTTGCTATTGACTTTTAAATGAGGTGCATTTGACATTGACCTTTTGTACGGCAGAAGCAGAATACTAACAGACGAAGTGTAATTCATTCAGGCCTGTTTGAGAACCCTATTCAAAGACACCGATAGCTTTCTATGAGAACGCAACACATTAGATTGCCCATCCTTTATCTGTCTGCACTCTGTTAGCATCTGATTAACTTAATATGAACCAAATAAAATCTTATAACTTTCGATGAGTCTGAAGAAACACAGTCTTCTTATCAGACGTGTTGTCTTTTCAAACTGATTTAATCAAGGTTAATTGAAAACCAAGATGTTTAAAGTGTCCCTGTATCATGTGCGTAGGATGATTTTTATGGTTTAAATCTTCTGTGTGTTAGAGATGCATCAAAATATTGCAGGAGCTCCAGAGTCACAGTTGAGATCATATAGAAGAGTAATGCCATGAGAAAAATTATTTTAATCAGCACATAGCAATTGTCTAAAGGAAATTTTGTGCAACCATGAAAAGGAAATTTAGCTGAAAAAATAAGGCTATTTATTATTCAGTACAAGCTTATTTGACTTTTTGTAAACAGACTGTCAGTCAAAATAGTATGATATGGATATACCGTGAGAGAAACAGAACAGGTGCGATTTTGTTTGCTATGACAAACAAGTGACATTATGAAATTACAGCCACTGAAACACATCTCTCTTTTTTTTTTTTGGATGGAAATCAGCACTCTTATCTTCTCAAATGAGATTTTCTCCAACGCTAATAACTGCTGTGTTGCCCTTAATTTCTCCCTGCAACCGAAGGGGCTGTAGTCAGACAAGTGGAGGATGGTGGATTGATTCTTTGTATTGTATTGCACAGGGGAAATGAAGAACCAGTCTTCCTGTAGTTTCTCTTCATCTGCTCTCTCTTCCCCTCATTAGCACGCCACAGCAGCTAGCCAGTCATTTGGTGACAGGGAAATGATACAGTGCTGGCAGTGTTTGGGAGGAAATGGCAGGGTACGAGGCCCAACGCAGCAGGGGTCGTGCCACAGATAGTCATGTTAAAGGCCAAGCAGGACACCTGGTTAAAGTCAGCAAGGGCATCTGGGTCACACCTCCGCCTCATAGCACCCAGGAAAGATACTGTGTACTGATGGCCTTGTTATCCAAAAATTGAACAGAGCCCACATGTGTAGCTTTTTGTCAAGCATTGATTAAGTTCTCATCAAGTGAAATCCTGTGCATTGAACAACCTAGCCAAGTTAACTGCAATATTATATAGTGATAATATGATCAAAGTCTGTGGAAAATGTTAGAATTAGTATGTTCATCCTTCAATAGTTTTAGACTATCAGGGCCTAATTTGTTCCATAACAAAGGAGCTGTGTGCGCCTACTGACCAACCACCCCATCTTTCTCACTTTATATGCATTGTCTATGTACTGATGTATTTAGTAAAATGAACCATGTAAACATATACAAATATTATAAAATAATGGCATTAAAAATAGATTTAAACTCAGGGCTCCTGTACAAGGTGGGGCCTCAAGGTACAGTAGTAATGCATCTGTTGCCTTAAGGCCCCTGTTGTTTGTAGTGTGCTTTACAAGTTAATACAGTATTAACAAAGAAACCACAAAGTAACTGCCTTACACTGACCTGGAGCAATCTGATTGTTTCTTCAAAGATGAAATACTGTACTTTAAATTTACTAATTGACTGTAATATCAGACGTTGAAGTTTAATCTGAATATCATTCGTGTATCAAACCAGACACCCAGGTGACAGCAGGGTCTCCTCCTGACTGGTTTTTCTCTGACAAAACAGCCAACCCAGCAACATAGAAATGGAACTGGTAAAAACGGAATGTGAAAAAATATACAATAATACTCTGACGCCTGGTGCCAAGCTTGAAACACTGTGCAGAGTAGCTGCCAGTTCGTGCCTTTTTGTACTTGTTCTGCTATTAAGGTGGCTGTATTTGTGAACATGTTGAGAATATTAAATTCTCTCACCTTTTTGCATTTAACAGCTCCCTTTGTTTTCTTTGTGTTTATTACAGATCAGATTTTTTTACTTTATTTTTTGTGACTTTATAATAAGTCTTGTGTTTTATTCTTAACTATTTTAAAACCACAGCTGAGAAGTTAGTGCCACACAAACCAGTACAATAACTTGTCTTGAGATTGTTAAAATACAAACAACACAATTTAGGCTATGTCTACTTAAGTTATGTGTATTAAATATAATTAATTGTGTGGTTGATAAATTTTGTTTTGTGTTTTGTTTGCTCTGCTGTAACCTGGGCAGGAAGAGACAGTGCCACTTACCTGTTGAACTCCAAATGTCAGCATTCAGAGCGAACTCAAACATGTAGAAACACCTTTTACAATAGCCAGCTAATGATGATGAAAAATATTTTAATACATGCACAGTTAACACTGGTGGTCAATCCATGGTTTGCCATATCATGCAGACCAACTAAAGCAGTGCATACAGGAAACTTGAAATTAAACTGAATTCATATATGTAATATCTATAGAGCAAATAATTCTGAAATAAATATCTATCCAGAATTTCAAAATATACAGTAAAAACTGAATCAACTGTACATTTTTGATAAAAAAAAAATTAAATTAAAAATTAAGACACAGTGCTAAAACATATTCTCTCTGTGTTGCACTACGGCCTTTAAAAAACATGTACAAATGTCAGAATAGTCAATGTCATAAAGAGTAGAATACAAAATTCCATCTACAACACTTCACAGCGCCCTCCCTCAAGACAAAAGTCACAATTTTCTGTTGACCAATTTAGAGAATAAATACTGTAACTTCTATGACTACACACTTGTATACAGAGTTATTACACGCTGCACATAAGCATCCATCCATCCATCCATTTTCCTCCGCTTATCTGGGCCCGGGTCGCGGGGGCAGCAGTCTAAGCAAAGATGCCCAGACTTCCCTCTCTCCAGACACTTCCTCCAGCTCCTCCGGGGGA
>NW_018128007.1:2468241-2477064 GCF_001952655.1 Monopterus albus | reverse complement strand
AAATGCCTTTTATTTTTCCTTTCTCTCCTCTATTTTGTCCAGAAGGTGCTCTAGTATTTGATTTTGCTACTGCTCTTTATTTATAGAGACAGTTCACCCACAAACACAGTAAAACATTTTCTTCTCTAATACGTATCAATAGATTTAATGAAGATAAGAGGTCAGCTGTAGCTCAGTGATTTAACTACAAAGGGTTTCTCAGTGAAAATGTTGAGGATTATCGTGGCTTGTTGTGAGTCACTACAGTTCTCTGAATGTCTCAAACCAAAACCATGATATGAGGAAAATACATTGCATTGTGTTTTAACCTGAATTTTAAAAACCAATACAGAGAGGTTAACTGTATGCATCTGTTGCTTCATTTAACTGATTGTCCACAACTCAACTGCACATAGATCCTTAGGCCAGTGGTTTTTTTAGCATTAATTTCAGTTGGTGCTTTATGGTATTTGCCACAAACATACGTGATTATAACTCGCACACAACTAAGTTTAATTTGACTATCAGTCACGTATCAGAGCAGACACCCAGGTGACAGGAGGGTCTCCTCCTGTACAGCCACACACCAAAGAATTACAGCCTACTGTACAGTATATACTGATCTAATTTCCTTAACTAATACTGTCTGATCTGTGTGCAGCCTCCTGCATTTTAAACAATAGGAAACGTCATGGTAAGAGAATTCTGCGATGCAAAAATAGATAATAAAAAATAATATGAGAAAATTTTAAATATTTAACAGGAGGTTTAAAAATCATTTTCACTGTTTCTGTTGTCTTGGATCAGTTTAGAAGACCTCAGCTTGTTGTGCATAGACTGCACCGATTTAGTACTCTGCTTATCCTACATCAGACAAAGGGAATCTGGATGGCGTCAGACCGAGAACACAGAAGTGCCTGCTAAGGACTTGTTAGCCGAAATAGTCTTTGGTTAAATCTGATGCCGCATGTGTAATAAGTCTATAAATACAAAAAATGTATCATAAATTCATCTGCACCTTGAGCTCAAAATAATGTGGTGGGATTTAAAATGATTTCATCTCACATACTGAGTTAACTTCTGCTTAATGCAGCTTGTTATCAGATATGAAGCGCCTCATTTTCTGCTGGCATGTAACTCACTGATTCATTGTGCAAGCTGCTGCTTTCCCACAATGTGGAGCTGTTGGGTTGTTTTCAGATCAGCTCTTCATCTGCCAACCTCTGCCATCTGTAGGGAAGGAAAGTAAGCAGCAGCAGAAGTTTGGACCTGGAGATCTAGACACACTGATCAACATCTGCAGCTCTATCCAGCCACTGGTGTTGTGTTCTCTTGCCAACAAGTAGCACAGTAACTGCAGCTGAATGGTACTGCCTGGGTTTGTTCTGGATCAGACGCTGTTATGAATCTACACAAATATTTATGCATGTAACCTAACATGTGTCTCTTGCTGCTTGTTCCTGACTGAGCTGCTCCCTCCTGTGGTTGGCTAGGGATCATGCAGTGTTCCTCTGATTGCTGACTTAGTCCTGAGAGAGAGAGAGAGATGAGACAGTGGAAGATTGTTCCTTGGCAATCTGACAGAGTGGGAAGAGCTGCTCTCTAAGCACGAGGCTCCAGCCTGTGTGACAGCTCGAACAGAATCTGCTGATTGTCGATAATATGAAGATAATCAATGTAGGCTCGCACTTCAGGGCTGCTCTTCTGGGCGATGCCATTTCCTGGAAGAAAAGGAAATTTTACTCCCAAGTTAAAATGGCAGCTTCCAGGACTGCATTACAAATTGTTTTAAATGAGCTTCTCTTGGTGACGGCATTTCATTCATGACATGCTGAAAAATATCACATCAAATGCTGCAAAAAGACTTAACACAAATTTTTCTCATCTTTAGATCAAATCCATGTAACTTCCTACTTATTCAACCATTTAAAGCATTGAAAAAGTAAAATGACGGGTTACATTACACTGATCATTATTAAACCAATTTAAATTATAAGTTTGATGAAAAAGAATACATTTAACAGATGTTGTTAAATGTACATAGATTAGTGATATTTTAGTTTATTTTTATTGCCATTACCTCAATGATTATAGGTACACCACAAGTACAAAGAAAACTTAATAGCATTTGTTATCTCGCACCATTAAAATGAGGAAAGAGTTTTTTTTGGATGAGCCGCACTGTGTCTGCAATCATGTGCTGCAAGTCAAGATGGACACAGGCTTCATTAAACATTTAAAATTCTGTCTGTGCAGAAGCATATAATGCTGTACAAAACCAGACAAACTCACCAGTTTTTCAAAATTGACCAGGTTATCATGAAACGTCTTGTTGCCTTCATGAATGAATGTGATATCTAAAAGCATGGGGATATTTTGTTAGTATTCACCAACAGGTATTTGAGGTACAATGTTAGTTTGTTTCTATGTACTGGACATGTCAAATCTGCCTGATAGAGTCAGACTAGTTGTGGGGCACTGAACTGACACACTGATTTCACCTTTCAGTAGCAGAGGAAGAAAGGGGATCTTTGGCGCCTTCATTTTCCTGAAAGAGTCCCTGTAGGCCTTGTGGTTTAGCGAGGGATCCTGTGAAGACATTTTCAAAGCAAACCAGTCAATTCCTCTGGGGAAGATATGTGCGCCTGTGCATGCACGCGTTGTTAGAGCTGCATTATGGTGTTATCTAAAAAACCAAATGTTTTGCTTGATGTTTAGAAATGAAAAACATTTGTTTTGTTTCATATGTTTGTATTCTCTGTTACAATGTGAATTCATGTGTCACCACCACCCCAAAGAAAAGTACTGTATATGGGTTATAGAATACCATTCAGGGACTACACTTACTGTAATTGTCTCCAGCTGAGAAAACAGCTTCTTGAATTTCCCAGGAATTTTCTGCAGAGGTAAAAACAGGGTCACAGGCTATACTACACATTTAATAGCACAGAAAATAATTCCTGCCTGTATGAGAGCGAGCACATCCCTACCTCCCATGTCTGACTGAGGCGGCTAACAGCTGCAGTATTCAGGCCCATAATAATAGCAAAGAAGCAGTTGAGGTTCCTCTGTGCTTTACAGCTACAAAACAAGCACAGGAGCACACAAAATCAGCCGTTTCCAGGGCCGCAGATCACCAGCATGCAGTTTATTGATTTGCCACTGGGGGGAGCAGCTTTTCCATGCAAATCTAAACATACGTGAAATGCTGTAAGTTTGACTCACACACTGTGAGAACCCAGCGTGTATAATTACAGTCTAATCAATGCAAAAGCTACTAACTGAGCAGCAATCTTGATGAACTTCTTGATGAGCTGGACCCTTTTGCAGAGCGTCGGGCACAGCAGCACCTCAGTCATCACCCACAGCTGGATCTCATTGCAGCGCTGCAGCAGCAGCTCTAATGCCACAGTGTGGTTACTGCTGGCACGGCGGCTGAAGGTGAAATAAACCAGTTCTTGCTGGAAGAACAACATAACACTTGTGAGCTGAACAGTGCTGTGAGGCTAACAGGGTGTCTGGTGTCTTTGCAAATAGCTCTGAGCCTTGAGCTTGTGGCGCTCCGTTCCACGCACCTCATGTATCGACTCAAAGATGGCCCAGTCAAAGTTTGTGAGGGCGACAGACACATCCCAGGTGTTTAAACTGAGCATGCGAGCCGTCCTCTGTGGCAGCTCAGAGTTGTCTGTGAATGGGTTCTGAAGAGAGGACATAGAAAAACATCACAGCTATCAGTTTATTCAGATTTTCTTTACATATCACTGCTGTGACACTACAATAAATGTATGCTTATGTTGAGTTGGCACGTTGCGGTGATGCTCCTACCAGGACGTCTCCCAGGTCCTTCCTGTATATGTGCAGCCTCCCCACCGGCCGTAACGAGTCAGAGAAAACACTGTCCTGGGGCTGCAGGAGGAGTCTACCTGCAGGGGAGACAACATATCTGATTACTGAGCTGCTCACACACTGCCTGCCAGATTTGTAATGGTTTTCTGATGTCTGTGATAAGACGGGCTCCGCTCCGAGGCAGTCATTTCAGTAACTGATAACAGATACTGACTTTATACTACCGAACTGTAATGCTTCTCCCTTTTAACTGTTGTCACTAAGGGAGATATTGAGGTCAGTTCTGTTGATTACAACCTGGGCTATATATACTGTATACACAACAAAGGACAGGACTTCAGGTA
Source organism: Monopterus albus (assembly GCF_001952655.1). NCBI lineage: Eukaryota > Metazoa > Chordata > Actinopteri > Synbranchiformes > Synbranchidae > Monopterus > Monopterus albus. The sequence goes on along the minus strand of NW_018128007.1, from coordinate 2,472,895 downwards.
TGAAATATGGTGAGGAATTAAAAACCATTGGGAATATTTACTTTTAATTTCTACTAGCACTCAAACAGTATAACTAATAATTTTATACATCATCTGTTCTGATCTGTTATGTACTGAATCATATGCTGGTCAGCTAGGTTGGTTTGCTATTCATAGCTACAGATACTGAAAACTATGTTGGGATTAGTTTGCATGTGTTTCTCAATCCAACATGACAAACAAACACACCTACATCTACAAACAAACACACAGTTGTTTGTTATTAATGTCATCAAAACTGCAACAGATTACAATTACAAACTAATTCTGATTTTGTGTACAGACTGCCACTATTGTTAGACTATGTATGGTAGTGCTTTAATGACAGTGTTGGTGGTTGGTACGTGCTGTAGCTGTTTGGTATTTACCTCCAGGGTAGGTGACAGCCACTAGTACCAGTTCACCCTGTGCGACATCCATTCTTTCTGCTACTGCCTGCAGCAGCTCCTCAGCCAGTGTCCCAGCATCGACCCTCATACTTAGGTATGAGTCCATGGTGATATAGACATGGCACAGCACTGGAAGAGAGAAGACATATTGTTTTAGTAAGGTGTAATATAGAATGCATAGTGCTCTCAGCAGGCTCAGGGGGTCGAGCGGGACATCCCCAAAGTGTGAGGTTGGTGGTTTGATTCCCGGCTTCTCCAGCCAGAGATCAAGGATCAAGGATCCAGTGTCCTTGGGCAAGACACTGAATGCCAAGTTGTTCCCACATATATCACCAGTGTGTGAATGTGTGCAAGTGGGTGAATGGGCATATAGTGTTAAGTGCTTTGAATGCACTTCAGTGCATAGACAAGAGCTATGTATGTACCACAGACTGTTAGAGTTAGATATCTAATCAAATCCCTCTGTTCATTGTGTATGTACCCCATCACCTCCAGGTTTCCACTGCACACGGCAGGCGTGGCAGCTTCATTATGTAACCAGAGACAAATCCATAGTCACATGCTGGAGGAATACTAAATGGCATCAGGTTTTCCAAATAATCAGATACTTTCAAATACTCACGTTGCCAAAATTTCAGTTACCCTGGGGCTTGTGGGGCTCCCGGGGATCTTAGGTGGTTGCCTACTTTGTAATGAATGCTGGACTGAAACATTTTGCGGTGAGTGTAGACTAGAGGAAGGGTAATCAACCTACTGTGTAACACAGGGCAGAGTTTATGCAGGTTTTCTCCCCAGTCCCAAACTATGACAACTGATTTAACCATTTAGCACACATTCAGTTGGAAACAAACCAATTAAATCACCTGCTGCTGAGGACGTGACAGGCCTGCCCCTTATTGATAAGGTGCAACTGTAGAGGGCTGTGTTTTGTATCATTACTGGGCTCGACTTGGCATGCTCAATAGATTTCTCTTGATGAGCGTAAAAGGGTCAGTGGGGACAACTTCTCTAGAAGCCAAAGCTATTCACAGTGAGGACTGTGGATTACACCTCTAGGACAGATGTTTCACAAAGACTGTCTGCATGGCCAGATAGCACTAGGTAACTACTATTTGGGTGAACCTGCCCTTTAAAATAAGTTCTTTCTGGTCAGGCAAAAGGAATTCATAATGCAGGAATTTGTTTTTCCACACCTTCCCCATTCATTTTCTGGAAAGCTTCCCATTGTTCTACTGTTCAGACCCTTTGGAAATGACATTCGATGGAAGGAATGTGTGAAGAACATCACGTTTTACACCTCACCTTCCTTGGTCTTCCTCTGTGTGCCTCTGGACTGGAGCCTGTTCTCTTTCAGGCTCAACTGGTGGGAAAGTGCTTTGCTCTGAAAAGAAGGGAAACATGTAGAATTTGACACACATTCATGCTGCTGAAGAAACATTTGACCACTTCAGTCAAAGCCTTTTAGCAGGAAGTGTGAGGACAATAGCTTCAACATCCAAAGCAGCCTGCTGAGTTTAGTAACACACTTTTATCATAGAGAGCAAACAAGATCTTTTCTCATACCTTTCTTTGAGGGGAATATTCATCCACTGTGCTGGAAAAAGAAGAAGAGATAAATCCATAAAGCTCACCATTATGTGCCTACACATGCACAAATTATACTTCAAAAACTATCTAGTGATTTTCCTCAGGCCACAGATATGTGTAGTAAAAAATTCATAAAGGTTAAGTGAATGCACATACAGTACATACTGTACTCCTCTGCTCAGTCCACCACTTAAGCCCAAGTGTCAAGCTTGGAGTATTTTGTAATTTTACAGTATATCTTTCAGTGGGATCCCTTCATCTGATCATCCTATTCTCATCTGGTAGGCCCGGCTAGTGTGACGTATAGACCCATGCCCATTATCACCGTTCTGCTTTTACTGGGCTCTGCATCACAGTGGGCATGTTGGCACAAAAACTGCCCCAAGGGATCTCGTCTCTCTGGCCAGCAGCACTAATGAAAAACCTGATTCCTGGTGTCACATCAACGCAGAGCTGATTCGTTCACTTTCTCTTCAGAAATCGTGGATGTTGTTCAGCTCTTTGAATTATAATGCCACGTGACGAGAGAGTGCAATTGAGCAAGTGGTCTGTGATTGCTGAGCTTTCAGAAACAAAGGCCAGATTGAAGTTGATGACACCTTCTAGCTTTTCAGTAGCAGATTGCCACAAAGAAACCTTGTCCTCTCCTGGGATGAGCCTCATTGTGACAAGCTCATAAATAGTAGAGTTTGTCAGTTTGTAACACCCACTACTTTAAAGGAGTGGGTGCTGTGCGTCTTCTGCTATGGACATAAACATGAATAAGGCAGTAGAGTTGCGTTGAACTCTCTGTGCTGGTTTCTAATGGGCAGCAGGTTGGAGCATCCCCAGGGAGAAGATCTGACTGGAGGCTGTGGTTGAGGGAGGGTAAAGGGTACATGGGTGTGGCAATGTGTCTGTTGACTGGGGGTTGTTTACGCTGTAATGTGATGCTTCTTTTTATAAAACCAAGAAATTGTAGCTATTCAACAGTTCCACTGTCACAACAACAAAACGGACCAGCATTTACGGTAAGATTCGGTTTGATTTCAGTCAAGAAATCTATTTGACTGAATGTTTAATATGTTTGATGCCCAATAACCATGTGTCTAATAATGTTAAAATCTGAGACACTAATATCAAATATGGTCCTTGTCCAGTGTTATAATCGATAAGTTTGTGCTTCATGTGAAGAGTGCACATTTAGAAAATGATTCAAAGACAGCTTTTACTGCATCCACTAACAAATCTGAATTTGAGATTAGTTGAATCACAAAAACTAAACTCAGTTTGTCTGTTGATGTAATGTATTAGGACAGCAAACCAGTGTGTATTCAGCAGGCTGTATGTGTGTGTGTGTGTGTGTGTGTGTGTACACTATGCCTGCATACATACAACACAAGCTAGCTCATGCCCATGTGAGTATTCGTACAGTTCATGTGCGTAAAAGGGTTTAAAATGTCTGCACAAGAAACAAAGAACATGCAGCAACATTCAGTTCACTAAGGGACCACACATCATTTGGCAAATATTTGGCAATATCAGTATTATTTTATTGTGCATTATGTGTGGATTTCCTGTACATGTATTTATACTGCGTGTGTGCAGTGGTTCATTGATCTAGCTTTTTCTCCCTCAATACCAAAACCTCAACTCAGTCTATCGGCCAATACAGGCACCAGTCTGATACTGGTATTCACTTTTTCCCAAGTTGAAACTCTGCAAGTATTGCTACATGGAGGCCATTTGAATCATTTTTATTTAGCTTAACATGAAGCCGTGGTTGGTTGAAAACTGCGTTCACAGCTAGTTAATACTAAATAAATGTAACTGCTGGTAGAAATTTGGATGTTACTGTTGATGTGGACCTGTCACACTGTGGCTAGTACATGTTCTGCTTACAAAGGTCAGTACTGTGCTGTCCCGCTGTGTGTCTTTACATTATACAGGCTTGAAATTGTGTCTAGTAAACAAGTGGTGCATCATTCCTTTTTCTCATGGGAAGTGACAAAATTTTCTTACAGTTTGTCATTCGTTCTCATAAATTCTGTATTTCCTCAGTTTTGGAGTTTCAAGAAAAAGAACTTAGTGACCTTCATATTTCCGCGCATAACATCCCAGAACACTGCAATTACTCTTCGATCTCTGAATGGATTCATTGATGAGAAGCTAAATAAAGGCACCGAGCAGAGAATAAGCTGTTTCTTTGTACTTAAAGCCCAGCTGTGTCTCTGCTTCTTTTCAGACCTCTAACAGTATTAGTTCTTATTTTTGTACGCACCCAGAGCTGATCTGGTTTTCTATTTTACAGTGTGTAGGTACTAAATTACGTATTCCGTGTTTATTTCTTAATGGCAAACAAAGCGAGTTTTAATATGATCACTCACTGTCTGCGATGCAGGTGGTAGAGTTTCTGCAGTTCCCTCACATCCTTCTCCAGGGCTGGGTGCTCGTAAAGATCATCCAACATGTAACGATACAAAGTCTGGAAGGAAACCTCCATTTTTATTTCTCCCATCTGAACTTCACCTCACACAAAGTTACCACCCACGTCCTTGTACATTACAGTATATATCCTACCTTCATGAACAGTTTGACGTTCTCATCCTCTCTCAGGAAGTCTTTACAGAGAGACATCCACTGTGACACCAGGTGCAGGA
>NW_018128007.1:2442351-2468172 GCF_001952655.1 Monopterus albus | reverse complement strand
GTTCAGTTAAGGGTTCAGCACAGATGGAAGGAGAATCTGTTGCACTTGGAGTGCTTTTGTATCAATCATCTTCTTATATAATTCACAAAAGAGGGTTATTATGTTGAATTTCTGTAAAAATTTTCCCATAAAAGCCCTTGTATTTAAGGATATTGTCCCAGCAGGGCTTGGCATAAATCACTGGCTGACATGAACACCGGGTACGTCACCAGAAAGTCATCCACAAGTGTATCTGCAAAGACAAGCACATTATTTAAAATATAAACAATATCTCTTAAACATTTTCCAGTAACTAACAATCCAACTGCTACTAGTTCTATAAGGGTTTATCAAATGTATTTCACTGAAGACAGAAAATAAGTTCACATTTTATGCAAACCATACAAATCTTATACACATCCTCAATAGGTTCACACACGATGCTGGAGGGCAGAGTGACCTTGGCAGCTAATGTTTGCTGATTTGCACACGGTAGGTCTGTGCTTTTAACTGAGATGACAGCTCGGAAACTTTCCCCTATTCCATTTCAATAATACAAGAAGAAGAGCCCGCTCTGCTGCTGTTGAATGTCAGTTAAGCAGAGACGTTTCAAAACATAATGTGAGAGACTTTTCATTGGTAGATTATTCTTCATGGTCACTCTCAGATAACATCTCATGCTGACACCAGTGTGGATCCTTCTGTTCCATTTTGCTCTGACAAGTTCAAACTATTACTGGCGTCATTCCTAAATCTCACACATTTTCCATTGCAGGCTGCAGCAGTGAAGATAAGCCAGTATGTGAATGTATCTATTCAGTCTCTCTGACCTCTGATTAAGCCTGTTTTCTTTGTGATTAGCTTGTGAAAAGCATTTTGATATTGCTTATCTATCTCCTTAATGTGTTTGCAAGCAACATTTTCTGCCATCGTATCCTGTATCCAGGGGTTAACTATGTACATAATGGGGATGTTTTTCTGTAAATGGACTAACTAGGTCACCAGCTCAGCTTTGGCAATTCCCATAAAATGAAAGGCACTTACAATTTACATGATTGTCATGTTAAGTGTCATTTTATCTTGCTGAAAACAGAGGTGGAAAGTAACTAAGTACATTTCTCAGGTACTGTACCGAAGTACAATTTTGAGGTAGCTGTACTTTACTTAAGGATTTTAATTTTCTGCTACTTCATACTTCAACTTCATTTTAGAGGAAAATATTGTACTTTGTACTCACTACACAACTTTAGATACTAGTTTTCAGAAAGAGGTTAATAAAGGTTACTAAAATAAGATACAGTATAATCACAAGATTTATTGATCTTTGGTGTAAAACCCACAAGCTACCTAGCACTAATTCACATTATAAGCATGTAAGATAGTCAAAATTAGCTCCACTTTTACCAACTGCAACATTAAATGTGTTGTACACAATAGTGTGTCAGTAATTATAACTGAATAATAAGATGCACATCAATGTAAACCATGCCATTTTGCATAATGAGTACTTGTGGTATTTTAAGTATATTTTTTATCAGTACTTTTGAACCTTTACTTAAGTAACACTTTGAATGCAAGACTTTTACTATTTTACGCTGTGGCATTGCTCCATTTATTTAACTCAATAATCTGAGTACTTCTTCTGCCACTGGCTAAAAAAGTCTAGGCCCGACTCCTTTTATTTCACCATGTCATTTTTAAAATGACAAAGAACTTCTTTTCTGCTACAATTTGTTATTAAATGCAAGAAAGAACCAATATGACATTAGATGAAGCCACTACAATACATTTCTAAGACACAAAGAGTAACCCTAGATATGATGCCCAGTCACAACTGAAAAGCTTTACAAATCCCATCAGGACTAGCCTCTTTTCAACCCCTCTGTAAATGTGCCTCACGCCCAGAATGGTAAATTCTCTCCTTTAATTTCACACTGACTTCACAGGGCCTTTGTGTGCGTTCTGGTCCAAAGAACTCTGTGACATCATTATGTTAATCCATGCAGAGCAGCTGTTAGATGCATCACTCGCTGTTTACAAGAGGTGACACACTCATATACATGTAGCCTGCTCATAAAGGAAACACACCTTAATAAAGAGCCAGGAAGCAATGCACAAAATCTCACCCACCCACCCACTTAATCCTGCACCGCACACTCACACTGATGTATGTTTACTCTGGTTAATCTTCACTGAAACACTTTCACAAGTAACAGCTTGCACGCTCCTCCCCAGGCTGTAAACTCAATATGGTTTAATGAAGTTAGCAAACAGAAGAAATATTTAATGTTAAAACCTAAAACATATTTTCAAGTTATTCTTGGTAACACAGCAAAAATGATGGGAATGTCCTGCAATGGGAATATTTAATCCAAAGAATTTACCAGAAGATGATCCAAAACAATATTATGCATAAATTGTGCTGTATAATTAAAATTTAATACTTTGTGAATCCTATGCTTTGTGTCATTTCTATTTCTGATGATCAGTTATCAAAGATATGTAGCCTGGATCAGAGAAGTGAATATACCAAACCAAAAAACACAAGACTTTTTCTTTCATTTTCAGAGAAAATACAAAACTTGTCAACCTCTTGTGAACTCAACCTCCCAATCTCTGTTATATTTCAGTACATGCTGATAAAAGCAATCAATGCAGCCTTAGAAATAAGCATGTTAACATGTCATCTACTGGCCTAGTAACTACAGGAAGCCTTCATCTAGGTGTAAAAGCCTTAAATTAATATGATAGTCTGTATTTAGAGATTTTATCTCTGCTCATTCAATGCGATATTTTTTCTCTGCAAATAAACATCTGCCCACATGGTGCATCAGCAAAGTGCACAAATGTCCCATTACATGTTTTTCAGAGCTGCCTGTATGCAGCTGAGCAGGAATCAATAGCTGCACTGAGAGACTGGGCATGGGAAAGAAGGCTAGCCCACAGAAGGACGGCCTAGCATATCAGGGATCTTCACAGCACACGTTACAGTGCTACAGTGGTTTGTGTTTGCTTTTCCTGCCTGTGGTGTTTTTAAAAAAGTGCTATCTCTTGCAGAAAGACAGAGACCTCCTCTACATTCCTAATGCTGTGTATTGAATAAAGATGGAAGGAAGTTGTACCATGATGAGTTAGAACTGGCTTTCTAATGTGCTGTGCTGCATGGAAGTCATAAACACAACATCAATAACCCGCTGCAAGCATCAGTCATGGTGCTTTACAGCCTTGAGAGACAAACCAAACATACTGTAGCATCTTGAGAGAGATTTAAATACGTCGATCAAATCAAGGATCTCATGTTATCATTCCTGAGTTAAACCTCCATTGGTACTCTCAGCAGTAGAGCACACCAAACTTGAATATTCACTCAGAGACAAGCAAAGCCAGCAAGAAAAAGAGCTGTGTGATGCAGAATGACATCCCAGGGTCAAAGAGCCAGAGACCTGAGGAGGAGAAGAAATGAACGGAGTCCTGAATAGCAGTAAACATCACTGAGTGCAGATCAACTGCTATTCAGGACTCCGTTCATTTCTTCTCTTCCTCAGGTCTCTGGCTCTTTGACCCTGGGATGTCATTCTGCATCACACAGCTCCATGTGGAGGCTTGACTTCAGTGCACCTATTGCAAGGTGAGCTAATGGTGAATGACTCATCAGCATCACACCGTTTACCGAGTACACAGGATAGTAGCTAAAAGGTCATTTGCAGAAGTGGGTACTGTGGATACACAAATTGAAGGGATGATAAGATGTCTTACTCACTTGCCAACTAATTTAGCCTCATGTTAAATTTTACATCATTATTAAACAGTAAGGTATGGCAATAAAATATCCATATAAAACATACTGTAACTCTCGTGTCTTTAAATTGCACTATTTTGTAGCTGCAGGTATGTCTCCTGAAAGGACAATCAGATCCACTTCATTCACGTCCTCATCAGAATGAGTGATGATCTCTAGTATGGGGTTAGCCTGACTCCATCCCAGTGAGAGATCATGTCTGACCACCTCCATTTTCAGGGAAAATCTCCATCTTTCTCCTGTTTTTCTCCCCTCCTGGTTTCCCATTTCCTCCCCTTTACATCCTTTCTCTCTTTTTCTTGTATTATTCTGCTCCTTGATTGACTGTACTGCTGCTCTCATCATCTCATCTCATTATGTCTCATCAAACCATCTTGCAGCTTCAGCTACAGTGAATATGCTCTGCCTTGGCAACAGTGCCACATTATTATGTACCTGCTGGGATGAAAGGAAATGTATTGTTGTCACTGAGAGGCTGGACTGCATGTCACGTAGTCTGTTACAGCTTCCCTCCAACGATGTGAGTGCTTATTTATCTCTGTCAGAGGCTTTTAAATGAACAGGCTCAAACTTAGTGCCATTCTGGGCATGATGGCACATGATTAGCCCAGTAACATTACTGTAGCTCCCAGCTCCTCTGAGGGAGAGGAGTGGGGAGGGGAGAAAGTAAAAGAGAAAGTGAAGGGACTTATCGCTCTCTTTCTATCTTTGATAACACATCATAGGACCTGCATAAATACACAACATTAACAATGCTAGTCATAAAGTTGGTGCTGTACCATCCTTTTAACTGCAATTACTTCTACAATGTTTTACATTTTATTCTCCAAAAATCCAAATATTATGCATTCATACACTGACAATATGCAGGGGATAGGATTATAAAGTTCCAGGATATTAATGCTGACCTGACTCCTTGCTCTGTGTTGTGCCCTGGTCGTCGTCCAGTGTCAAGTCATTCAGCAAGTGCTCCAGGATCTTCTCCGGGGTCCCTGACACCACCATGTACCTGTCAGATACAATAGAGTCACTGGATGAGTCCTCCTCAATAGAGGACAGAGAACGGCTGCTGCTCCATTCTTCCTCTCCCTCTGTCCCCTCATCATCTATGTAGCGAAAGTAGGGGACATCAAAGGTGGGCATCGTCACCGGCTCTGCCCGGCTGGTGCTGTCACTGCTGCTCTCCTCAGAGCCCTCCTCGTCATCCTCATCGTCCTCCTGCTCCACTAAGGCGGCGTGCAGCAGCCTGCCCTCCTCTTGCTGCAGGTTTGGGGGCTGTGGCCGAGAACCCATCCTTGCAGAGTCCCTGTGCCCTTACACCGGCAATGTTGCCATGGTTACTGCTGCATGCCTTCTTTGCCCATCTATCCATTCACCTGCAGTTAACACAATCCCTCAAAAACACTGAGGCATCCTGTTGGGTTCACGACTGAAAAAAGCTCCTGAATGAGTTGAACGGCAAGGCAGCCAGCAGAGCTCTGCCTCATAGTCCCATGCTGCTTATCTATTTCACGTAGTCACTTATGTGTAGAGAGCTGTGATGTAAGCAGGACTGAGTGAGTGAGTGTGTGTGATCCAGAGAGACAGACAGAGAGAATGATGAGAGGGAAAGAAACAGTTAGTGAAAGAGGGAGGGAGGGAATCTAGGAAGAGTGGGAGTGGGGAGGCTTACCTCCCATTCCTTGCCTCCTCCCTCCCTCCTCCCCTGGCCGATGCAGAGAGAGCCGGTCGCTCTGACGACACTCTCTGGAGAATGAGCACATCGTAGCCCCTCTCCCTCAGACACACACGGACCGCCTCGTCACTCTGGGGCTGGAGAGACAGAGAAGGAGGGAGAGACTGTGTTATCACCAAGGAGATTCCCCTGTATTTCCTCCCACTCACACAGATCACCACTGATTTCCATCATAACACTCAGTCAAAGCCAGCACTGTAAATGAAAGATAATTTCCATATATCATTATTCAGTTTTATCGGCGGAGCCCATTCAGGGATTAACATAAATGTGGAGCATACTAAATTATGGGTGGTGTTGAGAGACAATCTGTTTTCATGCCATCATATGGTTTAACTCTGCCATCCAACAGAGCTTTAGTGGTTTAGACTTCAGTTTAGGCTTTAACTCATACGGTGGCTCCACACCTTATGACTAACATGAGATGCTATGAATGATAAATTTATCCTCATGTTGCATCTCCCACTGTCTGTAACTGTCTCTCTTTGCTGTACAGTCACCAAGTCATTTATCAAAGCCTCAGCGAAAGACAGTAAAGTCTCTTTTATCCCCCTTCATCTGGCCAATAGAAAAGGTTTCTTTTTAATTAGAAGTATCTATCATACCCTACATTAAAAAAACTGGCTTATTGCAGCATCAGTGAAGTATGTAGATGACTGTTGGCTGCTTGACAGTAGAGTCTGGATCAGAGATATCAGTCCTAATGAGGAGTTCATTGTATGGTCTACACACACGCATCTTGTGTCAAACCAAAACCCCCACCTGCCGTTCAGCTCCCCTCTTCCCAGCTGTCAGTCAATGAAATACAAGCCTCTGTACGTGCAATTAGCCAGACAGAGAAGCTGGAAGTGGCTGCAGTTTTCTGCCCTAATTGCCTTTTGCTGAGAAGCATCCAGGGTTCGTTCAGTTAAGCATGACTTCCTGGCACATTAACAGTTATCAGCTGACATGTACGGTATACACAATACAACAAGCACACACAACTGTGTCCATCGCTGGGTGAGCCACATTTCAGCATTAACATTACACTGTCAAGGCATCACATCTATAAACAGCACAGATTATTTGAAACCCTCAGAAAAGACCATTAATGTCTGTGAATACTGGCAGCTCCTTCAGATCTATAATTCATGATTACAAACCAAGTTTAGATAGCTGCTAAAATGAGTTCATTCCTTCTGTATCTAAATACAAGCACATATACACATGCATATGTGCACAACATTTCTTTCATGTAATGCAGGGTGTGTCCTTTATAATAACAAACTGTATTATCCTGTCAAAGGACTTATGACATAAGCACGGCCTTCCCTTTCTGATTAGCTTCCTGGTTCTTGGGAAAAAGAAACTGGTCATTCTATCTAAATGAAGACATGACCTACCACTTCATCAAAGTTGCACAGTACCCTGTTTTTGTTGCACTAGGTGTGACAACAAACCAAGCTGATCTTTTGACCATAATCAAGACCACCACTAACAGGTCAAACAGCAAACAAACCTTTCCTCACAATCAATCCTGTCTTGGACACTGCAGGCTACCACTCACACACAGTGACCCAATACAAAAAAATAAAAATCACCAGGCCTCTAGAATGAATGTTGACAACGCACCAGGGCCTTATAGTTCCTGGAGGTGACCTCAGCACCCAGCAGGCTGCCAAACATGGACACTGTCAGCAGAAGTCTAAACAGTACTTATCAAGCCTCTGCACAATGTCATGTCCCACCAAATTGTTTACTGTCTCTTCCAGGCTTCCAGATGCATTTCGCTGGCTAGACTCTCTCTCTGCCTGCATGCTTTTCTGCTGCTGCAGCAGGTCTGGCACGCAAGGTATGGAATACCTTCCAAAGGGACCTGGAAGGTGTCGACCCTGACAGGGTGTAGATTTAGTCTTATCTCCCCTCAAGGCATAATGTGGATCATATAGAACACGCATTTGTAACATTTTTGATAGTATTTTATCTCCATATAAAGACTGCATAACATTCATGATCTCTGTGCCAGAATGTCTCACACATTTTCACTGAAGTGCAGCCTACTACATTTTAAGCCTCCTCATTTCAACTGGGATTTAACTCATTTCTAAGTTCTTTCATGTCTATTCTATGACATGCTACATTGTAGCATCACTGGATACTTTAAACAATTTTATAATCTAGAAACACTGGATACAGTATAAATCTCATCTGTTAAATACGAGGTCACCATCTCTGGTCATTACTACCAGGATGACAGATGACACATAGACTCAAATGTCTCTTGGATTTAGAATTAAAAAAAAACATAGCATGCATATGATCGAACCCACAAATGTAAGACAGGGTGTCGTAACATACAGACTAACATCTGGTCATGCTCACATTGGCACTGGATTGTGCAGAAAGGTCAATATGTTGAATAACAACTTAGATAAGGAGATCTAGCACTGTGTTTGGAGAAAAGGTCAAACACCCGATGTACTGGAATCCACCCTGAAACTATACAATGTCTTGGCATGGTGGTCTATCCACTTGCGTCAACTCTTCCTGTGATTGTTGAACTGTGCAGTACGCAGCTGGCAGGAAGGGGGACGTTGAGCCAACCATGAGGTCAGCCAATCACACGTCTTCTACGCGGCTCACTGGCAGGTGATGTAATGTTTTTAAAAAATGTACAGGTTGAACATAAAAAGCAGTATTTATACTGTAGTTACAGTTTCATCAGTGACAGATGGTACAGGCATATAAGTGAAATGCACTGTACAGTATTGTTATTACTTTACATATATATAATGAAAGAAAGAAAGCTTTTTGTTGTTCATCTTCAGAGAAAGTGGAGGCATTCGAATGTATGGGCGTCAGTAAAAACAGACAACAAATTAACATCACTTTGATTAATGGAACACTGCATGGTGTGCAAGAAATGATGCTTAGGCAGAGTGCTCACAGAATGGCAGTATAATAAATTAAACTATTACACTGATGTTTTCACTATGGCAAGGTCAAAGGTAGCTGTTCAGTGAAATGCACAAAGAGTGCAGTGTCTCACATTAGGCTGCAGTTATACATCAATATTTTTTTATATTTAGTTGTAATAAAATGACTAAAAATATCTGTTCTGACTGTAGAAGTGTTGCTGTCACCTCACCTCGCATGTCCTCTCTGGGCACTTGCTGTGGTTCTGCAGGAAGCGACAGCCATCCTTGGCCAGTCTCTGAACCATCTCCAGTCTGGACAGGTCCTCCTTGTCATGCAGGATGCACACGTTCCCCTGCTGCAGCGCAGGAGACACAGAGAACATGTATTTCAGGCCACAGTCCCACGACATCGCCAACTCCCCAGCTACCTGGCTGGCTACCAGGCAAAACAGCAGGATACCTGCAGGATAATCCTAGAAAGTGTAAGGTGAAATTTGTGTGTATTTCTTTGTTTTCTGTCTAGGTCTGTTACAGAGTCTTCTCTCACTGCAGCCAGGTTGCCCTGGCCTTGGTCAACTCTGTAGTCGAGACACATACAAAGAAAAGATCAGCTGGACTCTCTGTGTGTTTGCAGTACTGTTCTGAGAGTGAATAAGTCCCTCTCTACAACCTTCTCTTCCCTTTCTCCATCAGGGAGGGGAGTGAGTTAGGAACACAGTGGGTTCAGGAAACATCTGTGAGCTGCACAGCCCCTAAAAGGAAGTTTCAAAATCTCCCGAAAGGAGGAGAGAGTCAAGACTCAGGACTGGGCAGGGTACATTGTACTGAAAGGTCAAACACTTGTTAGGGTGGAGATGTACGGTATTACGTGTGTGGAGGTTTAAGGTCATTTGGTTACGAGCATTGAAATGATGCTTAACTGTTCTGTTGTCAACCAGAGTGAATACAATACAGTAAATGAATCTCACCTACTGCACAAGAACAGCAAACCATAAGAATGTCACCGAACTGCCACAGATTCATCACACAAAAACAAGATGGATGGAGGCAGTGGAACCAGTAAATGTACAGTACTGTGGCAAAGTCTTAGATGGCCATTAGTTTTGTTGTTTTTTGTTAAGGTTGTAATGATAATTTACCTTCATTTTCAGTCTCTTAATTAATAGAAAACACAGGAAATATGCACACAATATTAAGAAACTAAATTTTCAGAACAAAGTGGTACTGCTGCTACAGTCCAAAGTCAGTGTTTACACACTGGAAATGACGGAACCCAAATGTGGTTGACGTTTCTGCTTAAAGAATTATATAATGAATTAATTGAATATCTAAATATTTGTTGATTATTTCTGGTCAATTTAACTAACTGAGTTATTCTTATTGTCTCAGCAGTACATTGATTAACTGTACATTTAATTGGCAGAAAAATTAATTATGACAACAACAACAACTAATATCAAGAAGAAGAACAGATAAGAATAGTCAATGACAAAGTCAGACACTTGTTAATGTGTTTAAAGAGACATCCTACAGGTACTGGCCAAGTTAAGCAGGGACATTAATCCTGTGAATAGCTCTTATTATTACTGCCTTTTTTCTCTCTGTCAGCAGTGTGATGCTTGACTGGTCCTCGCAAAGCCATTTATCTGTACTGCTGTTCCAAACTGCTGACGCAGCAAACTGCCAAATGAGAAAATATCCCCTTCTCTACATTAGATGCTGAATCTCTTTTATATGAGGCAAGTCCCATCATGCTATTGTCCTCTCTTGTTCATTTGAAAGGACTGGGGAGATGCCCACTGTTCCCAAATACACCACTGTATGTCTTTAAAAATAGAAATTGGATGTAGCCTGCACGACTTCAGTGAAGTAATTTCATACTCTTTACTGGCACATGTTACTTCATTTACTTATTTATGCTTATACACAGTTAACCTTTCTTGACCCAGAACATAAACTTTTTTTAAAACCACATTCTGGCTTACAACTTTTTTAGATAGTTACCTTAACTGTATGTTACTGTCTTTCATGTTATTCTATACCATTTCACTATGGGAAGGAAACTAAGGAAATAATTGGCTTTGAATGTCTAAAAACAGCATTGTCTTCCTTCCGGCTTCTTCCTAGTGAGCATTCCTAAGTGAGACGAAGCCAAAGGATAACTCTAGCTTTAATGTGTTACCACTGACCCAGTTTCTCAAGTGAACGAATTGCTAAAGTGAGAATGCCTAAAGTCAGGCTTGTTAATGAGCTTGCTCCAATACTGCCGTTTTTAACCAGGGACTGCCATGACAACCATGGCAGGCGTGCAGTTACTGGAGGCCTGCAGCACTGCAAAAAGTGAAAAAGTGATGAAACTCTATTGAGCCTGTTACAGCATCCCCTTTCTAAAATAATACTCAGCTGAGTATAGAAATCTAACAGCTGCACAATCTCCTAAAATAAAGACAAGACTAAACAGACAACATCCCATAGTGTACAGTATAAATGATGAATGGAATCTGTATTCCTCTTCATTACTGTATTTTTCAATCAGAAATCAAAATGACACAAGTGAAACTGGCTCATTCAAACATGGAGGCCAAGTTGTGAGGGCAGTGGTGGGGACAGAGTGCAGGCCTGACTCCAAAGGTGCATTAATGGACCATATAGCAACCTCCTACACCTCTGTATATGAGCAAAATAGCATTTTTTTTCTGACAGGTAGGCTATTTCCAGGTGCTGTTCAGTATTGTGCTATAATGAGAGCTAGCCTAGTAGAACAGCCTGTATTGGAAATGTAAATATAAAAACCAAAAACAATGTGATGCATCAGGAGAAATATCACTCCAGTGTGCGCATATGGACGTTTGTCATGCGCCAATTATTCAAAAAATGTCCCTTCCGGCTACCATCGTTTGTGAAAGACAATCTCAATCACAGCTTATTTTCCGCACATGGTTATTTGAACATTTGGTTAATGTGTTCAAATAATTTGGTAAGTGCTGTCAGCTCGTTTTTATTTTGTATTTATTTACTTATTATTATTATTATTATTTTGGTTTGGCGCTGGCTACGTTTGGCCTTTGGCGTTATGTACATTTCTGTGAAACGCTACTCTTAGTCGATGTAACCTACCTAACTACGGGGCTAAAAAGTGCTAAAATATACAAACCTGGATGCTTTCAGTGTACACCACAACTACTAACACAAACATAGCTGAACTGTGTTCTTGCGGCTACCACATGCTAACACAGGTTAAGATCACAGCTGTCTGTTGCTTTGGGATTCCCTCTGTCAGTATAATGGTACTGAAATAACTGAGACCCATTAAGTTGCCAGATAGGTGGATAACTAGTTAATGCATAGGAGGCACAAACTGGGCCATTGTCAAAGTTAGTTTCGCAGACTGTTGGTAGTTTAGGCAACTTTATAATGAAGGTCGGAAGTTAAGTTAATGTGAAGCATTTTATTGCACTGAGCACTTGCACAGGGTCTTAGCCTGACACTGTTGGCTGATTTGCCACTTGGCATGAAGCTCAGCACAGCTGGCACTTAAATTGAATGTAGGCATATTGAGGTGCAGCTCAGCTCATGTTTTATACTAAGAGGATTTACACAAAGCAAAAGTCGTTAATTCTATAGGCTCTGTTAGTGTAGATCAGCTTTAGTTTTTTTTTTTTTTTTGGATCTATACAGATTCTGACACCAGAAATTACACAGCCCCTTACAGGCATGGACAGGTTATGAGAAAATTGGTCCCTGGGCAGAGACATGTATAAGGCCCCCCAGAACCAACAGTCCTTTCCATGTCTCTTTGCTGTCCATTTATGCCTCTTTATTTTCATCTTTTGTCACTCCGTGGTTTTGGGTCCCTTTGGGATGGTTTAGCATTTTGGTAACCTTTCAACTGTGTAGTCATTTGCAGTCTGTTTTCATTTTTGGTCTATTTGTAGCCTTTTAACAAGGTTCTATGATTTTCAAACAAGAAATATAAACTGTCGCTCATACAGAAGCTCAGGCATAGGACCCCTTGACCTCTTGGACTCCTGAGCCTGTGCCTGGTGGCCCTATTCTGTAATCCCTCTACAGGACTTAAGCATCCACTAATGATTTACTGCTAACATCTTGGGGTAAGTCCCAGTTCCTTATTTGATTGTTCCTTGCATCTGGGTCCTAACCTGGAACTCATTGCATCTTTTTCTTGAATCTTACTTGGGAAGGAACAAGACACAAAAATATGCAAGCAAGTGAAGCATGGATGCAGTTAAGGGAACTGGGGTTTACCCTTGGTGTTAGATGCCAGAGGACTCGTTCAGAGGTCTTGTAGAGCTCATGGTTTAATGGGTCGGAGCTATTTTGGCTGCATGAGGGATACTTGCATTTTATTAGGCAGGTGGTTTTAATATTATGGCTGATTGGTGTGTACCGATAGCAGAAGCTGCCTTTCAGTATCATCATTATGGAATGGAAACAGCATCAAAATATGAGATGCTTCCAATGGCCATATAAACTGAGATGTCTAGTGCTGCTGACACTAAACCCATATATGAGAACTCCTTTTGATTTGCCTTGTGGCAGTATTAGATACTCATTATGAGTGCTCTCATACTGTGGTGATATACTGTCAGATCTTGCAGATGAGAATATCTGCATTGCAGACTGGACTTCTGCAGTCCTTAATTCTAGATCATTTCTTCTTGAAAACACTGGACTTCAGATGGTTAATTTGTAGCATCATTCCTGTGTTACATTATTCTCTCCACCTTCATGTGTCCTCATTTGCATGATTGTCAATCATATTATAATCACAAATTAAGATTCACAGTGTGAAGATACTGTGTGGTAATTATACACAGAGGCCTAAAGCTTTCCTACACTGGGACTATGGTGACCATTTAATGTTACATTGACCTCTGCTGGCCACCAAAAGCAATTGCATTTGCATATGGCTAGAAGAATCGGCTTTATTGGTTGGGTGTGCTGAACACAGGAGGAATTTGACTCTCAATGTGGATGTACAGTGTTCTTCCATAAGGTAACATATAAGCAAAATAAGACCGGGAGAACAAGAAGAGAAAAAGAATGTGCCATTTTGTTGGCGAGAGAGTGGAGATTCACTAGATGGATAGATGAGAGCTGCGCCCGGGTCCCTCTCTGTCATAACTTAACCGGGGCCCCTGCTCGCTTCCTTCACCTGTGTTTTCTCCAGGTCCCATAGAGGGCTGCTGCCCCTCTCACCAGAATGTCCACACAGTTTTTTGAATTACCAAAAAATGGGGAAAAGGTGTTCGGAGTGAGTTGTCTGATGTTTAGGAGTTCTTCTCTGATAAAGGTTATTAGGGATGGGTCGCAGAGGACCGACCCAAATGAGAGAGTGTGTGATCAAGGCAGCAATCCATGGCGCCATCTTGTCATGCATGTTCCTCTCTAATATGTTTATGTACAGTGAAATGTGTAAATGTTTCATATTATCTCCTTGAATTTGACCTCTTTTTGCAGTTTCTTGTTTCCACTATGGGCATTTCTGACAACAACCATGATAGCAGTGTGTGCTACAACTTGAGTCTGAGTGATAACCTGTGCTATATCTCAGTTAGCATTTGCTTTCTAATAGTTGGATAGAAAGTTAAAGGAACTTGTAAACAAAATCTCTGAAAGCCCCTTGAGAGTTGCATGAAAGGACTTTGTAAATCCTGAGTCCAGTATTACAGTAATATTTACTTGTAAAGGTTGAAGTGGTGACTTTAAGTATCAGGGTGTGACTGATTGCAGTGTATTTTAATCACTTACATAGCGTCGAATGTATAGCATGTTATTTTAGGCTATATTACAGACTTATATTTGTTATTATAGTACTCAAAATAATT
Source organism: Monopterus albus (assembly GCF_001952655.1). Classification (NCBI taxonomy): domain Eukaryota; kingdom Metazoa; phylum Chordata; class Actinopteri; order Synbranchiformes; family Synbranchidae; genus Monopterus; species Monopterus albus. The sequence goes on along the minus strand of NW_018128007.1, from coordinate 2,453,913 downwards.
GAGGCCAAAGATCCTCTTCAGTCATTTTTATTGTCATAACCGTCAGTAACCTACAATACAGAAATTTCACAGGAAACGTATACAAATATATTGATGTTGCTGCTTGTATGGCAAAAGGTTAAAACTTTTATGTTATTTCTACTGAACATGAAGGAGGTGTGAAAACATAGAGTAGCTGATAGTGAAGTTTTATTCAAGTGTGTGATAATAATGGAAGAAGGAGTGAACAACATGAGATCTCCACACATTAGATTTCAAACCTGTCACAAAATGAACATTGTTTTCTTCTTGGATTTCTAATTGTTATCACCTATTCAATGGAAAGGAAAAAGTTTGGAAGCTATTTTTATTTATCTAAATACACAAACAATTAGATTATTAGTTTGTTTTGGTGGTGTGATTATGTTTTAGTTGTAATCCATAAGCAAGGTTTGCATGAGAGGCAAATGTTTGCTTGATTCATCCACAGAGAAACAAACCAGGGAAAAGAAATACTTTGTCTTTTCACTCTGTCCATTAAAGCGGGCAGCCTTCCTGATTATTATTTATATATTTTTTAATCAAACAATATCACACCAGGTTCCCTTTATGTTCTGTCTTGGACATCCTGGAATATTTCCAAGTGGACGGATCAGTAACATCGATGCCACTTGTGAAAGTACTGTCTCACCTTGTTTGTATGTTTCTTCATATCATTTTTTTTTTGTTTTTTACTTAGTGAAGGTTTGAAAAATCTCTCCATCCATCCATCCACTGTCCCACCCAGAATGAATTGTAAGTTAGGCTGGTGAAAGTCTTGCAGTAATCCAACAGGGTTGAAAGCCATGTGCTGGTGCCTTAGCTGTTACCTTTGTGTCCTGTTGTACCTTACATTAGGACATTTCCCCTGGAGGTACTATTGCTGCATTTACTGTAGCCACCTCAACATATGTTACATGAAGGGAGTGTGTGCCTCCCACTCGACTTCGCCTGAGTCCTTGTTTGCTGCTGCGGCACATGGCCCTGCAGGAATGGACCAGCTGAGACGGGACAGGCACTTGCTCGTGTTGTGCTGAAATGAAAGTCGGGAGTGGAGTGTTGCAATAAGATTGCTGAAGGAACAGGAGGGAGACGTCCATTTCCCAGGTGCAGAGTGGAGTCAGTGCTAGTAAGCACCTCATGCCTGGCTGTGTGGGCCACGTCTGCTCCTTATGTGTCGAGGCGGCGTTTCTTCTCGGCTCTGTGTGCGTACAGGAAGTACATACTGTGCCCAATGGTGATGAATAACACAGAAATGATAACTAGGATGCCAAAGTGCTGTGGCTGTGGAGCGGAGATCACCATGATAAAATGAAGCAGATCCATCAGGTAATTCATCGAGCTCTGCACCCCGTTGACCACGCCTCTCTCTGACTCACAGATGTTCTCCTGCAGGAGCTGGGTCACAGTCAAGTCAAAGGACCAGAGACCTAGAACACAGACTGGGTTTTAATAGTTTCCTCAGCCCTTAGTCTTAACAGCTCTGTGTTTCTGCAGCTCTCCACACAAAGATAGAATTGATTTGAGCCTGAGAACTACTGGATTGTTTTTTTTAGGTTGATATTTTTAAAAAGATTCCTAAAGTATGATTACTAAATGCCACAGTTGAGGCATCCTGGTGGCTCATTTACTATAATGTATACAATATATTGAAATTGCAGCTGCACTGTTGACCATCGATATAAGGTTGTATTGTAAAAAATGATCTATAAATACTGTGACTGTGACCAGTACATGTACTACGCAGGATGTTTTACAGTTTTCAGCAGTGCTGTCTGGTGGACCAGTGGTGGAAGTACTCAGATCCCTTATGTAAATAAAAGTAGCAATACGACAGTGTAAAATTACTTTGTTACAAGTAAAAGTCCTGACTTCAAAATGCTACTTGAGTAAAAGTACAAAAATAGCATCAAAATATGCTATATTATATAGTAATATAGTAATATAGTAAAAGTGCTCACTTTGCAGAACGGCACATTGCACATTAATCCAACATATCAAATTGTTGGATTATTATTATTACTGAAGCATTATTGTGATCATCAGTTTAATGTTGCAGCTGGTAAAGAGGCAGCTAGTTTTAACTGTGCTTATAATTTGAATTAGTGTTGGGTAGCTTGTGTCGATGTACAGTAGTTACTTTGCACCACTGGGCTAGACTATGTAACTCGGACACTTTGTAAACCTTTAGATGGCAGTATATTTATGATAGGTTAATGTCAGCTGACAGTACCTGCTATGCTGGTGCTTTGGACAGTATTTATTTGCATTGTATATCAATATAATGTAATAATAACACAGTACATACCAGTCAGAGGTTTGGACACACTTTCCCATTGAAGTGAAGTGGAGCTTTTGACTGATATGGACTCATTTAAGTTTGGTTGTTTATTGAAACCAGCCAGCTTTGAATGTCTGCATACTCACCAATTCGTGCTGTGATGACGCCTAAGAACAGCAGGATAATGGAGATGTAAGATTCTGGTGCTGTGCTTGAGGGCATGTTGTCAAAAAGCACAGTGTTGTTGGTCCAGTGAATAGATGAGCGGTCGGGTAACAGTGGCTGATTGCTGCCTGCTGTCAGAGGATACGTGTGCTTTTGCCTTTGGCTTGCCATTTCTCCAAACTCAGAGGAGTTAGAGGTAAGGAAGGGCATCAGTAAACTAAGATCTATAGGGCTGCCAGGGGCAAACGCAGAGCACACACACAGCAACAAGCAGCCCAGGTGGAGGCAGCTTGAGATGATACCTGTATTAACCAGGCCATAGATCTTCCTCAGTCTGGTGAACATCACGGTGCCCATCAGCCCTGTGATAGCTGATACACCCATCAGCACACTAAGGAGAGAGCCACTTATGCCCTGAGTATAGGCGTAGCCAGTGGTGATGCAGTCAAAGCCCAGCACTGTGGTGTAAAGGAAAGCCAGACCCAGTCCTGCCAGGAAGACAGGCTGACGGTAGTAGGCCCTCCAGCTGTCCTTGCAGGTGCTCACCAGCCAGCGAGACCTCGTGAAACACTGCGGCAAGTCGATGATTTCCTTTAGGTGCGTGCTTGTGTTGCAGTTGCCTTCTGTCAGAGGTTGAAGTTGTGCAACGTTACCTTCCCCTGACAGAAAAGAGGAATTTCATCCATCACTTCTCTCCATCAATTCGTCATTATCATTCTGTAAACCTCATAGCATTCTAACATTAACATCTAGGAGTACAGGGAATGTGAGAAATCATTAAAAATATTCAGTCCATACCTTGTGACCCTCTCCTGTCCATACTCTGCAGACACGCCTGATCCACTTCCACCCCTGGTGGTTTGACTGAAAGAGCAGGGACGATGTGATACACCCGTGACAAGAAGAAGAACTCCACAATGAGAGACACAAGGTTCCAGCCCAGGATGAAGCCACAGCCGGCTACATTGGAGGCTAAGGTCATGACCTGTCCCACTGCCAGCGGGGCCAGGATGTTGGTCACCTGGTCTATCCGCCTCATGGTTGCATTCATTCCTTTTGTTAGGATCAAAAACCACAGAGGTGAATGAGCTTCCACTAGTAGGCCTTCAGCGAGAGCTGAAATGGACCAGTCCCTGATATTATTTGTGATTCAGTTATTTATTGTGAACAACAAGTGATGCAAGCCTCTGACAAACCTGCAGTACAAACCAACATGGATTAACAGAGTGGATCTCCTCACCGGCTAAATGACCTCGGTTGTAGCCTGCGATAACCACAATCCAGTCCCTCTGAATGGCAATGGTCAGCGCCGTGCTTGCGAGGTTTGCTACGTCTGCCAGGACGATCACCACCGTGTAACAAACCACCTTGTGTAAGTTTTGCAACACGTTACTATGACGGCACAGAGTAGCCACAAGCTCAGAAGCAGAGACAACAGGGACAAAGCTCAGAGGGAACAACAGCAGCAGTAACTCCTCTGTGGAACAGTTATGGTGGTTGCAGATCAACATGCTGTCAAGTTATGGACTGTGCTTAATAGTCCATTATGTAGTGTCTACTCACCGTGAGCCATCCTTCCCAGATCTCTTCAATCCTTTGCTTATATGAGAACACCAACATGAGCACAATGCTACATACTGTCACTGAGATGTTCTGAATGAAAACAGATGCATGTGCAACTAAAAAAAAAGGACAAAAAAACTGTTTTACACATTTAGGACATATTTTCTGTAATGCATTTTTCTGTTTGATATACTATGTGCTAAAATGTTCAGATGGGTGTGAAACAGTTGTGCACCTTTATTCCTGGGATTGCGATCAACCCAATCTCCAATCAAAGCCCCAAGCAGGAGCACTGATCCGGCCACTACCAGTCCAAACACGGCAGTCAGCAGCAGGTTACGGCCGTACAGCTCAATCAGGAACACAGAGATAGCGAAGTGCCACATACGGTCACCCTGTTTAACATAGCACAGAAGGCCATCATGCTTGCTTTGAAAGATGCTGTCACAGTTTACAGTAAGTAGATCACCATGCAGTTATTTAAGTTTCTCAATCTCATCTATTGGTCCAGGAATCTGTTTCTCTAGGAAGTGATTCTTACCCACATTGATAATGCTCCACTGACATAGATGAGAAACTTGGGACCCTTGAGGTAGATAAGAGCCGAACCTTCCAAGGAAATGCATGAAAATGGAATAAGCAGAAATCGTAGTTGCTGCGAACACGACACAAATTCTAGTAGGATTTAAATTCTAGTTCACCTGGTGCACTCTGAGCTCTCTTAGCTCTGGCATCCCTGATGTCAACCAACTCAAACTCACCCACAACCCCACCGCAGCGGGAGACATCTGGTCGCTGAGACATTGCCTAGAGCGAGATCATGGGTAAAAAAAAATCTGCTGAACTTGTCTCACTTGTGTTTTGTTGTCGGTCGTATAATTTCATTACTGTAGATCACAGCACTCACTTGCTTCAGTACTTTGAAAGACACTTTAGTTCAGGTTATTCACTTATTAGCATGGTAGGAAGCAATTCAGCAGCACCAAAAATCAACATCCGTACTGTAGTAACGAATTAAATACACTATTTGTTTTTCTTAGCCAGCAGAAGAATGCCAGATCTAATGTCCTTCACAGCAGTCAAATCAGATTCTTTTCAAATATATGGGAATAGATACAAATAATGCTGGCATGGCTCAGTGAGTCAGATTGTGAAGTAAATAGTAGAAGCATGTCAAATAATAAGAATTTGTCAGTTAGGCTATTTAGATTTGCCAGTACTGAAAGTAGCTTTAGCTCCACACCTTGTGTACCTCTGTAAGTGCAGTGTTAAACTAACAGTAATTAAAGGTCAGGGTCAGTCGTCACCTTCGTTCTGATGTAACACTCAGTCCTTGCTGCTGTTGCTTGATGATGTATCTTGTGCCATGTATCCTACATTAGGATGCTAGTCTTTCCTGGGAGCTGGAATTCAGACTTTAGTAGTTTGAAAGGCTTAGTAACATCACAGCGTTCAAGTGCACCATTGTATGAAAGTGCCAGAAAAGCAGAACAGGCAGAGGGGCAACAAAGGCAGCCAGCATATTCCAAAGCACGTGAGTCTGGGAGACAATATCACTGTCCACCCACACCACAAAAAGGACCACTGTGTAAGTCGTATCACTCAAAGTACACACAGGTACACGTGTGCATGGTCAGTGAACACATGCATGCACCCTGTACAGAAAATCGTTATTTCTTATCACAAAGCATTTAGAAACCTTATCTGTGACTCTCCGTTGGTTCCCATTCACAACATCAACACAGGAAATTAGCTCTTGTCCTCCTTTAATCAAATATTAACACAAACCTGAGGTGCAGCCTGTGGTATTTTTCTCAGACATATTGGTCTGCATTGATTTGATCTGGCTGGCAGTGTTTCCTTTCTTTCATTAATATAAATACACTTGTCTAAATGTACTACTATTTATATTTAGACAATATACTAAAAATGAAGCTGTTACAAGTAATATTAGTGCCATTAAGTCATTTAAACCTACTGTGACCAGAAGCTTACACTACTATACTACACAAAACATATTAATCAGTAAAAACGTTTTGGCTTTTTTTGCAAATGAATATACACAGTACTCACATGTACCACAGCTAAACATTTTCATTTACAATTCCACATCATTAGTGAGCTCATTTGCATAAGGGTTTTGATTGTGTCTGTTCATGATGTACTTCTTCAGGAAGCCTGAGAATTTGTAGCCGGCCACGAGGGGTATGGAGATGACAGGGAGGGTACATAAGAGCACACAGATAGCAAAAACCCACTCAGGATAGTGCAGAACTTCAGCAAGGGGGAAGTGCACCTGTTGAGGGGTGACAGAGTGGAAAGTCAGTTCAAATGGCGCTAGATGTTACAAATCCCACACTGATGTTGTAGAGCTGTAACTCTTTTCTTACATAATCTGGGTTCCAGGCGTTATATGTTGGTCGCTGTTTAGCTGAAATCACAACATAGGCCACAAAAACCACAAAAAGCATGAACGGGCTGATGAAGCGCCAGGTGACCTGCCAGTAGAGGTTTGGTCTCCGCCCTGTCATCCATTCAATGTCGTCATTAAACCTGCAGCCAAAGGAAACACTACATCAAATAATGAAAGTACATTGTCATGTTGCAAATGTAATGACAAATTACAGCATCACCTATTTATTCCATAGATGTACACCACACTGATGATCTCAAAGAATGCTATGATGAGCAGAGGGACGGAGCCCACGTAGCTATTGAAAATCTCCAACCAGTAATTTCCAGAGCCCATAGTAAAGATGAGGGCTACAGCAAAGGAGGTAAGACACATCAACCCTAAACAAGGAAAATATGGGATATAGAATGTTTCAGAGTTTCATTCTATGATGATTTATACTAAATTGACTAATACAGAAACCCTTATAGACATCATACACATACAAACAAATGGTTAAAATGTAAGAAGACTTGATGCTACATGGAAAGAAAACAGTGCACAGTAAATGAACAGGTGGGGTTTATATGTGTAAGGGTGTCTCATTCTTGTGTATCAAAGGGTGCTTGCACAATATCTACAAAATGCACAGAATCTAGTCAATTTTTTGTCATGTTATGCTAAAAATTTGTGCCTGATCTTTTGGTTTACCTGTGAAAATCTCCTTAGGAATCCATAGAGGAACCATGTGCAGGTCCAGCAGAGGAGTCAGGACCCCCTCTAGGTTTCCAAACATGGAGGACAGGCCCAGGCTGAAGAGCATGATGAAGAACAGCACCGCCCACACCTGAGAGCCTGGCATTTTTATCACCGCCTCAGTGAACACAATGAAGGCAAGTCCAGTTCCAGAGGCGCTCTACGGGTACAGCAGGACATGATACGTACCTCATTCACAATCTCACAAAACTTTATTTGGAAAACTGTTCAAAGATATTTTTGTAGTGACAGATGTACTAAACCTGGTCCAGAAATGTTTGTAGATTACAGGTTTTTAGATCGAGGCTTTCAACCACTGAGGGATTCGTTGTATTGAGATAGTGAAACCAGTCGTCATAGTTTTCAAGAGTTATGTTTTCATCCCCAATGTTAAATGCGTTTGTCAGTGTTAATATGTTCCTAAAATCAATAAGAAAATAAACCAGTCACTTAAAATTTCAATAAGAAACATCACATGATGATGATGATTATTACTGTAGAAATGGTCTATTACATATGTGGTTAAGGAAATAGAAAGTGGTTACTTTGACATTTATTAATCATTTAAATTAAAAACTATTCTGTTTCATATCAAAACTTATTTTATCCTCTTTGTTCATGGTGTACATGGTTGGTCAACAACAGTCGCACTGCGTTGGGGACTGACAACTTGTAATTAAATAATCATCAGTTGCACATTTAATAATAAGGCTGGTTAATTATCGAGCTGGATGTAGTGTACTGTGGCACACTATAATTAACTGAATGGTACATACCAATTTCGACAGTCATTGTAGTCTTCGTTAGCTTTAAATCCAAGAATGGCAAAAATTGGAATTGACGCATATATCGATGTGAAACTGTTCACACATCCAACAATTACAGCGTCTCTCTCACAATCGTTCCTGCAAAGACAGAATAATATTTCTCTTTTTATTTTGTAGATTATATTGTCTTTCTTTCTTAATGTAAGAACAATTCAAATTTTCCTTACTTCTGGGGATTATAACTAGAAAAAGCAATAAGTCCCCCAAAGGCCAGAGACAGAGAGAAGAAGATCTGGGTGGCAGCATCTAACCAGACCTGGGGATTTTTCAGGGTTTCCCACTGTGATGAACATATACATTTTAGTTAGATATTGAATTTTACTCATTAGGTTTTGTCATGAAACCGAGAAACTAATAACAAACTTACATTTGGAGTGAAGAGATATATTAATCCGTCAGCTGCTCCAGACAGAGTCAAGGCTCTGACCAAGAAGATGGTCAAGACAAGATATGGAAAAGTGGCTGTCACATAAGTAGCCTGTTCAAAATGTATGGACAGCGAGAAAATATTTAAAATCCACCTCAAACACATGCATTTCATTAGCTTATTTTGGTGAGTCTTTGTGAGTCTTTGTAAAGCATCAGCTAGTTCCTTGCCAATATGCAGGTTTATCGATCTATCTGTCTGTCAGCTGATATTCATACGTCTTACAATGCATCTGTGCGAGAAAAGCTGGTGTTATAATGCTAGCAAAATTTTCTATTAATGGCTGGGACTAGAAAATATAATAGATACAAAATTTTTTAGCATTAAATCAAACAAATGAATTACCTTTCCAATAGTCTCAATTCCACGTATGAAGCAGATGTACACGAGGCACCAGGCAGACGCGAGACACAGCACGAGCCACCACTGTAAGGAGCCACTGGTCTGGATGTCTGGTGTTATGTTCAGCGTTTCACGATACCAGAAATAGTTCACTGATGAGGTCTTTTCGCATTCAGTCACATAGCCTGCATCAAAGAGATGATTCATGTCTTGTTGCTTTTACTTCAGCTGTTAGAAGCATTTATTGATAAGTTATATTATGATGTGGAAAAATTACCCGTATGGTTCAGGTTTAACGGGCAGTCCCTCCAGGGAAGTGGACTTTGAAAGGAGTGAAAAAAGTACCAGAGGACCCAAGCCAAGATCATGTTGTAGAACAGGCCAACTAGGAAGGACACCACTAAGGAGGCCACACCTGTATTGACGCATTGACATAATTTACACCCGATAGTATGGATAAGTGGAGTAATTATACATACAGACAGTTGTAGACAGCTTTATGTTGTACACTACATTTTTTGGCATCTTGCTTTTTCTGAGAAAATTCCAAAAACATTGGTAAAGTTTACTGATACCAGATCTTCTCACCTAAACCTCCCAGATATGGTGAGATTGAGTTCCACACTCCTACACTTCCCATGCGGAGCCGTTGTCCAATGGCTAGTTCCATGTGCAGCAGAGGAAGTCCCTCCAACACCAATGCAATGAGATAAGGAATCAGAAATGCCCCTTTAAATGAAGCAAAATATTTGATGTTGATGACCAAAAGTCAACAATAAGCATGATTTTTCAGCAAGCAGCCAACTTCACCTTGATGGTTGAAGGTCATTCTGTTTCTGATTACTGGACATTTTGTTATCAGCAGCCAGGGCTTTATCACACTCACTCATACCAAGCAATAGATCTTAGCACCACACAGAGTTTTCTCTCATTGGCCCACAATGATAAAGTGAAAATGTGTTTTTAGAAATTTTGCAAACTTATTAAAACTCCCAAACTGAAATGTCTGCTTAATTCAGCACTTTGTGGAAGCCTGTTTGGCAGCAATGTCAGCGTCGAGGAGCATGAAAATGAGGGTGTTATAGTATCGGCACAGTCAAATCTGCATCACGTCTGCAACGTCTCAGTCACGCCACCCATGATAACACAGAGGGTGAGACAGTGATGGCTAAATAAAAGCTAAAGAGAAAGCTGAATGCAAACAAAGAAAAAGAACACCAGGTTCAGTTGTTGCGTTGTTGTGCAATGATACAGTAGAACTAGTGTTTGTCACATGTTGTGTACATTTTCAATAAATACTTTCTTATTTTCATAAGTTACAGAAATAAAAATAGCACTTCCAGGATTTAAGAGTTGCCTCTGGACTATTGTCTGAAACATGTCGTCATGGAAAACCAAATAGTAACCACACTGCTGCCAGACTGCCCAACTTAGCTTTTTGCAATAAAATAAGAAAACACGCCGTCCATTAAGTGCTCTTACCTCCACCATAGATTTGACACAAATATGGAAATCTCCACACATTACCAAGTCCAACAGCAAAGCCTATGCAGGTTAGCAAATATTGAACCTTATTGTCCCATTTAGGTCTTTCAGTGCTCTCTTTCTGTTCAGCACTTTCAGCTTCTTTGTCCATCACTTGTTTGTCACTTGTCATTTTGGTATATTTTATGTCTCAGATCTTCTTGTCTGTCCACTCGGTCTGAAGAGAACCAGGCGACTTGTTGCCTGTTTGTCCAGAGATGAGTGGTGACATTTGTGTTCTCTCTTTTCTTATTGGCTCTTGAAGCTGTGTTAACAGCGTGCCTTGTTGGTTTAATAAAAAGCCTTTGTGTAAAGCAGATTGATATGGTTGGTACAGCTTGTAATACCATATGTAATGCAGGGAGTAAAATGGTCATAGTGCATATACATAGAACGGGATTAAAAGTTAAAATATGTATCTAATCAATGTTGAATTCACTTCTTTAACACGCCTAACAGTTAACACATCACAACAGTGGACAGATAGGTGTACTGTCATTACATAGCTTCTAGTTCCTTTACTCTAATTAGACAAAAAATAAACCTGTTTTAAGAAATACACTGTGTGTTTTTTTTTTGTCTCAGGGCCCAGCTGTTTACAGAGATTTAAGACCAGACCCAGGGCCTCTCTGTGCTTCAAGAATGTCACTGCAGCTGTTGTGCCTAACAGTGCAAATGATTTTTAAAAGTCAAGATGATGGCCAGAGTATCATGACCACATAAACTGTACACCATGGTGCCACATAACAGCCATAACAAATGCTACTTTTTTTGGAAGATAATAGTATTGACATTTTCTTGAGCGTCAGGGTGGTGTTTGCTTCATTCCATTATATAGTTTTTAAGGTGTTTTCAGCCATGCTAGAAGCAATCCTTTAGACGGCACAAGCTCTTTTTACAGCAGCTGTTGTGAAGGTGTTGCCTTGCAGAAAGCCATATCAGTACTTGACAAACAAATTATAGCAGAGTAATCCAATGAGCCACGGTGGTGAAAGGGGTACCTGCCAGCCTTACAGCACTTTAGAATTTTAGAGCCTTTCATATGTCACAGTTCACAGCTAAGAAATGGCAGCTTTGCATACTCTCACAGGCGATTAAAGAAGTATCAGTTAAACTGGGATTAATAGGCCACAAGCAATTATTGAACAAGAAATTTTCAACATAAAATAAGCTGAAGATTTTCTAGGCTGTGTTTGAATTTGGTCAGGGATGCTGTAGAGATATGACTGGGCATTCCCATAGAGCCGGGCTGGATATTGTGTTTCCT
>NW_018128007.1:2433263-2442314 GCF_001952655.1 Monopterus albus | reverse complement strand
TGCTATATTTTGAGTGTTTGATGGAACATGATAGTATGTTGTAACAGATTAGTAGCCATAGAGAGAGCATATCAAAATAAAGCCATATCAATTCAGGATCCAATGCTTTGTAAATGAGTGTTTCAGACCATTTAGTGAAGAACTAAAAGACCAGGATTGGAAAACAATCAGTGGGCTGATGTCTGTCCACGATGCCTGCCAGGAGGAGTTTGGCTTGTGTGATGTCATGAACTTTATATCATCACTGAACCCAGAAGGACAAACACACACACAGTACAGCACTGTCATGAGTGAGTAGATGAAATAAGAGAAGAAACAACAGTTAACTAGCTTCTGTTTATAAAGATGCTGCAATAGCAGTGTGGGATGTTTTTGCTCTCTTTTTTTGGGGGGGACGACAAATTCAGCACTATGATTTGCAGTGTCCGAGTAGTTATTTATAATCTCCAGGTTTACGAAAATGCAAGTAGAGTATTTAAGGGGATGTGATTGTCCACAAGCTGGAAAACTGTCTGGCTTCATCACACAGCATAACAAAACAGCATCAACTAACAACATAATTAAATTTATAAAAGATAAAGTTCTAACAAAAAAAATTATAAATATTGTTTAAATATTACCTGTCTGTTGTGTATACCACTGAGACAGTCTCACAGTGTGCACCAACTAACAGAGGGATGGATCCACCATCAGATATCAAAGAGCGAGGGGCAGTAGTTTCCTCAGCCTTGGACAAATGTCAGACTCACCAGACAGCAGAGCATGAACATCACACCTGAAGGAGAGCAGAGAATTGAAATGTACTAGAAATCTGTATTTGTGAGAAATGAGAGAATTGATGTGGAGTTACCAGTGGCAGCCTCTTTTGGCCATATAGGCAAAAGTTTGAGATGTTGCAGAGGTAGAAGAACTCCCTCAGTGTTACCAAACACTGAAGCCGGGCCAAGACAGGAGAGCATTATGAAGAAGAGGACTGCCCACAGCAGTGAGACAAGCATCTTGGTGTTGGCCTCAGTGAACACAATAACTGCTAAACCAGTTCCTTCAACTCCCTAGACCAAAATACAGCAGTGTTTATATGCATTGAAAATAAATGTTCAGTTTTCACTAAAAATGAAGCTGCTCTCCTGAATAATCTTACTGATGCAAGCTGAACTCTTATATCACTGAGAAAAGTATAAGCTACAGCTTTTAAATCACCTTGGAGCCGGTTTCATTAAGCAACCTGGTTGTTGTTGCTGCTGGCTCCCTCTGGAAGATCAAATGCATTCAGTAATGCTATGATGTTTCTAAAACCCAAAATTCATTTGAATAAAAAGGTTGTCACAGTGATGTAGGTGGCTTTGCCAGCTCTGTTAGCTGAAATAATTAGTTTAGCAGTTACTGATCAAATGATTGTGGTAGCTCTTGTGAGAAGCTAAGGTTAAGGGCTGTTCAGAAAAGTAAACTAGCTAGATGTTTCATAAAAGATCTATAGACAGGGGGCCCAAACTGAAAATGTGGTTGTATTTTACTGAAAACTAAAACTAGAACTATCACTTCGTGGCTGTATACCTCAGCCAAGCAGTCAAATTCACAGGTGCAGGACATAAGAGAGGTCACTAAACTTGACCTTTGACCACTAAAATCTAATCAGTTCATCTTTGACTCCAAGTTGACACTTGTGCCAAATTTAAAGACGTTCCCTCAAGGTGACATCACGTTCACAAGAATCAGACAGATGTATGTATGGACTAACAACCCAAAAACATAATGCTTCCAGCCATGGCATTAAAAAAATACATAACTTTTTTTCAAATAATTAAGGAATTGATAATAGCAAAGAATAATTAATGTTCCTGAATTCCTCTAGTAGGCCTGGGTTGGATATCGGATTTAATGGGGTATGATTTATGTTTCTTCTTTCAGTATTATTGAACATATGGCAACACAGACAAATATGGACTGACTGCAGTAACCATGAAAGCATCGCTTGCCTCCTAAATGACTGTGACACAGACAGAGGAAGTGCCAGACTTTTCCACGTCCCACACAGGTCAGCATGTACCAGATCATGTTGTCCCATTTCATTCTGTCTCCGGGCCTCTTCCTCCTCCAGCTTTTCCAGTTGCTGATGGGACAGTATCCTGCCCTCCAGGCCTGAATTAGGGAGCTGGAGCTTCATGATCTTTCAAACACTGTATAGTGGTGGAGTGTTAACTGTGGTTCATGATATGAGATGTAATAGATTGACTAGGCTGTGGCCGTGATGTGGGAGCATCATCTGGTGGTGTGAAGGCTTTGAAGGCTGAGCTACATAAGAATACATGGTAGAAACTATAGTGTCTAATGGGAAAGGGTCAATGCACAGAAGCTAATATTTTCTGGTTTACTGTAGGAAATATTTTAATAGGCAAATCACTAACACCTTTGTCCTCACTGACAGTAGCACCTACTATAAAACTTCAGTAATTTTAAGAACCTAAAACATTTTAATATAATTTTAGCATAATTACACAAAACCCCAGATACAATAACCCCCCATGTGACAGTTTATTTATTCAAACTTTAGCATATCCTTTTCTGCTATATTACACATTTGACAACAATTTAACTCGTGTATAAAGAGTTAATGATCGAAAACAGTGTGATGATACATTAACAAACCCTTTCAGTGTTTTATGAAACATTTATCAACTATTTATTCACATGTACAAATCATTCACAGACATGTTTGAGGTTTATTCTTGAAATAATAGTTTGACAGCTTAACTCACTTATGGCCTTCATCAGCAGAGTTTGATTGTCATGTGAGGAAGTTTTTATAAATATGCACTTAGTTAACAAGTATAATTAATATTTAAGATGTTTATAGACGCCTTGTAGGAATCATAGTTTGTTATAGTTGTCAACAAACATAAATAAACCCAATGATGTCCTAATCTCGTTTTAACTATGGTATGTTATAGTGCTTTATAAACATCTATTAAACATTTACAAACTACTTGTAAATGTTGCAGTAACATTTTTCTGCTATTGATCTGACAGCTACTGTAGTTCCATCTACTGTACCTGTATGTCATGGTTGGAGTTTGGTTGCATTTTGCATGGTGCGTTTTGGCACCAGTCTGCCTGCTCCAGTGTAGAGCCTTTGCGCACTGTTCGTTTTCGCCACTGGAGGCCGCCATTGCAACTGTAATACGAGCTGTGTCGGCCGGCTGAGGTCTGGCTGCGGTGTCCCCTAGCTGAGTCTATGCTGGGAGAGGGAGCCGCTTCCCATCGCTCTCACAGACCAGGCGCCAAGTGGATCAGCCCCGTCCGCAGTCTTCCTCTGCACTTCAACCACCCGCAATGTCCTTGGGTTCCGCCGCCCCGCTCATTTCCACACCTCTTTGACTAGACCTATCTCCCACGGAGGTGCCCCGGGATTTTTACTGTTTGACTACTGTGCACGCCGTCCCGAGTTCTCTGCGCTGCGAGAAGCGAATGGACAAGGTCCAAGGATAACAGAGGGTGCAGGGTTTGGCTACTGCAGAAGACCTGCCGGTGCTCCGCCGGCCGGGGGCTGCGCGTCCGTCACAGGTTGTGGCGTCGCATCCATTATTCTGATCTTCTAAAAAAGCCTTGCATGGATACATCATGGCCACGTTTATATGCAGGGTACAGTTCTTAGATGATACGGATCCATTTAACAGCACTAATTTCCCCGAGCCCACCAGACCACCTCTGTACACTTTCAGGAGAGATATTCCTCTGATAAATCAGATAGTTGGAGTCCACAGGCTGTTGAAAGCCCCACACAAGGTATGCAGCATACTTTATATTCTCTTGATTACGTTTCATGTATCTTTGAATTTGCCTTATGAAAAGTGAATACCTACAGTACAAAATGCTAAATTAATAATTAGCTTGAATATGTTGATGGGGTTGCTACCAAACAAACTTAATGGACCATAGATTGAGCCAGTGGCTTGAAGCAGATTGTTGATGTGGGATACTGATAAAGCATTCATTCAAACAGTTGCATGCACAGTGTCAACATGAAATTCCTACAGTTAAATATGACATTATGGAATATTTGGTGGCCTCAGGTGAATGGAGTAGAAACCAATTATCTGCCTGAGGGGAGGCAGGCATCTGCCAGTGTTTACTTCAAACAGCACTAATCCCCTTTCAGTTTAACCTACTACTTCTCCTACAGCTCATTAGGGAGATCTCTCAAAACTTGGAAAAGTTAGTTATAGTGTGACACATTTTGTGAAAGAGAAATGAAACAAAGAAACAAACAATGATTGTTAGTATACTGACTTAAACCTCCAACCTTCCCTCAACTTTTATTTGGGTTCTTCTTGTCTTAATTATGAAGCAACTGAAGGAAAAAAAAAAACATTCAGTGAACAAGAGACCTAGTTTGCATTTCATGAATGGGCAGCCCTGAAGTCCAGTCCAAGTAGGAAACCATTTCTGCAGTTGTCATTGCAAAGCGCCAATTAGAGTAGGGTGGGATCAAATGGCCAGTTGGTCAGTTGTTGAGGGATGGACGAGGGCAATTCCCTACTGGGATTGTCCTCAATCTGGGGATTAGAATTTGCAGCTATTTGATTTCAGCAACATTTCTGAATCGTGTATCCAAACATTCTTAGCACATTTTTCCAAAATTGTGTATTTTGCCAGCTTGTGTTTTTGGCATTTAGTCAATAGCAGAATGCATTTTGCCAGCCGTATCATGTCTGTCTTCATTTAGCTAGTGCTGTCACTTGAGGAGGTGAAGCAGGACAGTTGAGTTGCAGTAGTTGGTCTTCCTAACATCCAAAGCTGTATAGCCAGTTTTAAGCAGCTCAGGATGACCGCGTTTTCATCACTGGTATCGGCAAGAAAATCCGGTGACAAATAATGTAAACCTGAAGCTAATTTTCAAATTTTTATGTTTTGGGATCAACTGAAGGTTGTAACTCTTGAGAAATGCTTGTTCCTAATTTCTGATTAGACCATGTATGTCCAAACGCTTTTTCACAAAGCCTCATACTGACCTTTTATATTAAAACAAAGCAATGGGGCCGTAGCATCTGAGGTTGTTTTTTTTTTTTTGAGGATTCATCTTAGTCTAGTCAAGCAGTCATGTAAAAAGGTTAATTTTTTTTTTTTTCTTTCAAATCAGTGGTACTCCATCTTGTTTGACTAGATTCCCTCAGGATGCTGTGGATCACCACAGGCCTGGCTTTCATTCTATAGCCCACTCAGCCTGATCAGCAGGATGGGATGGGAACACTTTCCACTGTTTGAGAGGATGGAAGTGGGCAGGACTAAAAACACAAAGAGCTTGATGTACTTTACACAGTCAACTGGTCTCGGATTAGCAGAAGACCAGATGGACCTCAATTTAGACAGAGGAGGAGTATCAGTGGCAGGCTCTGTGGCACCTGGTTAGTGAGATCTGGTCACATGGGCATTAGCTGTAACTCAAGGGGGAAGCCCTTGTGTCAGGTGGATGACAAGACTGTCACCGCTTTCGAGCAATGATGTCTCTGATTCACACCCTCGATTTGAAGAAGTGACTTTGGTGTGACCCAGTAAAGTCCTTTGAAAGCAAACCTGTTGTCTTTGAGCTCTGTCTCTATGGTGCAGGTCAGTCTGGTATAAATAGCACGCTGCTAACACATGGTGTCAAGGGGGTAAAATCAGCATATGCTGTCTCTGGGCTGTTCCTGTCAGTTCCAGGCTGCAATCTCAAGAGTGGAGATCTGTGTGGTTGTTGTTTGTTTGCTGAATTGTGTTGTACATGGTTTGGCGCCTTAATTATGCTGGCTGTACCGAATCAACCACCAACTTCAAATAACTGTAAGTTTTAAGCATCAGACACCATTATGCAGGATATATATTTTAGCAGCAAAGAGCCACACCATAACTGCTTGTTAGCTTTGTCAGAGTTGCTCTTTTACGTCAGTTTTTCACCCTTTTGGAAGCTGCTATGCCTCCATGTGTCATAATGCAGTTTGTAATATGCTGTTGAATATTCTGAAAACTTTCATGGAATATCTAACACTAAGAAAAGATGCCAGTATGCAACCATACAGTACCATGTACAGCTGTAGCACTTCATCTATAAACAAGCTTTTCCATTGCTTCTGAAGGGTGAAATCAAGCAACAACCTCCAGGACCGAGAAATGATGCTAGAGCATAAGTTGTAAAACCTGCAGTTCCTCCGATGGCCACTTGAGGCTGACTCCAAAAGGGAGGCAATCCCTTTAGACTCCATCCATCCATTATCTATACCACTTATTCCTGAATAGGGTCACGGTGGGGCTGGAGCCTATCCCAGCTGACATTGGGTGAGAAGTGGGGTCCACCCTGGACGGGTTGCCAGTCTATCACGGGACTGACATGTAGACAAACACCCACACACAATCCTATGGGCGATTTAGAGTAGCCAATCAACCTAAGCTGCATGTGTTTGGACTGTGGGAGGGAGCTGGAGTACCCAGAGAGAACCCACACAGGCACAGGGAGAACATTCCCCTTAGACTCCCATGTTAAAATGCCCATCTTTACAGCAGAAATAATCATGTTTACAGCCTGGTGCAAAATGGTTTAGGCTCTGTAGCTATTTCACCTTTCCATGACAACCGTACAGGGGGTGAACTTTTATAAATTCACCCATTTAAATTATATTGAGGCTAAAAGTTATGTATAATTAAGGGTATGGCTGCTTTGAGTGACATGCGGGAGGATCCCGCCATAGTTGGTTATCTGCTAGCTGCCAAACGGACACCACTCGTGCTCCATCTCTTTGCCTGTTTCTGGATTAGTTGGAGTTAGGCGGAGTGAAGCACTACCAAGATGGTCACGGCTTGAGCTTCAAAACCGGTCTACAGAAATGCAGTGGGTGATGTCAGGGAGGATTTATCTATCTTTTATTTACAGTCAGTGGTTGAAATATGACTAGTCACTACCCTTACTTATGATTTTGTCCTAAATAATGCATTGTCCTTGTCAAAATGATTAAGTGTGCATATTCAAAATCTGCTGTCAACACAGATCAGTAGATCAGCAGTCCTTATGCTTTCCTTTCTTTTAGTGCTTTGTTGTTTGTGGCCTAACGGCCTTGATGGCTTGCATCCGTCTGCAAAGCAGAATTCAAGGGAGGGAATATGTGGCTGCGTTTTGGAGAATGGACTCTCACTTTACCAATTTCAGTTTTTCGGCTGGTTGTTTTCCTGCATTTTTCTTAAGAAATTACAGAGTCCCATAATGAGAAGTTATGTTAAATATTGTAAAATACAGGTTCCTGATTCATGCCTGTCAAAGCTCCTTTGAGTTTCTTCTCTTTTTTTTTTTTACACATTGTTATGCAGAGTTGTGGTTTTGCTGGTCTGTGCATTTTGGAGGGTTGTCTCAGCAGAGGGCTGCTTTCAGAAGAATGCAGCATCCATGGACAGACATCCTCTGCATGCTTCATGGGAATTTCAGATTGTTGTTGTGGTTTCTCTTTCATGCCTCAAGTGTGTTTTAAATCAGTTGCCTTCAGGGAACAACCACAAATGCCATGCTCACCTTCATCAAACAAGCTTTAAGCTTTTAAAAGCAACTTACTATATTACCATACCTCTTGTTTGATTTTGTCCACTGTAGTTTAGTGTAAGGTTGGTGAACACAGCTATGTACAAGACAGTGTTGTTATTATGATGTCCAAGCTTGCAGACGTTGCACACAGCATGCTACTGTATCTCATTCCAGATGTTTTTCCCCTGTGGACTACAAAGACAATTTAGAGTGAGATAGCAGTTTTAAATTGTAAATTGTATGGTATTTATTTTTAGTCCTTCTGCTGTAACTGCCTCCCTGGCCAGTGGACCACAGTATGGTGGTTGAAGGGAGAGGCCAGACCTCAGCGTGTGAGCAGAGCAATTGTGGTTACTTCTCTGGACTTGGCCATCACAGAGCAACCATGGGTTCAAATCCTGGGCAGGGGAAAGCTCAGGAAGCCCTTAGCTACTGATAATCTGGTAGCCATGTTTCCTATTCCTTAAGGGCCATTTATGTGTATCAGCCTGGCCCGGTTATAAATGGCCAGACCTGTAAGCAGTAATCAGATTCATTATATAGTGAGAGCCTAAAGTGGGACCAGTGGATGAGAATGTGTGGATACACGGATGTATAGACGAGGTCTGATTAATGGCAGACTCGTGTGATTCCCTTTGACATGTTTGTGTTTTTACCTTTAGTCTGTGAATCAAAACCTTGTGTGGAGAAATTCATTTGTCAGTTCCACAGCTAATTACTGATTACAGCATTTTGTCTATTTCAGGAATGTGATACAGAGCATACAGCTGAAAGAAAGAAACTTTTTTTGCCCTTTTATACAATCCATGAACTTTAACAGCAGTTAAAGTACAATTTAAAGAGCTATAAACTTTTCAAATAGTAACAACACTAAAATAATGACCTGAACTGTTCAAATAAATCTGGTTTTACTTTGTAAATGTCATTGTCTCTCAACATTTGGACCTGGTTCATGAAAGCTTTTATACTTGCTAAATTTCTTTTTTGGAACAATGGAAGTGGTTTATCTTCTGCTCACAGAAGCACTTTACTTGGAGTAAACAGAAGAAGAAGTGGATATTGGATTAAGTTGTGATGGCACTGAGAACACCTTACAGAACGATCACCCCCCCCCCCCCCCCCCTTTTCTTTTTTACATACTGAAAATGGTTCCAGATGGTTAACTTAACAAGAAAACACTGGCAGGTTCAATACATCACTGCTCTTACTGATTTAACACCAAAGACATGACCAAATGACTCAGGCATTAGGGAGACGCTCAACAGATGCACCATACAAGATGCTTTCCATGGTTCCCTTCACTGTCTCACAGGTTATGGAGCGCCCAGCTGGGCAAGCATATGTGATTTAGGGTCTTCTTTTTCACGCTACATTTCATATTACTGTCACCCATTATTTCCAAAGTCATGTCAGTCCAGAGGCATAAAAATAGTGGACCTAACTTGGGCCTTTTTGCCTAAAATGTGTCTTGTAATCTGGAGAAGCACTTGGTTCTCTCTTCTTCTCTGTGT
>NW_018128007.1:2432749-2433222 GCF_001952655.1 Monopterus albus | reverse complement strand
TAAAAAAAAAAAAAAAAAAAAAAAAAAAAAAAGAACGAGTTCTGACTTTTTTTTTCTCAGAATTCCAGCTTTAATCTCAGATTTCTGATTTTAAAAAGTCCCAGGTCTAAGATTAAAGCCAGAATTCTGAGAAACAAAGTGACCCTGATCCTCTTCTGTAGCTTAGCTTGTTTGGCCTGTGCTCTGTTGACCTGTGCCCCTACCTTTCTCTCTCTTCTATCTCTTAGTTTGCCTCACTGTAAGAACATCAACAGCAGCTTAAGTAAAACTTGTCACTGTCTTAGAAACAACAGACAGAGTGAGCTAAAGAGAGAGAGGGGGTTTTCCCAATAAACCACATGTTTTGTTTCAATTTTCAAATACGACCCAGGCCTTGGTCCTGTAGTGCAGCAATACAAACAGAGTGGCTGAACAGATCACAGCCATCAGAGCCACAATGTCTTTCCCAGCCTTTTCCCTAAATGTTCAGTTTT
>NW_018128007.1:2424027-2432510 GCF_001952655.1 Monopterus albus | reverse complement strand
TGGCATATAGAAGCATAGGGAGAGAGAGGAGAGGAGAGGAGAGCAGGAGGGGAGGGGAAAGAAACTCGGAGCATCATGGGGGCTATGAAAAACTCTTCTGACTTAGTGGAGCGCCACCTCCTTTCCATTTTTCGTGATGCCTGCTTTAGGGAGCGGAGCTGCGAGCTGTACCAGTTATGTTACTGTCATGTGGGTAAAAATGGACTATTTTAAAAACAAGTGTATTATAGTTATTTGCTGCCCTACAGAGACCTCAAAGTGGGCTGACAAGAAGGGAAGCCCCATTTATTGAGTTTGGTTTATTTGTGGGCTGTGCATTATGTTGTTGTTTTAGACATGGTGATTGTTGATGGAGCACAGTGGTGCAGGTCTCTCCAGTTATATATGTGCACATATAATGGTGTTTATTTTCCTGTCCTCTGCCTCACTGTTGGAGCTGCTGTCCCACAGAGCTGACAGACTCAGAATATAAATAGGTTAATATCTCCAATTTAGAGGTCGACCAGACAAGGGGACAGACACTCTTCGCTCCTCGTCTCCTTGACAACAGTGAGCCGATGACAATCATTCAAGACCAGACAAGTCATATGTTCTCTGCAAAATCCCCTTGTGTCATGATAGTTTATCAGACAGGCAAGGGCGGATCCAGGGCGTGGCACCAGGGGTGGCTGGTACTCTGGTCTGCCAGAGTCAAAATAACCCTAACCTTGGGAGTAAATAAGGAGTGCAGCCATAGTTAGCTAAGTAAAGGACCGTGTCTCATTTTTACACAAAAAAAAACTGGTTTATTCCTAATAATGCATTAATTCATAGAACTAGAGGTTTTATTTACTTTTGACATGTATTTCAAATGTACCACCACTCTGTCTGTGCCCTAGCCTGGCCAACCCATTCAAAATTTTCTAGATCCACCACTGCAGACAGAGAGAGATAAGAGGCACCACATTGGTCCACTGCAGATAACTTGACATAAATTCTAAGATACCAGTGGCCATTGACCTATTGTATAAAAATATATGTTATGTTTTGTATCCATCCATAGCTAAAGTAAAATGGTAAGTGATGAACTATACTATAAACTCTATAATGTGTTTGAAACAAAGACGCAGTCATTCTTCTGTTTAACAGAAGCACCAAAGGCTTTCCAGCTTTAATGGATCCAGTATAAACATCTACCGCTTATTGTTAAGTACTTTTTACATGTTAAGTGTCAATGATAAAATCTTGCAAGCACTGAAGACTTATCAGTGTTTAACTATGTCCTCTCTGTATAGCCTGACGACTGTGCCCTTCAGCTGTCCCATAATGGAAGCTACCTGGACCTGGAATCTACCCTGGCAGAGCAGAGAGATGACCTGGAGGGATTTCAGGAGGAAGGAGGGTAAGATACTGGAACAATCATGAATGCTACTGTCTGTCTCTGAGCCTTTTCTATCACCAAATATTAAAAGCAAACAACTGCCTGTTCACAATGTGCTGAAAAGAAAAATGCTCTCTTATTGCACTAAAAGTTAAAACATGAAATAAACTTAGAATCCTCTTTAAAATGTTGGTCATTCAGTGGACCATATTCCTTGCACTTCAAAAGGCACAAGAGCGACTGACACTGCAGGTGGATAATGTGTTGTATGTTACTTGCCAGGCTCTGATTGTCCAGGAAGAGGTTGTTCATGTTTTTGTGGTCAAACCACAAATAAAACTATATTTAAGAGTAAGTGATTTGGTAGTTTGAGTCAGTCAGACAATGATGTGATTACTGGTTTTTGAGAGGAGAGCCAGGCAGAGAGAGATTCAGGTGATAAGTGTGTGTTCAGGTTGGCTGTGTGGGCACATTAAGATTCCTGTGTGCTGTATTCCTGTGCCTAATTTAGTTCTATTACAGCGTTTTGAATCCTAGTGATACTCGTTCCAAGATGCATGAGGGAAATATTCCCTTTCCTGGGCTTTAGTTGATCGAGCTCTCCTGCGATTGTGTGGACAGGCTGTACCCCACCTGAGGGACCTCTAGTCTCAGATGTCTTTCAGCACTTTGACATTTGAGAGGAAAAAGACTCTTTAAGTTGAATATCAGCGTTATTATCCTCATTAATACCTCTGTGGATCAGTCATTAAATGTCTTTACAGTCTCACTGAACCAGGATTCAGTCGCTGTTGTTACTGAATTAGATTTTTTAGATGTCTTAAAGCACATGATGACGTTGATGTAGTTGTATAATATGTAGTCATAATTTGATTTACTTTTTTTTTTTAATATCAATTCTTACATGGTACTAGTGCCCTTTTTGTAGCAAACTTAAAGTGTCATAGTTTCCATGGCACTGATCCATTCATGTCCCTTAAAATTCTTGACCCACCTGGCCGAGTGGCAGCAGTGGCGTCACCTTATTCCTCTTACAAGGTGTACACCCGCCCTGCCAGCACAGCTTTCAGCCTATAATTTAGCCGTATTGTTTAATGTGTAGTTAAATGAGGCTTTGCGTTGACATAACTCCTAAACCTGGATGAAGAAGAGAAAGGTTTAAAATTGCATTAGTTTGATTTCTGTTTCACACTCTTTTCTTTTGCCAGTGACTTTATTGACTCCATATGTTTTTTCATGTACTGTGGAGTATGTTGATATATCGTTCATCTGCCACCCACTTTAGAAGATCACAAACCAAAGGTTGGCATGAGAATTCCTGGTCGGTGTGACCACAGACGTACGGATTTATTTGTTGGGAATTCATAAGCTGCTCTCTGGCTTTGGTGTTTCTATTGGACAGTAAGTCCGTTCCCGGTTCCATCTGAGATTGTTAGGAGCTTATGGGAGGCTATTGAGAGCTGCAGGGTTAAAGTGGTCCACTTCTTCTCTTGTTGAAGAGTGAGCCTGCCAGGGCCTGAGCTGTGCCAGCTGGCACAGGCTGGCGTGGATGTGTATCATTAAACCCACACAGTCTTGTCTGAAGAGGTTTGAGCTGTAGGTGGTTAGCCAATTATTTTGTATAAATAGGGCAGTTCTGCTTGCTGCATGTTGATTTGTTAGGTGGACTAATAAAAGATCTGATGAGGCATTTCACCTTTACTTGTTCCATTTTATTTTTGTTTTCACTCTCCTTTTACTACATGAGGTCTGTCAGCCACAGTCTCCAACTCTTAAACATTCAACATACAGCAGAGAGAGAATTTATGTACTTCCCAGTGATTTTTTTTCCCTGAACTTCACAAGTTGATGTCTTAGTAGACCACGTGTCTGAAAAACACCTCAAGTAAAGCACAAATCTCACTTTTATGCGGCTTTTCCAAGTTTATTTTGGCATTGTCTCCTTCTTCTGGTGTGCCAAGCAGCAATTTGCTCATTACTGCACCTGCTGGTTGGGGCAGCTTCGACTGGTCCAGTACGAGATCCCGGCCACCAAACAGAAAGGTAAACCTGTAGGGGGTAATAAAACACTCAGGTTCCACTTGTTGCAGCAATGATATTTCATTAAAGGACTGCTACTGACTGCTGCATTTTAGTTTTTGTTTTGCCGTTTTACAAACAGTTTAGTCATCCAATGCCAATGACAATTCATTAGTTTTGTGCATATGCTTAAGTCATGACTGTGTAACTGGCTACTTGTATTTTAATAAAGAAGGAAAGCAGGAGCACTTTAAATTAAAAAGAAAGCCATACAAAAACAGCTGATGTATTATTTAGTAAAGGGTATTTCCTTCAACTTTTTTCCTTCAGTTTTTAATATTAAGACAAATAAGATATTGTGGACATTTTATTGTGGCAATGTGGTACAGTGAGGTTTTGGTATTGTTGGAGTCCTACAAGTAACATTCCTGTTCTAACTCCATTTATGAAGCTTCAAAATGGTGCTTTCATTATTTTTGAGTTCAGATTTTTCTTTGGAAAGAAAATAAAACCTTTTTTTACAGTATTGCCTCAGTTCCTAAACTCTCCTAATCACTGGCCTTTGAATCCATGTGTAATTGATATTAATGCCAGGTGTCTTTACAATGAGATTATATTGTGATCCTCTGACAGAGCGCTGCAGAGCCAGGAGATACCCCCGTCACAGGAGCTTAAGGCCCATAATGATTTCCACGCCGTGTTATGAAGCTCAGCTATAGGAGATTGTGACTCATAAATCCCCTGTCCCATCACTGATCTAGTCATAAACTGACCGTAGTGCCCAGGCATGAGCTCAGATATATCTGCACGGCTTTGGGTAGTCAGTGTGCCATCCAGGTTTGTAGCCGTGATAGACTGATTGACCCCATGCACACAATTTCCTGCATTTGTAGCCATGAGCTGAGATGAAGTATGCGGGGGCCCATAGTTAGGATCAGATGGAATGTGCTTACAGATGTTTATAGCCGTTGAATATTTTTATGGATTACATAGATTGAAGAGCTGGAGCCTGTCTTAAGTTTTCAAGGGAACTTGGTTCTGATGTAGTAGGAAACGTATTGAATTCATGTGTGGAGTTGTGTGTTGCCCGTGGTTTTGTTTTTAGTTAAATATGTGACATTGATTGGCAGATGATTAGTAAAGTAAGCCTTCAAGTGCATATTCCTTGGCTTGTCTTTAGGAGATGACATGAAGTGCTATTATTGACTGCATAATTGATTCAGCATGTGAAATGTGAAGCTGACACAGCGCTGAAGAAGACTCTTCTTAGCATTTCACTGCCCTGGTACAAATAATGCACATCAAAAGCTAACAGTTTCATGCTGAATATGCCTTTCTTGGATTTAGTGAGCGTTCTTGATGTGTTCGACAACACGTTAGAAGTTATGGGTGTTATAATCCCACCGTTATTACTCTTTAAGTCTCATATATTGAGAGTTTCTCATAATAGCCTTTTATTTCTCTTAGGTCAGCTCCACTTTCATTATTTTTCATTTTTCCGACCCACTTGGACATCGTACCGCAGACTCACAGCACACAAGATTTTTCATCTAAGGGAAAAGTGCATTTGAAAAGAACCAGAGGAATTGTCAGCCACAGTACTGCTTATACTTCAAGGAGGGAAATACATACGACACCGACTGTCCGCTTTGTGTTTGCAGAGCAGTTTAAAGGTATTATGAACAGAACAGCTTGGTGATTGTTCATTGTGTGTGTGTGTTTGAGTGTGTGACCTGGCCAGTGGTTAGTGGAGCAGCCCCTCTGAGGGAAATAAACCTATGGGCCGAGCCTCATTCTTTAGCTTCTTTACCCCACCTGGCTCACTTGGGCACTGCTGGTTCACCTAGAAGTGCTGAGTCAGTAGGCCTCTATGGGGCCTTCTGGTCTGGCATTAATTGGATTTTTGAGGGGAAATGCTGGCTTTACTCTATTCCAGGTGTGTGTGCATTCAAATTCTGTGGGTGCACATTTTGTGTTGGTTTAAGAACAGAGCCAGTAATTCTGCCTTAGATACAGCCAGAGAGCATGGAGAGCTGGAAGGCATCCACTGGTCCAGCCACTGCTGCTCCTCTGAGTATTAGGATTAAGGCAGAGCTTTACGGTGGTCTTGTACAACAGAGCAGTGACAAGAGAATGGAGATGAACAGAGGACATAATAATGTAGGATACACAGTTGGCAGGTACAGTTCTTAAGTTTCCACAGCTGCCATTAAAGCTAATAGTCAGGAAGCAAGACATACAGTAGGTAAGAAACTAATGTTTTAGGTAATGGTCAAGCTTATTTATTTTATTAGATTATTAAAAGTAGTCACTGCAGTCTAAATGGTAGCAACAGAGGTTTAAACAGAAGTATGGTGTTTCACATGATGAATCAGATTTAATAGGAGTGTGGCTTAAGTTGATTATACAGTATGAGGCCAGAGCAGACACAGATTAGACCAAACAAGAACTAAGGAATTCAGCAAATATAATATCCCATCATGTAGCCAATGTGTTATTTGGCTGGCACTCTTTAAGGTTATGGTTACTTCTGTTAACACTAGGCTACACCCTTCACAGGCCTGCAGCACTGTCTGTCCAATTTTCATGTTTAATTGTTTGTGTGTGGTGGTGGTGGGGGGGCTCACTTATATTCTATGCACGTTTGTTTAATTTGATAATGAGCATGTTGGCCTGTGTAGCCTCAGGTCTCGGTTAAGCACAGGGATACTGTTGCAGCGAAGCAGAGAGAAAGCAGATGTTCGTGACAAAATGGCTCTGGTTACCCATTTGCCTCAACGGCATCAGAGGGGATTAAGTTCCTCGTTGCCGTCTCATCTCACCAGTGAAGGTCCATGTTGACAGATGTTGCGTCTGTGTCGCCTCTGCTTGTGGCTGGATATTATATTTTATAAACAGTGAGCATATACAGACTTCCTTTGCCATGTAATCTACTTGGTGTGCATGTCAGCACAGCCACCCACTGGGTGACTGGGTGTGTGGAACACTTGTGCAGTAAACTAGTAATGCTGTTGTGCATTGGGAACACAGCTGTATAATCTGCCTTCTGCGTTGATGGACTTCTCTCTTCATCAGAGCCATTGCTGTCTGATCGCTACTAAGAGTGATGGTCTGCTGCTGGCACCGTGCCAGCCTGGACAATCACACAGCCACTGTGACGGTGGCATCAAAGCCCATTTGTGAGAGAAGCAAATTAGGAAGGGGGTGTTGCACAACTCTACCTGCTGTGCTCTTGTCTACAGTTGTCTACTGTGTTTGTTTGTATGCTGCTTTAGTTAGTCAGGAGGTTAAAGGCACAGTCTGTCTAAATCTTAACTACAAAGTGGCTCCTAACGCAAATAAAACACCATGGGATTGGAATGTGCTTTCTCTATCAAATTAATTGGGATGGCAACTAATTCTTTAGTAATGTTCAGCCTCAGTGTGGCATTAGGTGAGTCAATCCTGCATCCTAAGGCTGAGAGATGGACTAACGCATTGTTGGTTTTAGTCTTTTCATCCCTGTTAATCCTAAAAAAATGTAGAATATTGCCATTCTACAAATGTTACCTCAGACTTTATATACAATTTAGAGAGTGGGCTTCTTAAGAGGCAAAATACCCTTTGTAGGACTGCCAGCCACACCGCTCCCGCATTCACTTTGACAATTGAATAGAACTGGGGTGCATTGTTGTCGTCTTTGTTGTGGATTGTCATTCACACATTGTATGAAGTTGACAGGATAGTGATAGGGTCTCGGCACATCTCCATTAAGACAGGGGGTGGAGCTGACCTTCGTATTACTCCCATCCTTCATGTTCCCAGTTGTGCTCAAATGGCAGACATCAGAAGGGCTTAGATAAGACCGAACGGTACCATTTGTTGAAAAAGAATTTAGCTTGAAGATCATTTTGTACCTTTGCATGTTAGCCATTAAGCAATACATTTTGTCAGCACTTCTCTGCTTCTGGCATATTGATGGCTGCCTTAGATTCAGAGAGACGTTTCGTTATCGTGATACAGCTGTCTGCGTAACACACAGAAGGTCATGTACACACACATTGAAATGGTCTCAGTGGTCCTAATATCCACATAACATTGGTCTTTCTCTCCGTTTATCTTTTTTTTCACAGGAGAGGAAAGAAACACAGCATCATTCTTCGAACACAGCTATCAGTCCGAGTCCACGCCTGCATTGGTGAGTACTAAACTGCACATTTGTCACATCTCACTTTATGAGAGTAAGTTGGTCTTTCTTGGTCTTTATTACCACTGAGTCATGAGCTTTAATTACCTCCATTACCAGTAGGTTATTTTATTGAGGTCCTCGTTGAACTTGCACGGTGGGAGCCTTGGCGAGTCGCTGAGAATCCTAATTTTAGCGAGGATTAACAGCATTTCTACGACACTCTGAAAACAGAGTGCTGGCACGGAGCGGAGACTGAAAACATTTTATGTTTTCATGGTTACCGTGTTCTGTCACTTAGTTTTATTGGGTCTCCTGGTGTCTTTGATTAATGTGAGGGAACTAACTGAGCTGAGTGAAACACAGGTAAGTGCAACCAGCCCCCAGGGGCTGATTCAGTCGCTGTGAGAGGGAACTAACTGAGCTGAGTGAAACAGGCAAGTGCAACCAGCCCCCAGGGTCTGATTCAGTCGCTGTGGCTTCACTTCTGTTGTGGCATCCATATTTTATGATGGTATATACCCAAATGTTGGCATGGATTCCTCTTGTAGGCTTTCTTTACCTGCATCATTCTGGCAGAGATGCAACTGATAAATAGGTGTTAGTTATTTTGCGCCCTGGGGCATAATGGAAGAAATGAACACAAACTGCTGTGAAGTAATTTGCTGTAGACGCATAGGTGATTTAACTAAAGCACTATATACTGTAGTTGTCTGTAGCAGAAAGTGGAAGATGACACATTCTCACACAAAAACACACAGGAAAGTTTAAAAACTGTGGATCTGCAAAAGCTATTAGGTTATAAATTGTCAGATTTTAATTTTGGTCGTTTTCTCTAGCGAAATAGTAAAGTTAACCCAGACATTTTTCATTTCAGTAAAATCACTATGATCTAAGAATTATGTCTGATAACTGTCTTTAGTTATTTGTCCTTCCTGC
>NW_018128007.1:2422679-2423991 GCF_001952655.1 Monopterus albus | reverse complement strand
GCTCTTCTGTTGAGATTGTTCTGTCATTACAGCTCATTGAACTGTTGGTGACTGTTACGTCCGCGGATCAGGACAGTCCCCGGCACCTCGGCAGCTGTTACCGGGGCTATCAGCGACTCCACCCCTGCTCACGTAGGAACACGCTCCCGGCGATGAGGCACACCTGCGCTCAATTAACCGCTATGTACTTAAACACGGCGCTGGTGTGTCCTCGCTGCTAGACGATCTCTCAGTCTTCTGCCGGTAACTCTGCGTGTTTCATGTCCTGGATCCTGAGGTCTACTAAGATCATCCTTCCCTGGTATATTGGTGTTATTCAACTGTGTCGACTTGAGTGAGTGTCTTTGCCTTGTTTATGTTTTGTGAACGGATTACTGAGGAGCCCTTTACGTTTTTGTCTGAACTGATTACCAAGGAGTATCTTCTGTTATTTCATGAACTATTAGAGAGATCTTATGTTTATTTTGAACACATTACCAAGGAGTATCTTCTGTTTATTTGGAACTTATTACGGAGGAGTGTCTTATGTTTTGAACTGCTGCCTGATGCCGCCTATGTCTCCGTGGGCCTTGCTGTCGAGCGACGATCGTTGGTGGGGGTCCACATCCAGTGCCTGGGTCAGTTAAGCGTGGGCCCTTGTTCCTGTCTGCATACCTCGGCGCTGGGTTCCAAGCACGCTCTCCAGCCCGGAGCCAGCAGTCCTCTATACGCAGGTCACCTGTGTTGTGCTCAGCTTCATCACACCCTCATCTGCCTATTGTCTCCTCTTAATCTCCTTCTCTGCTCTATACGCAGTGCCAAAACCCCTCTCCGACCCTGGGCGGCTTCTCCAGTGGTCCAGTCATTTCTGCGGCCCTAACACCCGAGTCCCACGCCGGCAGCTCCGCGCCTGATCCTCACCACCTCCTTCCGTCCCATACTTTGTCTAATAAACATCTTTCTCTGACCTGAGTTTGAGTCCTGCCGATTACTGAGTCCAGTCGCTCTTCTGGTATGCGGCTTGCCGTAACAGTGACACAAGACATGAGAAAGGTGGCTTTTGCTTGAACCTGATGAGGTCTAGTTTGCACATGTTGAGTGCAGAGAGGATTTCTCTTTGATGCTCTTAACACTAATTATGTAAATAATACAGTAAGCCTGTGGTATATAAGCAGTTTTGTCAGGCATAGTTAAATTCTCGGTTATTGTTGTCGGGAGGTTCTCGCTGATTTATTTTACCTTATTTCTTCTCCTGCTGATGCTTGGCTTGGCTCCGAGGAGCCTGGGGAGGGGCTTTTTTTTTTTTTTTTTTTTTTTTTAAAATGAGGGGGTG
>NW_018128007.1:2419274-2422547 GCF_001952655.1 Monopterus albus | reverse complement strand
GTCCCCCGCGGTGGCTGCCTGTGTGGCTAACTGATTTATTTCCTCTAGCCGAAGTGGTCGCCGTAGCTTCTTCAGACATTTGAGCCTAATTGTATCTGACTAGACCGCTTACCTCGTGCAGAATTACTGAGTGATCTTCCCGCTCCACGGGAGATAATAGTCTTCCAAAGACAAATGGCACAGGTGTCTTTAGGCTGTGTGCTTTCTCTGTATTAAGGGATTGACAAGTTCCCTCCTGTCAGTTCTTGAAGAGCAAACTGTCCCCAATGAGGAGCTTCCTTATTGTCATACTATTTTGTTTTACTAGAGTAAGGGATGTTATGTGATTCTATGTGATGTCTTTCTGCTATAATAAGCTGCCTTTGGAGAATAGCCAGTACAAAATGGACAGGTGCATCAGATTGGCTATAACACTAATTATTTGAATCTCCTGAAGTCCTTTTGAAATGTGCTTTTTGTTTAAGTCTGACAAGCTTGAACTAATGGTGCTGCTGGTGTTGGCTTTAGGTCAAAGGATATTTGTATCAGACAGTGCTGTTTAGATGCAGTTTGTTTAGTGCTGAATAAACTCGCATCTTAAATGCAAAAAAAAGTTATTGGCGTTGAGCGATTATCTGTTTTCCTGAGCGATAATCTGTTTTCCTTAGCACACTGATTGGTGCCACTGTAATGAGATTCTATTCCAACTTTATAAAGCACTAAAAACAACCAAGGTGGACCAAAGTGCTGTACAGTGTAAATAACAATATACATTAAAAATAAACAACTTACAAGTGTAGATAAAATCAACACCAATACAAGATATCAAAACGCCAACGAGAATGAGTTTTCAAAAGGGACTTAAACAGGCAAAGAAGAGACTTGTCTGATGGGCAGTGGTAAATCATTCCATAGCTTGGGGGCAGCACCCGCAAAGGCACAATCACCCCTAAGCTTGCGCTTTGTTCTGGGCACACTCAAAAGTAAATGATTAGCTGACCTCAAAGAACGCGTAGGAGTATGTCAGGGAAGCAAGTCAGATAAATAGGAAGGTTCAAAGCCATGAAGGGTTTTAAAAACATAAAATTTTATAGTGGATCCTGTAATAAGGATAACCAGTGCAAGAAAGCAAAAGGTTATCAGTGTTATTCACTTGGCCTGTCAGTGGTCATAATGTTATGGCTGATCGGTGTATAAACATTAGCTGAATCCGGCTGAAACAGGATTCACTTGTATCATTTACATGTGGAAAAACAAGAATGCACTTAACCAAAAACAGTGTGGGTTCATCCATGGGTTACCTTATAAATAATATAAACCCACCGACACTGTGGAAAACATAAACATTGGCCGTAGCCAAATGCAGGAGCAGCTGCAGGTGTGAGCCCTTTCCTCAGCCCTGCCTGCAGCTCACAAGACTGAGTCCTCATGGATGACAAGTTAGTACCTGAAGTGTTGAGAACTCCTGTTGGGTACCGAAGTGATGGTTTTGGAATTTAGTGCCTTTTTATGCTAGACTGTGATTTGCTGGTTCCAGTTATCCTGTGCTACCAATGTTCTTACTCATATCATTATCCAGTTTTTCCTCAGAGGTTTGTTCCTGTGAACAAGTAATTATAAATCCATCCATCTTCATCCGAGACAGGGTCGCGGGGGCAGTAGTCCTCAGACTTTCCTCTCCCCACACACCTCCTCTAGCTCCTCAGGAGGAACCCCAAGGTGTTCTCAGGCCAGCTGGAAGACATAGTCTTTCCAACGTGTCCTGGGTCTGCCCTGAGGCCTTTTCCTGGAGGGACATGCCTGGAATACCTCCCCAGGGAGGCGTCCAGGGGGGAATACTAAACAGGTGCCCAAGCCACCCCAACTGGTTCAGCTCAACATGGAGGAGCAGTGGCTCTACTCTGAGCTCCTCATGGGTGACTGAGCTCCGCACCCTATCCCTAAGGGTGTGCCCAGCCACTCTCCAGAAGAAACTCATTTCTGCTGCTTGTATCCGCGATCTCATTCTTTCGGTCATGATCCAAAGTTCATGGCCATAGGTGAGGGTAGGAACGTAGATCAACCAGTAAATTGAGAGCTTCGTCTTACGACTCAGCTCCTTCTTCACCACAATGGACCGGTACAGAGACCTCATTACTGCAGACGCTGCACCAATCCGTCTGTCAACCTGCTGCTCCATTTTTCCCTCACTCGTGAACAAGACCCCAAGATACTTAAACTCCTCCAATTGAGGGAGCAACTCGCCCTCAACGCAGACAGGGCAATCCACCTTTTTTCCGACTGAGACCCATGGCCTCGGATTTGGAGTAATTACATGAAAGTAATTACACCTAAAGCCACGTCAATGATTTTAAATGTTGCTAACAATAATCAGCGCAGGGTCAGAGGTCATAGTTCAGGTTCAGCCTGGATAGCTGCAGGCAACCTTCCGAAAATGAGTGCAACAGCTAAGAACACGTCTCCTTTGTAGGCCTAGTCTTTTCTACACAAGCAGGCTTTTCAGCTTTGTCTTCAGTTGCTAACTTCACTACCTTCACCTTCACGCTCCTGCAGCCATGGCCGACTGCACGCTGCATTCGTATCACATCTGACTGTCTGAAGTGACCGGCTTCCCACTTGTAAACAGCACTCACGTGGACATCCAAGTTGTAAACACAACTGAGGAATAATTTTTTTTTTTGGTCTGTCAGCTTTGATACATCTGACTTGTTGAAAATGTCAACAGGGTCTATCATTAAAGGTAATTATCAGTGATGTTTAATATAGTGAAACAGTGAAACAACCGCCAGTCAACATTATTGTACTTCATTTAAGGATGCAAGAGGGGCCCAGAGGTATTCCAGCCACAGTACAAGCTAATGCTACACAAAAAGATGCTAACCACACTTAGCATTCTGAAACGTCTGCCCATCACATTGGTTGTTGTTGGTGAACAACAGACTCCTTGTTCAGACTCCAGGGGCCTATTGCACAAAACTAGGATAAGGGATTAAGCCGGGATATCTTGGTGATCCTGGCTCAATTTATCCGTGATCCGGTTGCACTAAAGCTGGATTAGATGGTGGTAGGATGTTATGGTATAAATTACCATAGAGATTTATTCTGTGGAGCTAGCCTGCTCCAGACCAGGCTAAGTTCCAGGATTTATTTTATCTCATCCCTTATGTCAGTCAGCAGTCACCACAAACGGAAACCAATAGTTATTTCACTGCACACTATACATTGTTATCACATATAATTAGACCCACTGTCATTGTTTAAACGTTTGTGATCATTAATTTCAATCATTTTGGA
>NW_018128007.1:2411554-2416569 GCF_001952655.1 Monopterus albus | reverse complement strand
CTAACAGCTCTTTTCCTGTAACCTTGACGTGCCTGCAGTCTGCACTGCAGGCTGAACAGTTAACAGCCTGAGCTAGTCAACCTGTCTGCACTAACATTCCTAGACAACAAATCTCTGAATATCTATCTAACTAAAAAAATAACCTAACAAGGTGCTAAAAAACAAACTGTTAGAAGGAACAATTCAAACAACACATTGAAAGTGGAATGTGAAGGATTGGTTACACCTGGCTTGATGAATCCGTGTCTGCTCATCCTGGCTTGGTCTTTGTGCAACCAATTAAGCCTGGACGCACGTGTTTTGGATTCATTGAGCTCAGCTCAGTCATTTATCCTGGATGTCTTAAAATCTACTTTTGTGCAACAGGCCCCAGGTGTGAGTATAGCTCAAACATAACCTGCTACATAGCTTCAGTTTTCTCTCCAGCATCTCATCCTGATCCGATGAGTTTGCCGGCCTGGGGGGGGTTATTTGAATATTTATGGGTCCTGGAATTCACAATGAGGGGCAAAGACGAGATGTGTGTTGAGGCCCCTGCAGAGGTTCATTAAAGGGGTTACAGGGGTTCTGATAGACTATATATTGTAAGGAGGATAAGGATAATCACCTTTATTGGCCACTATGTTACACACAAGGAATTTGTTTCCGATACAGAACTGAGGTAGCCATTTGTGGCGCCAACTCAACCGATGGCTCTAACCATCGGGGGCAACAGGGGGGTTCACTGTCTTGCCCAAGAACACTTCGACATGTGGACTGCAGGCACCGAGATTCAAACCTTCAACCTTCTGGGTGGAAGACTGCTCTACCCACCACACCACTGTCGCCTCCGATTGTTTATAGCAGCATATTTTTGTGCAAATATAAGTATTAAAATATCTCTGAAGAGGATCTTTAATGAAATGTAGGCAGGCCTGGAGGTTGAAACCAACAGAAGTAATAAGGAAACAATGAAAGTTTATGTTCATCTTTAATGACATAATTTGATCAAACTGGGTTTCTTTAATTTCAGCCATGTCTATTAAACAACAACACAGTTAGTTTTATGTTTGTATCTCAGTAAGTGAAAAGCTCCGTCTCATAGTGATTCAGTATTAGAGACTGTGCCTGAGAAAAGAACCAGGAAAAGTTCAGGTCATAGTTCAGTTTGAGGATCTTATGCTGCACAGTGTTTCTAACAATCTAAACAGTGCGGTGATGATTGGTTTCTGATGCCCTGGTGCTCCACACCTGGTTTTTGGTGCCTGCAGCCGAGATTTCTGAATATGTGATATGTAATGTCTTCTGATCTAGTTCTCTGTCCCATAGTTCTGTGCATACATGTAGCATTCACACTAGTGAAGACTTCAAACCAAAACAGTTCTGAAAACAGTTCTATACTTCTCTCAGGTGCAAAGCTATTTTTGAAATTATCAGACCAACACGGTCCTCTTCCGGAAAACGGTGGACTTCTCCCTCCGGGTTGGGCGTGAGCTGCTGCCCCAAGTGGAGTTTAAGTAGCTTGGGGTCTTGTTCACAAGTGAGGGTAAAATCGAGCATGAGACGGACAGATGGAGAGGGGCAGCATCAGCAATAATGTGGGCATTGTACCAGACCGTCGTGGTGAAGGAGCTGAGCCGAAAGGCAAAGCTATCATTTACCAGTCAGTCTACGCTCCTACCCTCACCTACGGTCAGGAGATGTGGGTAATGACTGAAAGAATAAGATCGCGAATACAGGCAGCTGAAATGATTTTCCCTCTTATGGTGTCCGGACATACAGTGGTGTGAAAAAGTGTTTGCCCCCTTACTGATTTCTTATCTTTTTGCATGTTTGTCACACTGTAATGTTTCAGATCGTCAAACAAATTTATATATTAGTCAAAGATAACACAAGTAAACACATCATGCAGTTTTTAAATGAAGGTTTTTATTATTAAGGGAAAACAAAATCCAAAACTATAGAGCCCTGTGTGAACAAGTGTTTGCCCCCCTGTCAAAACACTGGTTTATCGCACCTGAGTTCAATTTCTCTTGCCACACCTGTTCGCAATCAAGAAATCACTTAAATAGGACCTGCCTGACAAAGTGAAGTAGACCAAAAGATCCTCAAAAGCTAGACATCATGCCGAGATCCAAAGAAATTCAAAAACAAATGAGAAAGAGAATAATGGAGCTCTATCAGTCCGGAAAAGGTTATAAAGCCATTTCTAAAGCTTGGGGACTGCAGCGAACCACAGTGAGAGCCATTATCCACAAATGGCGAAAACATGGAACAGTGGAGAACCTTCCCAGGAGTGGCCAGCCGACCAAAATTACCCCAAGAGCGCAGCGACAACTCATCCAAGAGGTCACAAAAGACCCCACAACAACATCCAAAGAACTGCAGGCCTCACTTGCCTCAGTTAAGCTGAGTGTTCATGACTCCACCATAAGAAAGAGACTGGGCAAAAATGGTTTGCATGGCAGAGTTCCAAGACGAAAACCACTGCTGAGCAAAAAGAACATAAAGGCTCGTCTCAGTTTTGCCAGAAAACATCTTGATGATCCCCAAGACTTTTGGGATAATACTCTGTGGACAGACGAGACAAAAGTTGAACTTTTTGGAAGGTGTGTGTCCCATTATGTGTGGCGTAAAAGTAACACCGCATTTCAGAAAAAGAACATCATACCAACAGTAAAATATGGTGGTGGTAGTGGGATGGTCTGGGGCTGTTTTGCTGCTTCAGGCCCTGGAAGACTTGCTGTGATAAATGGAACCATGAATTCTGCTGTGTACCAAAATATCCTGAAGGAGAATGTCCGGCCATCCGTTTGTGACCTCAAGCTGAAGCGAACTTGGGTTCTGCAGCAGGACAATGATCCAAAGCACACCAGCAAGTCCACTTCTGAATGGCTGAAGAAAAACAAAATGAAGACTTTGGAGTGGCCTAGTCAAAGTCCTGACCTGAATCCAATTGAGATGCTGTGGCATGACCTTAAAAAGGCAGTTCATGCCCGAAAACCCTCCAATGTGGCTGACTTACAACAATTCTGCAAAGATGAGTGGGCCAAAATTCCTCCACAGCGCTGTAAAAGACTCATGGCAAGTTATCGAAAACGGCGATAAACCAGTGTTTTGACAGGGGGGCAAACACTTGTTCACACAGGGCTATATAGTTTTGGATTTTGTTTTCCCTTAATAATAAAAACCTTCATTTAAAAACTGCATGATGTGTTTACTTGTGTTATCTTTGACTAATATATAAATTTGTTTGACGATCTGAAACATTACAGTGTGACAAACATGCAAAAAGATAAGAAATCAGTAAGGGGGCAAACACTTTTTCACACCACTGTAGCCTTAGACATAGGGTGTGGAGTCCAGACATCCGGAAGGGGCTCAAAGTAGAACTGCTGCTCCTTCACATTGAAAGGGGCCAGTTGAAGTGGTTTGGGCATCTTATCAGAATGTCTCCAGGGCGCCTCCCTGTGGAGGTTTTCTGGGCACATCCAATGGGTAGGAGACTCCAGGGCAGATCCAGAGCACACTGGAGGGATTATATATATCTCATCTGGCCTGGGAACGCCTCGGAGTCCCGCCAGAGGGGCTGGAAGACATCGCTGGGGAGAGGGACATCTGGACTGTCAGCAAGTGCTGCTCAAGGGGGATTGGTTGGGTTTTTACTTAATAATAATAATAGTAAGGTCTAGGCCTTACTTTGTAAAGTGTCCTAAGATGGCTTTTGTTGTAATTTGGTGCTATATAAAAAAACTGAACTGAAAAGATGTTACACTGCAATAAAACAACTCTATCTCCAACTTGAACAACAACAGTAACACCCTGAGAAAAGCAACTGGAACAGAAGCACTTCTGGTATCTCTCACCCCCACTGAGGCTCTTGAAAAAGAAGAATGATCCAAAAGATGGGAGAATATCTATGCTATTAATTTAAACATATAAAAAATGAATAGTCACAGAGGCACTTGTCAAAATAAGTTTGTGAAATTCAACAAAAACTGGACTAAACTGTACAAACTTGAAAGTTTCTCTCAATCACCACATGTGATTGATCATGTGCCTTTTAAGATGGCACTGGGTGATAAATCCTTTGCCACACTCACCACAACTAAAAGGTTTTTCTCCTGTGTGGACTCTCATGTGCAGCTTAAGTTCCTGCTGTGTGGTAAATCTTTTCCCACAGTCACCACACCCAAAAGGTTTTTCTCCTGTGTGGCGTCTCGTGCTGCTTAAGATTCCCCCTTTGGGTAAATCTTTTTTTCACAATCATCACACACAAAACATTTCTCTCCTGTGTGGACTCTGATGTGCCTTTTAAGATGGCACTGGGTGATAAATCTTTTGCCACACTCACCACAACTAAAAGGTTTTTCTCCTGTGTGGCGTCTCATGCGCAAATTAAGACTCCCATGTGAGGTAAATCTTTTCCCACAGTCACCACAAACAAAAGGTTTCTCTTGTGTGTGGCTTCTCATGTGCTGCTTAAGATTCCCCCTTTGGGTAAATCTTTTCCCACAGTCACCACAAAAACGTTTCTCTCCTGTGTGGACTCTGATGTGCGTTTTAAGATTTCCCTGTTGGGTAAATCTTTCCCCACAATCACCACAAACAAAAGGTTTTTCTCCTGCGTGGACTCTCAAGTGATCTTTAAGCTCCTCCTTTGTGGTGAATTTTTCCCCACACTCACCACAACTAAAAGGTTTCTCTCCTGTGTGGACTCTCATATGCAGCTTAAGATTCCCCCTGTGTTTAAACCCTTTTCCACTCTCAAAGCAGCTAAAACAAGACTGTCCAGCTGAGCTCTTGGCTCCAGGCTCGTCCTGTCTTCCCTCCTCAGTCTGACACTGAGGAGGCTGTAAAGACAGAGGTCTCTTCTCATCCGCTTCAGTCTTCACATGAACACCAGTGGACGGGAACTTAGTGTCATCGGCCTCCTCCAGTCTCTGCAGCTGTTCTGACTCCTGACTGGTCCAGAGCTCCTCCTCTTCCTCTTTGATATGTGGGGGCTCTGGATCCTCCTGGTCCAGACTGGGACT
>NW_018128007.1:2403898-2408104 GCF_001952655.1 Monopterus albus | reverse complement strand
GCCACCTCATCAGGAGCATGCCCAGGCGTTGTAGGGAGGTCATACGGGCACGTGGAGGCCACACACACTACTGAACCTCATTTTGACTTGTTTTGAGGACATTACATCAAAGTTGGATCAGCCTGTAGTGTTGTTTTCCACTTTAATTTTGGGTGTCACTCCAGATCCAGACCTCCATGGGTTGCTAAATTTGATTTCCATTGATAATTTCTGTGTGATTTTGTTGTCAGCACATTCAACTATGTAATGAACAAGGTATTTAATAAGAATATTTCATTTATTTAGATCTAGGATGTCTTATTTTTGTGTTCCCTTTATTTTTTTGAGCAGTGTATATATGTATGTATGTATGTACATGTCTCTCTCTCTCTCTCAACGTTGGTACGGACGGTTGGGGGTCGAACCCCAGTAAGTTCAACAATGACCAGAAGAAGCGGTATTCTATGGAGAAGGAGGTTGGGGACCAAAATCAAGGCAGCAAGGAGAGAAGTTAACCAGCTATCAGAATTGCAGAAAGGTGTGTTGAAGAAAGGG
This sequence comes from Monopterus albus, assembly GCF_001952655.1. Classification (NCBI taxonomy): domain Eukaryota; kingdom Metazoa; phylum Chordata; class Actinopteri; order Synbranchiformes; family Synbranchidae; genus Monopterus; species Monopterus albus. Next base: position 2,407,570 of record NW_018128007.1, on the reverse strand, counting down.
GTACCTATGAAGTACACTGTCCATACCTGAGGCCTTAGATACTGCCACTCAAAGGCTCACAGCCCTGGTCACCCAGCTGAAGAGGTACACCAGAGAAGTTGAAGCCAGGAGAATAAACCGAATGTTCTCCACTGAGCCATCCAAGGTGTACTCTCAGTGGCATCGTAATAACAGCAGATCCACCAAGGCTGGAGACTGAACAATTGACAACTGAACTGACCTTCAAGATCCCAGGCCACTGGTAGAGGACCTGGACAATCTTCCCGCAGAGGGGAGCAATTTCACCCTTAGCCTCCTGGCCGGCTTCCACGCCCCCTCTGAGCTGTTGAGCTCGGCCCCAGGGAACCTGAGCCTGTCCCTGGTGGATAAAGACCTGGACTCATGCAGCAGCAAGGGCAGCCTCAGGTCTCACTTCGAGTTCTCAGATTATTGCACCCCAAAACTCAGTGAGATGGTTGCGTGGACTGGCTGGAGGCCAACTTCATGGGCCTGATGTTAACTTACTCAACCTACGGAGGGGCGATCTCACCCTCTCCTCTGCACCAGAGCCGGATCTGGGCGTCGTGGTTGTGGAACCCCAGAGTCAGTCTGGTACCGGGGTGATGTGGCAGCCTCTGCCAGGGCTCAGTGTGTGGGGATCATGCAGCTTTGGGGGTCACACACTGTGGTACTTATGCAAAAGGACCAATGACATGAAATCACCTCGACAGGGTTTTATAGATTTAGTTGTTTTGTTTTTTTTATTTTGGGGCTCTGCAGTTCCTCTAGGTGTCCTGGCATGTTTGTTTGAAACCCAGGCGACCACAGGTATGGCAGGAAACAGTTTTTATTATTTCCGTAACCAAACGTACCTCATCTTTTTATGAATAGGTTTACATGTTCAGAGACCAAAGTATTGTTTAAAGCAAGACTATGTAACTTTGCAGTTTGTCTTCCCCTACATATTGAGTGTAATTAAGTTGTACCCAACTGTCATAAATACTAGTTGCACTTTGAGAATGGAAAAGTAATATTACAGGATTTTACACAAATAGGACCATTCATTGTTTTATTTATTCATTTGTTTATTTGTGACATCAAATATGAAGTTATTAAATATAATCAAAGTTTTTTTTGTTTTAGTTTTACTGAAACACTGCTTGTATTTTCAGAACTTTTGAACGTGGATTTGTGTAATGGGAATCACATTAGCAGAGATGGACACACTACTGTGGTGGTGGTGTTTTAGTGTTGGCACACCTCTACAGTTAACATCAGCACAGCAGCTGTTACCAGCCAGTAGCCCTGACGGGGCTATTTTAGCTCTGGCCAGTGAGTGAAAGTCAGTCTGATATTTACTCTGGTCCCTTCCCTTCCTCTTCTTCTTGGCTGTGGCTGGGCTCTGGCGATGCTGTAGCTCTGGGGGTGTTGCATGGAGCACGTTGTTACATGCTTTGGGCAGATCACAGCCATATATCCACACACGTCTAATGACTATACACCGTTCTACATTCCACTGAGTGTGTGCTTTAAGTCCATGTCCTGGCACACAGCTTGTTCACAATCACAGTAGGTTAATGGAGTTAGTAAGTCTGACCTTTAAGTCCAAACTCCCGGGGACCGGAGGACACTGCTCTCAGTCTGTAGCTGGAACACCCGTGTCCTCACCGACAGACCAATGTGGTCTGAATGAGATGTAGCTGCCTGCTAAGCAGAATTAACTTGTTCTGCTAGCGGGTCCTCACAGCAAGTATCCAAACTGACATAACTTAGATAGCCTGACCATATAGTACAAATCTAAGTGGTCACTTTCTCACCAGAAAAATATCAAAACTCAAAAAGGTCCAGGGATTTGCGTCTGAATATTGAATGCCCCGTTAGAACACCAAACTAGATGAAGGAGCTGGTGCCATAAAGCATTACACAGTTCTCACAAGAGGTTTTCAGGATGGTCATCCAAAGTCACGTAGTGCAAAGTCAGACGATCTGGTCGTGCGCTGGGAATAGCAGAGATGCCATTCACCTTATCAGAAGTTCAGTTTACCATTAGAATGATCTCAAATCTGCTATTTTGATGTAAAACTGTTCCTTATTGCTGATTAAAAAGTCTAATACATTTTTAATATCTCATCAGCTGAAGTGTCAGGACTCAGTGTTGTCAGCTGATCTTAGGCTGATGTTGGATGTTCATCTTCTAACATAAAGGACAAAACATTCAAAAAAGTGGCAGAGTAAAAAGTAAAACCAGACAAAAGTGAACAGGTGCATAACTGAAAAGGTACAGACCTGCTTGGTGTAACACCACCTTAGGGTTGAACGCAGCTTCCAGGATCATCAGCCTCTGTCGGTTTTGTCTGGCCTGAGACAGCTGCTCCTCATTCTCATCAGTGGCTCCTTTATACAGGACAAGTCTGTCTTCTGTAACAGCGTTTAGCTGCTGAGACACCAGATTCCAGATTGTGAACATTTCCAGATGTTTCTGCAACACACTGTAGCTTATTTACTGTTGTTCTAAACTAGAGTTCAATAAACACAGAGAAAAATGGTGTCTTGACAACGGCGACACCAACTGCTGCTGCTGCTAGGTTCCCTCTCTGTCAGTGCAGTTCCAGCTAGCATGCTAAGCTAACTAGTTTGTACAAAGCTTCTTCAGCCGTTTGTCATGTAGAACAAAAAGTGAAACACTGAACAATAACCAAGTCACATTTTATTTCTACAGCCCAGTGCCACTTATACTGGAAGTGGAGCGTGCACATAAAAGGACAAAATTATTTATTTCAACTTACAGGTGTCGCCAAGGATTCCAGAGTCACATGACCTCCTCTGCACCGTGAAAACCTGGACAGAGGACAGACTGCACAAACACATGAGAGACAAAGACACATCATTCCTATGTGTACTACTGGATCATAGCGACTGATGCATTACTTTGTTCATCAATTTGTTTCAGCTGGTAAAGGTGAAGCTGATGTTATACTGTGAAGTACTTTACATCCTGCTGGGGAGCTGGTGGATTTCCCACCAGGATCAACAGGGTCTGATGATTCTACTGTGTGGTCAACATTCGTGCAAAACATATTGACCAGTCGCAGGCCTGTGCACAGCTGATGTGTTCACTGCTGCTGGTTGACATGGAGGTGGTTTAACACTGGAGCGGAGAGCATCTATTTTCTTACAACTTTCAGAGACAACATTGTCTGTTCGTGTGTTATATTAAATATTATATAGTAACTTTCATACATTTTTTTTTTTTTTTTACCCAAGGTACTGCCAGATGTCTGTGGCTACAAGATTCACCCTGTGACAAATGGATGCTAGTTCATATTGTTATTCTGCCACACCAGAGAATAAAGTCAGTCCAAATTTTGATCCTGTCAGCAGTTACAGTTTCCACAGTGTTCACACGGACCGCGAAACAAGCTACAGCTTAACTGTACGACTGCACACATGCATGTCATAGATGCACTCCGGTTAGGGATGGGCATATCAAGACTCTGGTATCAATACTTTGATACCCGCTGGTTGATAATTTGGAGTCGATACTTATTTAAATATCACAATACCACTGTGCTAATACCATCCATCCATCATCTTCTGCTTAACCAAGACCGGGTGGCGGAGGCAGCAATCTAAGCAAAGATGCCCAGACTTCCCTCTCTCCAGACACTTCCTCCAGCTCCTCCGGGGGAATGC
>NW_018128007.1:2402419-2403833 GCF_001952655.1 Monopterus albus | reverse complement strand
CCTAGGTCTTCCCCGGGGCCCCCTCCCAGTAGGACATGCCAGGAGCTCCCCAAGAAGGTGCCCAGGAGGCATCTGAAACAGATGAAACAGCGGTTCTACTCTGAGCTCCTCCTGAGTGATTGAGCTCATCACCCTATCCCAAAGGGTGCGCCCAGCCACTCTCCAGAGGAAACTAATTTCCGCCACTTGTATCCGTGATCTCATTCTTTCGGTCATGACCCAAAGCTCATGACCATAGGTGAGAGTTGGAACGTAGTTCGACTGGTAAATTGAGAGCTTCACTTTACAGCTCACCTCCTTCACCGTGACAGACCAGTACATCGACCGCATTACTGCAGAAACTGCACCGATCCCCCTGTCAATCTCCTGTTCCATCCTTCCCTCACTCATGAACAAGACCCTGAGATACTTAAACTACTCCACTTGAGGGAGCAACTCGCCCCTAACCCGGAGAGAGCAATCCACCTTTTTCTGACTGAGAACCACGGCCTTGGACATGGAGGTGCTGATTGTCATTCCCTCTGCTTCACACTCAGCTGCAAACCATCCCAGTGCACACTGAAGGTCCTGGTTTGATGGAGCCAACAGGACAACGTCATCTGCAAAAAGCAGAGACGAGATCCTGTGGTCCCCAAACCGGACTCCCTCCGGCCCCTGGCTGCACCTAGAATTTCTGTCCACAAAAATAATGAACAGAACTGGTGACAAAGGGCAGCCCTGCCGGAGTCCAACATGCACCGGAAACAAGTCAGACTTACTGCTGGCAATGCGAATCAAGCTCCTGCTCCAGTCATACAGGGACCAGACAGTCCTTAGCAATGGGCCCCGGACCCCGTACCCCCAGAGCACCCCCCATAGGGCGCCGCGAGGGACACAGTTGAATGCCTTCTCCAGATCCACAAAACACATGTGGACTGGTTAGGCAAACTCCCATGAACCCTCCACCACCCTGAAGAGGGTATAGAGCTGGCCCAGTGTTCTGCTGCCAGGATGAAAACTGCATTGTTCCTCCTGAATCCAAGGTTTGATTATCAGTTGAATTCTCTCCAGTACCCTGACATTCAAGCAATTCTCAGTAACTCTCTACTTCATCAAGCTGATGCCGTTCGTATCAGAGTTCGACGCTGTGAAACTCAGTTGCAGAATTATTCCTTTATGTTATTATTAATTGTGTTCGGAACTCTGATTGAAGTGGGAACAGACTTGGGTGTGGGGTGGTTTTGCCTGTATTTTGCATAAAAACTGCTCCAAGTTGCACCAGTGTGAGCTAACAAAGCACTGGTTGGGCACAGACCTATTTGACTGTAGCAAGTGTTAAACTGAGGTTTTGGACACTCTCATCATTTTGCATTATCACTGGCAAGTGGTGTGTTTAAATTGTGGAAGGAGATCCTTGAGGTATTCCTTCCACTGC
>NW_018128007.1:2401332-2402361 GCF_001952655.1 Monopterus albus | reverse complement strand
CCCCCAGGCGCCAGCCCGCTGGGCTTGCCGGTACCCGTCAGCTGCCTCAGGGGTCCCACGAGCCAACCAAGCTTGAAAGGTGTCCTTTTTCAGCTTGACGGCATCCCTTACTTGCGGTGTCCACCACCGGGTTCCGGCACTGCCACCACAACAGGCACCGGAGATCTTATGGCCACAGCTCTGAGCAGCCGCATCGGCAATGGAGGTGGAGAGCATGGTCCATTCGGACTCAATGTCTCCAACCTCCCTCGGGATCTGGTTGGAGCTCTGCCGGAGGTGGGAGTTAAAGATCTCCCTGACAAGGGGTTCTGCCAAACGTTCCCAACAGACCCTCACAATGCGTTTGGGTCTGCCGAGTCTGTCCAGCTTCCTCCCCTGCCATCGGATCCAACTCAGTTGGAGTTGGATCTGTGCAAATGTGAAAACCAGCATGGGCATATTTTAGATGGTCTTCCATGCCACATGATTATGGCAGCAGCCTATCAAATGTCAGAGCCGAAGGCTTACTGCGCAGCCTCAGTCAAGCACTGCCTCAGTCGTCACTCTGCTGCTCAGTGAGCTCAATCAGTAGCACTGCAGTGTGGCAGCATAGAGAGAAAGAAGCATAGTGTGGTGCTATTTGTCACCCATGACCAAAGGTATGCCATGTGCTGTCTGCAATAAAGTGGTGCCACATAGCAGCAACACTAGCAACCTCTTCAAGCATTTAAAGACAACGCACCCTGACACTTTTAAAGAGCCTAAGCCCGGCCGGGCCCCATGAGGGGAGGCCCGGCCACCAGGCACTTGCATTCGAGCCCCAACCCCGGGCCTGGCTCCAGGGTGGAGCCCCGGCTGCGCCATGCCGGGCGACGTCACGGTCCTTGATCTTAATCTATTCATAAAGGGCTTTTGAACCGCTCTTAGTCTGACCCGTCACCCAGGACCTGTTTACCTTGGGAGACCCTACCAGGGACATATAGCCCCCCGACAACATAGCTCCTAGGATCACTTGGGTACTCAAACCCCTCCACCACAATAAGGTGGCGG
>NW_018128007.1:2397618-2401140 GCF_001952655.1 Monopterus albus | reverse complement strand
TTCTTTTTCTTATATAATTCCTCCTCCTTTCCCTTTAGTTTCTTTTCAAGTTCCTCAATTTTTTTTTACACTTAAAGAACCCCCGTGAGGAAAACCAAATTCACGTGTCCATATGGCCACGCTTTGGACACTTTTGTCACCATCCTTTTCCCTCATTATGTCAATAATTGAACTGTCCAGAGGATCATCCCCAATGCTTAGACAGATAGCCAACAAGACAACAGTTAATACGGGATACTAGTTATCTGGTTCAACAGTCACATAAAGGTGAGAAATCCTTACAAACTTGCTGACACAATAAACAGTCTGGGCTCACAACCACACAAATGACTGCATACAATGACATGAAAGACACAAAGGTAATAAACTACAAAGAATAATACAAAGTATCGGCTAATAAAGTGTAAAAAGGGTGCTTCCATACAATTGCCACTACAATACACACTCACCGTTTGTGGCGACTTTAAAGACACACAATGCGCCACTCATGTCTCGCATCCTGTACGTTTTACCAGTAGGACTGGTCTGCGTCCTGGTCTCAGATCTGGGTTGTCACAATTTAGGTTCGACAATTAACTCGCCCAGATTTCTAGATATGAGCCGCAGCATCCACAGGGGGATGGATGCCGTCTCTGCTGAACAGAGCAGGTTTTTCCCAGTAGAAGAAGAAGAATGTCGGATTAACACTCACCCTGCCTCGGCCTCCAGTTTCCTAATGTCAACTCAACATGGAGTCTGAACTCCTCACCTGTTCCCTCTCTGTGCTCAGGTACCTGGGTCACCTGATCACTGTAGCTCTGCCCCTCTCTATTTAAAGGAAATCAGCTGAATTTACCTGTGTGCACGCGGTGCCGCCACAGATCAGACTGCCATGTCTCTCTCATCAGTAAATGACAGATTTCTCTCTTTATTCTTCTTAACATGTCCATGACCAGTTGTCTCCATGAAAACAGTCTTCATGTCTAACCCTTAGTGAAGTGGGACTGTCTAAACTGCTGTCTAAACACCAACTTCCTGTGTGTCCAGTTAGTGGACAGAGACAGAGGGAACTTTCTCTCTCATCCCACATGTTCACTGATCTGACAGCTGCTGTCATCAGCCTGTGTGTGTTTCCGCTCCACCTCCCAGTGCCAACGTCCAGTCAGACTCCCTCTACTCAGGACCTGACTAAACTCAGTGAGTCTGTCTGGATAAGGGGATGTGTCTGTTCTTTAGAAACACGGGTCACTGTTCTGTCACCCTCAAATCAAACCACTGCTGTGTTCACTGTGTTTGGATCCAGTGGGATGTGAATACAATAGGAACCCAGCTCTGTTCTCTGGCTCTGCTGGTGGCAGTAGAACACCCAGCCCAGGCCCTGTCGGTGAGTCCTTGGCCCAGTCCTCACTGACAATGTGCTGTAGTTTCTCTCTGAGCTTGGACACAGGTGCTGTCACATCCTCCCAGTGGCTCAGAGGGCAGACACTGATACTCTGCAGGTCCACTGAGTGCTCACACTGATGCTGGGGAGTCTGTAGGTCCACTGAATGCTGACACTGAGGCTGGTTCAGTAGAAACTGGCTGTGATCCTCTGTGTGTGAGAGCTGCTTCAGACCAGCGTCTTTCCTCTCCAGCTCAGTGATCTCTTGCTCCAGCTTCTGCTGAAGCTCCGTGACTTGACTCGCCTTGGTTTCCTACCGGAATCTAATCTGCTGCTTCACATCAGAGCGGCATTTCTCCAGGAGACGCCATCCCACTGCCTCATTTACTGCATTTATTGTCTTGTGCTTCTTTGGCTGATTCAAGCTTAATTCAGAAACACACACATTCACTGACATGAGCATTAGTGCAGTTGAAAGACTGGTCAAACTTAAGTTTCTATTGAATTTATTATACATTTTTACTGCTGTTATATTTTGTGCTGTGTCCTAAGTGTTTTGTTTTATTGTTGTACATTTTTGTTATATTATCTTGACATTTCTCATCATTTAATCTTATATTCAGCCTTAATTCCATGTTTTACTGATACGTTCACATTCTGTCTGAGGGCTGATTCTACTGTATTGATTGTTGATCACTTGTTGATGATCTGCTGGTTGATTGCTGAAGTTTACTGATGACTTTTTATGCATTAGTTGCTTTCTGCTCATTTATTGATTTAATTCAAACTGTGTGGGAATGATTATTTTCAACAAAATGCCACATCCACTAAGCTAAACCAACTGAGGACTGGGAAGCAGTGAGAAATTTTTTGACACTTATTCAGTGATTGAGAGCTCAGCTACAATGATTTTAATCAATATGATTACTTAGATTGATGTTTGGAATTAGTAGTTGTTGATTCATTTTAGTATTAAGCTGATCAAACAATAATTGTTGATGATTTGATACTTTGCCTTGTTGCTTATGTTACCGGCGCCAGACCTAGGGGAAATCTGTGCCACAGCAAGGGATACACAGGTCATGAGACACTGTGGATCTGTGAAATAATGAAGAGGAACAGACATGAACGTCTTGACAAAGCCAGTGTACCTTTAATACTGATTTCAAATATTTCAATTTTCTCATTAATATAACATAACATAGCCCTTCAAATATACAAATATCAAAAATAAAAATCATTAAAATAAATTATACTCTGAAAATGGGAACCATTTTGTTCATTACCCATGTAATGGCGACAGGAAATCGCTACAACCATACTTCTCTACAAAACACACATAACATGACATTACGGTTTTTATAAGTAACCAAACTAACTAACCAACACTTTTATAAACACTCAGACCATGTGTGTCCGTGTAACAAAGCATTCACATTGCCTCTCATTTACGTAGTATAAAGCTACAATGCTAAAGCTAACATACGATGAATAAAACCCTTCACGAAGTCACAAATGAAAGTCTCTGTGAGCTTCATGACATGGTGTCAGAAGTGGGATGTCCTAGCAGCTTGAGAGAAGACGGACCTTTGGAACCGTGACATGGTGAAGTTTCATGCACCTGAGTCGTTCGACTTCACCCAGCTTTCGGCGTGGCCGGCCTGGAAGCAGCGCTTTTCTCGATATCGGATTGCTACGAAGCTCGACCAGGAGAGCGGGGAAGTACAAGTAAATACTCTCTTATATGCTATGGGACAAGATGCAGAGCCCATATTCAGCACGTTTACATTCCCAGAAGAGGAAGATGAAGATTATGACTATTATGAAACAGTGGTAGGGAAGTTTGAGGAACACTTTGTGCCCAAGAGGAATACCATACACGAGCGTGCATGTTTCCACAAATACTCTCAGCAAAAGGGAGAGAGTGTGGAGGCATTTGTGAGACATCTTTATGAACTAGCACAACATTGTGAGTTTGGAACTACAAAGGACGAGCAGATAAGAGATCGTATTGTCATCGGGATCGCGGACATTGAAGTGTCGCAGAAATTACAATTGGAGCCAGACTTAACGCTGGAAAAAGCCATCAGTGTGGCTCGACAGTCTGAACTCATCAAAGTGCAAAATGCTCGTGATCGACCTACTGAAAATGAAGTAAGTGT
>NW_018128007.1:2387645-2389922 GCF_001952655.1 Monopterus albus | reverse complement strand
GCCTGGGAACGCCTCGACATTCCCCCGGAGGAGCTGGAGGAAGTGTCTGGAGAGAGGGAGGTCTGGGCATCTTTGCTTAGACTGCTGCCCCTGCGACCCGGTCCCGGAAAAGCGGAAGAAAATGGATGGATGGATGGATGGATTATCTTCAAAACCTAGAATAATATCTTATTCCTGCAGATGGATCCTTTGCCCAGATTTTCTCCAAATGAAATGTTCTCCCGGTCCTGCCCCATATTTATACACCTTGGTTCCCACTGTTTGGTTGCTGGATCATTCATCTGCACATGCCCTGAATTCGCTCCTCGATGTTGTTGTGTTTACGCTGAATTACTGCTCTCTGGTTGTGCTGGGCTTTGGTTAGTTTTATATTTGCATTATCCACTTTGGACTCTTGATTTATTATCTGTTCATCGCCTGGCACTTAGCTGAGTTTTTTCCCTGATTGTCTTGCTACGAGCGGCGCCTGAATACTTTCATTCGTCTCCTGTTATTTTCCACCCATCTGTACCCTTGTTGACTCTCTGAATGTCTGGTGTGCTGTGAGCGTGGCATCTGCCTGTTACCTGCCGTGACGCCCAACTTACAACAAGCTTCTCCAATGTGCTCAACTCTCGACCTCTATCGAGCTGCGCCAGTGTGTTGAGTAACCTCCTTGCTCTGCTCTCCTCTGCTGTGGAGCGAGTGCTCCAATGCCGTGATTAGTCTGCTTGAACCTGATAATCCTCTTGGTTACTGCTGCTCACCTGTCTACTCACCTGTCATCCTGGTCCTCTGGTTCCTGTGTCGTCCATGCTGCCGGCTCGCCTGCCCATCTTCTGGTTCCTGTGTCCTCCCTGTTGCTGGCTCGCCTGCCCGTCTCCCGGTTCCTGTGTCCTCACCGTTGCCGGCTTGCCTGCCCGTCTTCTGGTTCCAGTGTCCTCCTGGTCTGTCCCTCGCCGGTCCCCTGTCGCCTCTGCATTTCCTGCCTGCCCGAAACCTGCTTGTCTGCTGCCATCCTGAATACCTGTGTTTTGTTCATTAAAACTAAAGCTTTCTTTGTTTCCCACTCCTCTGGTCTCTGTGTCTGCCTCTGGGGTCCGTCCTCACGTACTGTAACAGTATATCTGGCACACATTTCTCTCTCTGTCTTGTCTCTCTCTCTCTCTCTCTCTCTATACTCTTTTTATACAAATTTCCCGTATTTATTTTTATACTATTTTTCCATTGTATTTTAGTCTTAAACTTTTATACATCTTTACTTTGGTTCCCGTGATTTTGTTATTATTGACATGTTATTTTGACATGTATTTTATTATTACTTTTGTCATTACTGTTGCTACTGGATATGTGAATTTCCCTCGCGATCAGTAAAGTAATTGTCTGTATTTATGTATCTATTTGTTGTATATATTTTGAAGCATGAGTTCTTTGTTAAAGTTTAAAAACAGGCACTGGCCACAAAAGGAAGCCAGTCCAATGACAGAAAGCTAGCTTGTACACGCTACTTCCTAATGGTAGGCCTAAGTCAAAATACTGAGAAAGTATCTTATTACTTTCAGGTCATTACTTTGAGATACAAGATCATTTTATTTTTCATTGTAGTGGGGGAAATGGACTTCTCAAGGCAAGACATAATACTGGAAATAGCTTGCATACTATTCAGATGTCAGAGGCTAGCACATATTGCGGTGGAGGGAAATGAATCTGCAAAAGTTGCGCTAAAAAAAGAAATGTTTGTGTGGAAGTAAGCTATAGTAAGGCTGAGGTTAAGAGTTTGATTAAAAGGAAACTGAAAGAGAAATGGCAAGAGCTGTGGGCTAAAAATGGCAAAGGTCGGTTCTATTATAACATTCAAAGGAAAGCAGGAGAAATGAGAGGAAGTACTGGAAATAGGAAGATGAAGATATGGTATCAAAATTGAGATTTAGGGATAGTGGTTTAAATACTACATTGAAGTTAATCAAGAAACACACTACAGGGGAATGTGAGATGTGTAGAGTACAAGAAACAGTGGAACATGTTTTAATGAGTTGTCCCAGGTTCAGGCAGGAGAGGGAATTATTTAAAAAATATTGTTTTAGGAGGTGGGATGAACTTTAGTTTACCGGATGCATTGGGACAAAGGTCAGGGAATATAGGATACAGAGCACTTATTAGGTTTTTAGAGAGCACAGGGTTACACAAGATAATATAAGGTGAACTGAGAAGGGTTATTTTGGTGTGGTGGTAGGTAGGGGCCGTTCTGATCCACACTCCAGTCTGGAAGTGGCGGTAACGCACCTAAAGCTCGTTGCC
>NW_018128007.1:2369977-2387614 GCF_001952655.1 Monopterus albus | reverse complement strand
GAAGAAGAGGGCGGCGGCGGCGGCGCCGGCTCTGTTTACAGCCCATACAATCCCACAATGCGTTGTGCCTTCTACGTCATTGGCTGGTCGAACTCCAAGATGGCGGTATTTAGGAGCTGCACTGCGACAATGGAAGCTGCTATAGAGGGTTAGTGGCTCCTTATACGATTAACGTTAGTAACATAGAAATGGTTACTTGTTGACTAATCGCTAACAGCCGACCGGCTTCGTGTTACGTTATCTCTTCGTTCCTACTGGCGGTGCGTTGGGTCAACCGGTTGGTCCGAAAGTGCCTGTCGTCGGTGAGAAGTGATTACATTTCTTGTGGCACTTCACAATAACAGTAATTCGTTGTTTTGACAATGGAGTGTTTTTAATGTGAAGGGACAGCGACGGGAACTGTTTCGTTAACATTAACAGTTAAGGCTCCAGCATTAACCAGTTCACCCAGGGTTTCCCGATGTTGCTTTCCCAGTAGTTAACGCCAGTTCAGCCTGCGTGGATCCTGCTTTCTGAGTGAGGATGACTGTAGAGCATCCTAAAGACTTTAAACTGGACTAAAAGCTGTTTAAAGTGAACCTCTGAATATGGTCTGCTGCATACGCAGCGTTTCATTTATTCTGATTACTTTTATGTTTATATATAGATAGGCTATTTAAATGTTGTTGACCAAAATGTTTAAATGTGTAACAGATGTTTTATCCTCAACACTTTTCCAAATGAGACATGTAAGTGAACCTATGTCTGGTCTGATTTTATCTGTAGAGGTGAGCAGCACTTTATCCCCATCAGGTTACAGCTGAATAAATAAATTTATATAACAACAAACAGTAGGATTCTAGCGCTTTACTGTCCATTATGGCTAAGTAATGAAAGAGTGGACTACAGATGTACCAAATGGCTACTTGCAGTTAAAAGTGTCTAAAGGTTTGCCTGTCTAGACTCAGACTCCTCACACAACAAGGATAAGGATAATCACCTTTATTTGGCTAAGTATGTTACACACACAATGAATTTGTTTCACGCACAGAACCGAGGCCACCATCTGCGGTGCCAACTCACACCGATGGCACTAACCGTCGGGGGCAACTTGGGGATTCAGTGTTTTTGCCCAAGGACTGCAGGCACTGAGATTCAAACATCCAACCCTCCTGTTGGGAGACAACCGCTCTACCAACTGAGCCACAGCTGCCCCATATAGCTGCAGTTACTTATATGAATCCGTTTTTGTTTGTTTTTTTGGTTTAAAACAACCCCAAAGCTGTTTGTGCAATTTCTCAGTCTTCCAGGTCGTAGAATGCTGAAAAAAAACTTAGAAGAAGGCATCTGGACGTAGTTATCGGTAGAAGACGTTTCACCTTGCATCCAAGAGGCATCAGTTCTGTCTGACAGGTGGTGAGCAGGAGGTATTTATCCCCCTGGGTGGTGTTTTAGTTCTTCGACAGCCAAACAATGTCCCATAATGACTGACCCTAAAGTTTGTTTTTTCAACAACCCCAATGCTGTTTCTGATTTTAAACCTTTAGACTCTGTTGTCTGATTCACTGACAGACAACCTGAGCAGATCAGTTTCAGTTTTACCATCAGGTGCTCCATGTAGCTTGTCCAGATGTTTAAAGTTTACAGATACAGGTGCATTTCAATGAATTAGAATATCATGAAAAGTCCATTTATTTCAGTAATTCAACTCAAATAGTTAAACCCGTGTATTATATAAATTCAGTACACACAGACTGAAGTAGTTTAAGCCGTTGGGTCTTTTAATTGTGATGATTTTGGCCCACATTTAACAAAAACCCACTATCTCAATAAATTAGAATATGGTGACATGCCACTCAGCTAGTCAACTCAAAACACCTGCAAAGGTGTCCTGAGCCTTCAAAATGGTCACTCAGTTTGGTTCACTAGGCTACACAATCATGGGGAAGATTGCTGATCTGATCAGTTGTCCAGAAGACAATCATTGACACCCTTCACAAGGAGGGTAAGCCGCAAACATTCATTGCCAAAGAAACTGGTTGTTCACAGAGTACTGTATCCAAGCATGCTGGCTGTTCACAGAGTGCTGTATCCAAGCATGTTAACAGAAAGTTGAGTGGTAGGAAAAAGATGCACAACCAACAGAGAGAACCGCAGCCTTGAGAGGCTTGTCAAGCAAAATTGATTCAAGAATTTGGGTGAACTTCACAAGGAATGGACTGAGGCTGGGGTCAAGGCATCAAGGGCCACCACACACCACCGGGTCAGGGAATTTGGCTACAGTTGTCGTATTCCTCTTGTCAAGCCACTCCTGAACCACAGATAATGTCAGAGGTGTCTTAGCTGGGCTAAGGAGAAGAAGAACTGGACTGTTGCCCAGTGGTCCAAAGTCCTCTTTTCAGATGAGAGCAAGTTTTGTATTTAATTTGGAAAAAAACAAAGTCCTAGAGTCTGGAGGAAGGGTGGAGAAGCTCATAGCCCAAGTTGCTTGAAGTCCAGTGTTAAGTTTCTAGAGTCTGTGATGGTTTGGGGTGCAATGTCATCTGCTGGTGTTGGTCCACTGTGTTTTTCTTAAAACCAAAGTCACTGCACCCGTTTACCAAGAAATTTTAGAGCACTTCATGCTTCCTTCTGCTGACCAGCTTTTTGGAGATGATTTTATTTTCTTGCAGGATTTTGCACCTGCCCACATTGCCAAAAGCACCAAAAGTTGGTTAAATGACCATGGTGTGCTTGACTGGCCAGTAAGCTCACCAGACCTGAACCCCATAGAGAATCTATGGGGTATTGTCAAGAGGAAAATGAGAGACCAAAAAAATTCAGATGAGCTGAAGGCCACTGTCAAAGAAACCTGGGCTTCCATACCACCTCAGCAGTGCCACAGACTGATCACCTCCCTGCCATGCCGAATTGAGGCAGTAATTAAAGCAAAAGGAGCCCCTACCAAGTACTGAGTACATATACAGTAAATGAACATACTTTCCAGAAGGCCAACAATTCACTAAAAATGTTTTTTTTATAGATCTATGAGGTATTCTAATTTGAGATAGTGAATTGGTGGGTTTTTGTTAAATGTGGGCCAAAATCATCACAATTAAAAGACCCAACGGCTTAAACTGCTTCAGTCTATGTGTACTGACTTTATATAATACACGAGTTTCACTATTTGAGTTGAATTACTGAAATAAATGGACTTTCCACGACATTCTAATTTATTGAGATGCACCTGTATTTCTCCAGCTCTGGCCGTAGATCTTTGGACACCTTCAAAAGGTTGCATATGATTTAAACACAATGGACACAGACAGATTTGGACTGGATGGACACACAGAGTTGCACATAGTGATGGATTAACAGAGGCTTTCTGAAGCAGAGGGCTGTTCCCAATGGCAGTTTTTGGCCTCTGGATATTCAGCATTAACAGTCGGCGAATATTCGGATATTCCCTGCGTTGGGGGTGTTAATGGGCTGAGGTTGTCCTGCATCTAAAAGTACCTCTTTGCTCATCTGACAGTTCTTTGGGTTAAAAACAAAACAAAAAAAGCTAATCATTATTATGTAATATTTAATATAACACATGAACAGACAGTGGATCTTATAACCACTTTTGTGTACATGTTTCCATCAGAGGTGTAGCGCTACTTGATGAAGTACCGGAGCGCACCTATAACACGCATGTGTGCACTCATACGGTTAAGGTGTAGCTTGTTTCGAGGTCTGTGTGAACACTGTGGAAACTAACTGCCCACACAATCAAATATTAGACTGACTTTATACTCTGGTGTGGCAGAATAACAATATGAATTAGTAGCCATTTGTCACAGGGTGAATGTTATAGCCACAGACATCTGGCAGTACTTTGGGTTAAAAACAAAACAAAAAACTAATGAAAGTTACTATATAATATTTAATATAACACACGAACAGATGACATTGGCTCTGAAAGCTGCAAGAAAATAGATGCCCTCCGCTCCAGTGTTAGACCACCTCCAATGCACTGATTGTTCACTGAGCTCCTACTGCTTCATGTTGGTAACATGTCAACCAGCAGCAGTGAACACATCAGCTGTGCATGGGCCTGCGACTGGTCAGTATTTTTTGCACGAATGTTGATCACACAGTAGAATCATCAGACTCTGTTGATCCCGGTGGGAAATCCACTAGCTACCCAGCAGGATGTGAAGTACTTCACATCATCTCCACCTTTACCAGCTGAAACATTAAAGTGATGAACATAGTAACGCATCAGTCGCTATGATCCAGTAGTATCGTTCATATCACTGTGAACTCTGTCATTCTGCAGGATGACCACTTTCTCCCACACGTGGGAATGATGTGACTTTGCTTCTCATGTGTTTGTGCAGTCTGTCCTCTGTCCAGGTGTTCACGGTGCAGAGGAGGTCATGTGACTCTGGGATCCTTGGAAACACCTGTAAGTTGAAATATATAATTATGTCCTTCTGACTGTCCACACTGTAAATCTGCTATGTTGATTTATTCTGTACACGCAATATTTGCTTCCTGTCCGTCCTGGAAGAGGGAGCCCGCCTCTGTTGCTCTTCCTGAAGTTTCTTCCATGTTTTTATTGTTAAATGTTTTTTGTGGAGTTTTTCCTGATCCAATTCGAGGGTCTCAGGACAGAGGGCGTCGTATGCTGTACACATTGAAACGGGCCCTGAGGTAAATGAGTGAGGCGCTGAGGCGTTTACTTCCAGAGGGTGTGTGTCGGCCAAATGGCACTAGCTCTGTGTCAGTGTCGCTGTCAGTGTGCCGGTGTCCCCTTTGGTTTGATTTTCATTCAGCAGATCTGCCCAAACACCTAAGTTCACATTTTCTTGAGATGTGCACGCTCCACTTCAAGTATAGACGACATCGGGCTGTAGAAACAAAACGTGACTTGATTATTGTTCCGTGTTTCACGTTTTGTTCTACATGACAAACGGCTGAAGAAGCTTTGTACAAACTAGTTAGCTTAGTATGCTAGCTGGAACCACATTGACAGAGAGGGAACCTAGCAGCAGCAGCAGTTGGTGTTGCTGTTATCAAGACACTGTTTTTCTCTGTGTTTATCGAACTCTAGTTTAGAACAACAGTAAACAAGCTACAGTTTATTGCAGAAATGTGCAGAAATGTTCACAAGCTGAAATCTGTTGTCTCAGCAGCTAAACGCTGTTACAGAAGACAGACTTGTCCTGTATGGAGTCACTGCTGAGAATGAGGAGCAGCTGTCTCAGGCCAGACAAAACCGACAGAGGCTGATGATCCTGGAAGCTGCGTTCAACCCTAAGGTGGTGTTACACCGAGCAGGTCTGTGCCTTTTCAGTTATGCACCTGTTCACTTTTGTCTGGTTTCACTTTTTACTCTGCCACTTTCTTGAATGTTTTGTCCTTTATGTTAGAAGATGAACATCCAACATCAGCCTAAGATCAGCTGAAAACACTGAGTCCTGACACTTCAGCTTGATGAGATATTAAAAATAGATTTAGATTTTTTTTAAACTACTGATGTAAAGATAAATATCTGTTCTTCCTAACTTAATAGTAAATAAAATATTATGTAAATGCATATAGTACATATAAAAATGATTGTATGATTGCAGTGTGTCACTGTCATGTATTAGCATACACTGGGGCTGTTTAAAAATAATTAGGCTACTGTTGTTCTGGTGGCATTTTGTTATCTATAGAGTTTCTTCTTACCATCTGGATGACAAAAACTTTCTCACATGGTTTTATTTAAAGCAGCAATAAGGAACAATTTTACACCAAAATAGCAGATTTGAGATCATTCTAATGGTAGACCGACTTCTGATAAGGTAAACAGCATCTCTGCTATTCCCAGCGCTCGACCAGATCGTCTGACTGTGCACTACATGACTTTGGATCACCATCCTGATAACCTCTTGTGAGAACTGTGTAATGCTTTATGGCACCAGACCCTTCAGCTACCTTGGTGTTCTTACAGGACATTCAATATTCAGATGCAAATCCCTGGACCTATTTGAATTTGATATATTTTCAGGTGAAAAAGTGACCACTTAGATCAAGCGTGGGCAAACTACGGCCCGTTCGGCTTTTTAATCCGGCCCGCCGAACTTGTCCAAATTATATTATTAAATTATGTTATCATTAAACCTCATTCGTTTTGCCTTTTCCTTGCACTGCCCGCGTTTCCCCAGTAGACGGTGCACTTTAGACACATTGACCTCTCTACTTCACTTTTTCGCTTTGCCCTTTGACCCAAAGTACCAAGGCAAGTTTTATGATGGCATTCAAATTAGCAAAGGCTAGCAAGGCTTTCTCCGAAGGCCAGTTTTTGAAAGAATGCATGTTAGAGACAGCAGGTCTCTTGTGTCCGGAGAGCAAAGGCAAGTGTAAAAAAAATTCAGTTTATCACGCAGGACAGTGACTCGCCATGTGAAACTGATTGACGAAGAAATATCCAGAGAGTTAAACAAAAAGGCGGAGTCCTTTAAGTTTTAGTCACTAGCACTGGATGAAAGTAATGACATAAAAGACACTGCTCAGCTCCTAATTTTTATCCTAGGGATTAACGACGGTTTTGAGATAACGGAGGAGTTTTTGGCCATGGAGTCCCTGAAAGGAAATACGTGAGGAGAGGACTTGTATGACCAGGTTTCTGCTGTCATCAAGAGAATGAAGCTACCTTGGAGTAAACATGCCAATGTCACCACAGATGGATTACCAAATTTAACTGGAAAAAACATCGGGCTGCTGAAAAGAATCCAGAATAAAGTGAAGGAGGAAAACCCTGACCAGGATATTACTTTCCTTCACTGCATCATTCATCAGGAATGTCTGTGTAAGCCTGTATTGCAGCTTAATCATGCCGTGAATCCAGTCGTAAGACTTGTTAACTTTATACGAGCAAGGAGACTTCAGCACCGTCAGTTCATTATGTTCCTGGAGGAAACCGATGCGGATCACCAGGACTTACTTTACCACTCTCGTGTCCGCTGGTTAAGTTTGGGCAAAGTGTTTCAATGAATGTTTGAGCTCAAAGAGGAGATTAGTGCATTTTTGGAGTTAATGGGGAAATCCAATGAATTTCCTGAGCTGTGCGACAAGAAGTGGCTTTGTGACTTTGCGCTTGCTGTGGACATTTTTTCACCCATGAATGAGCTGAACGTGAAGCTACAGGGGAAAGATCAGCTTGTGCACAACATGTACACAAATGTGAGAGCCTTCAAATCCAAGCTGACTTTATTCTCCAGACAAATTTCAAACAAATCTTTCGCTCATTTTCCCCACACTGGCCATGCAGAAAGAGGCCACCTGAAACGCGAAGAAATACAGCAAATCACTGGACATGCATGGAGAATTCTGCCGTCTGTTCTCTGATATAGAAAAAATTGACAAGTCACTTCAGCTGGTGTCCTGTCCCCTGTCACAAGACCCTGAAACAGCACAAGAGGAGCTGCAATTGGAACTAATCGATCTTTAGTCTGACTCCGTTTTAAAGGAGAAGTTCAACTCTCTTAAACTTAATGACTTTTATGCTTCACTTAATGAAGCCACGTTGCCAATCCTCCGGAGGACAGCACAGAATATGCTGGTGTTGTTTGGCTTGACCTATGTGTGTGAGCAGACGTTCAGCATCATGAACATCAACAAAGTCAGTCACAGATCTATGTTTACTGCCCAACACCTCAGATCTATCCTGAGAATAGCCACAACAAAACTAACTCCAGACTTTGATGCACTGGCTAAAAAGGGAGACCAACAACACTGTTTCCTCTGAAACTGAAGGTTTATTTCTCTACTGTGTTATGAAAAAAATGCATTTGGAGAATACTTTGTACAATACCTGTTAAAGTCCAAAACCTTTTATGTAATGGCTTTTACGTATATGTCATTTATATTAGTTCACACAAACACTCCATCCTTCTGTTCCCGGCCCGGCCCCTCTGTCAAATTTTAGAACCCATTGTGGCCCGCCAGTCAAAAAGTTTGCTCACCTGACTTAGATTGTCAATATATGGTCAGGCTATGCAAGTTATGTCAATATATGGTCAGGCTATGCAAGTTATGTCAATATATGGTCAGGCTATGCAAGTTATGTCAATATATGGTCAGGCTATGCAAGTTATGTCAATATATGGTCAGGCTATGCAAGTTATTCCAGTTTGGAAATTTGCTGTGAGGACCTGCTAGCATAAAAGCTAATTGTAGCTGCTAGCTACATCTCGTTCAGACCACATCGGTCTGTCGGTGAGGACCCTGGTGTTCCAGCTGCAGACTGAGAGCACTGTGTCCTCCCGTCCCAGGGAGTTTGGACTTAAAGGTCGGACTCACTAACTTCATCACCCACTGCGACGGTGAACAAGCTGTGTGCCAGGACATTCACTAAAGCACACATGCAGCAGTATGTGCACTGAACAAAATTATAAACGCAACACTTTAGCGTTTGCCCCCATTTTTCATGAGCTGAAAGATCTATGACTTTTTCTATGTACACAAAAGGCCTATTTCTATCAAATGTTGTTCACACATCTGTCTAAATCTGTGTGAGTGAGCACTTCTCCTTTGCCAAGATAATCCATCCACCTCAGGTGTGGCATATCAAGATGCTGATTAGACAGCATGATTATTGCACAGGTGTGCCTTAGGCTGGCCACAATAAAAGGCCACAAAAATAATGAGCAAACAAAGATGTGCCACTGATGATGTTAAGATGTAACAAGATCCAGTTCTCCTGCTTCCAAGGACTCATTCACACAATATACATAAACTCCTACTCTTACTATTTTACACGACATATATAATCCTGGATCTGGTACCGGTTCTCCCAGACAGTCCAACCGTGACCATCGGTCTGCACGTGGGTTAAAACTTCAGCATGGCATTAAAGCAAGGCAGGCTGCAGGGGTGTGACCCTCACATGCCCAGTAACAAGTAACAGTCTGATGAAAAATGGTACAAGAAATGCCTGAAAAAGCCGCTGACATTCCCTCTGACTACAAAAAT
The DNA here is from genome assembly GCF_001952655.1 of Monopterus albus. NCBI lineage: Eukaryota > Metazoa > Chordata > Actinopteri > Synbranchiformes > Synbranchidae > Monopterus > Monopterus albus. The sequence continues at coordinate 2,378,647 of NW_018128007.1, read as the reverse complement.
AAGCCTGACAATAGTTTTCCTTGTGGATATTGTTTAAAATGATGAGGTACGTTTGGTTACTGGAATATTAAAAACTGTTTCCTGCCATACCTCTGGTCGCCTGGGTTTGAAACATGTCGGGACACCAAGAGGAGCCACAGAGCCCCAAAATAAAAAGGACGGAGGCACACACACCACAGGCCTGAAGCTGATACGTCAGTCCTGCTGCTGGAAAGGAAGGAAACAAAACCATTTAAAAAATTAATCCTTGATATTAGTGCTAATAAAAGTCACTTCTGGTTCTGGATGGGAATGCATAGTTCGGGTGCTGGTTCAGACCCGAGCGACTGAAAACTAAATCCATAAAACCCTGTCAAGGTGATTTCATGTCATTGGTCCTTTTGCATCAGTACCGCAGTGTGTGACCCCCAAAGCTGCTTGCTCCCCGCATACTGAGCACTGGCAGAGGTGGCCACAGCTCCGATGTGCAATAATCCGGGAGCTCGAAGTGAGACCCGAGGCTGCCCTCGCTGCTGCACGAGTCCAGGTCTTTATCCACCAGGGACAGGCTCAGGTTCCCTGAGGCCGAGCTGAAAGACGAGCTCAATGGCGTGGGAAGATTGTCCAGGTCCTCCCTGCAGCAGGACAAGGAGGAGATGGATTCGGACCAGGACGAAGATGCTGGTGAGAGGGAGGCCGGGTAGGGGGAGCTGCTGGTGCCCTGCTGGGTGGTGTTTTTCTGGCAGTACAGCAGCAGACCCGACGACTTGTACATGCTGGTTCACTCCAGTTTGGTGGAACATGAACTCAGGCTGGCTGGAACCCTGGCGAGGCTGTACCAGTAAGCCTCCTCCTTCACTTTACACTCCCGCTCCTCCTCAGTCATCTTCATCATTGTCCTCTTTGTCACTGGTAAATTCTCATTTGATTAAACTGTTGGTTTTAACGCTGGTAGTCAACAGGTACCAGTACCGCGGGTCTCTGTGCTGGTTCTGTGGGAGACTGTTGGCTTGGCCGGGAGCGACCACTGGGTTGCTGGGTTTTATCTTCTTCGTGGCTTTTTTGTTGATGGATCTGACGGTGGTTTTCACCGTGGACCGAGCAGCTGCCTTCCCCCCAGGAAACGCACGTCATGAACTTCATGCCAGTTGATTTTTTGACAGTCTAGGGCAGTTGACTGGCAAAATTCTTAACTGGGTACAGCCCTAGTATTTTTACATTCTAGTAGTAGAATACTTCTTGGTGACAACATTTCAGCTGGTGCAGATCTGCAGAGGAATCAGTGGTGTCACTGACATTCAGGAAAGAAACCAGTGATATCAGTGTCAGTATAAAGTCCTAGCTCTCCATAATGTGTTTATTGTTCCTTGCAGACATCCAGCATCTATTGGTGATTAAAGAAGAGCCCCCCCTAGAGGAGAGTCCCAGTCTGGACCAGGAGGACCCAGAGCCCCCACACATCAAAGAGGAAGATGAGGAACTCTGGACCAGTCAGGAGGCAGAGCAGCTGCATGGACTGGAGGAGGCTGATGACACTAAGTTCCCGTCCACTGGTGTTCATGTGAAAACTGAAGAGGATGAGGAGAGACCTCAGTCTATACAGCCACTTCAGTGTCAGACTGGGGAGGGAAGAGAGGAGGAACCTGGAGCCGAGAGCTCAGCTGGACAGTCTTGTTTTAGCTGTTCTGAGTGTGGAAAAGGGTTTAAACACAGGGGGAATCTTAAGCTACACATGAGAGTCCACACAGGAAAGAAACCTTTTGGCTGTGGTGAGTGTGTGAAAAGATTTACCACACAGGGGAATCTTAAGCTGCACATGAGAGTCCACACAGGAGAGAAACCTTTTAGTTGTGGTGAGTGTGGGAAAAGATTTACCCGACAGCAGTGTCTTAACATGCACATGAGAGTCCACACAGGAGAGAAAGTTCTTTTTTGTGGTTGTTGTGGAAAAAGATTTATCACACAGGGGTATCTTAAAAGGCACATGAGAGTCCACACAGGAGAGAAACCTTTTGTTTGTAGTGAATGTGGGAAAAGATTTACCCGACAGGAACATCTTAAACGGCACATCAGAGTCCACACTGGAGAGAAACATTTTGTTTGTGATGATTGTGGAAAAAAGTTTACCACACAGTGGAATCTTAAAGATCACATGAAAGTCCACACAGGAGAAAAACCTTTTGTTTGTGGTGATTGTGGGAAAAGATTTACCCAAAGGGGGAATCTTAAGCAGCACATGAGATGCCACACAGGAGAAAAACCATATGGTTGTCGTGATTGTGGGAAAAGATTTAACCATAGGGGGCATCTTAAAAAGCACATGAGACACCACACAGGAGACAAACCTCTTAGTTGTGGTGATTGAGAGAAACTTTAAGGTTTGTACAGTTGAGTCCTGTTTTCCTTAAGTTTCAGAAACTTAATCCAACAAGTGCTTCTGTGACTGTTCATCTTTTATATGTTTAAATCAATAGCGTAGGTTTCCCGCCATATTTTCATCGTTCTTCTTTTTCAAGAGCCCCAGTGCCGTAGATAGATACCAGAAGTGCTTCTGTTCCAGTTGTTTTTCTCAGGATGTTACTGTTGTTGTTCAAGTTGGAGATAGTGGTGTTATTACAGTGTGACATCTTTTCAGTTCAGTTTTTTTGTATAGTGCCAAATCACAACCAAAGTCATCTTAGGACACTTTACAAAGTAAGATCTAGACCTTACTATTATTATTAAGTAAAAACCCAACCAATCCCTCTTGAGCAGCACTTGGCGATGGTCCACATGTCCCTCTCCCCAGTGATGAAATCAGAGAAATCTCAGCTGCAGGCACCAAAAGCAGGTGTGGAGCACCAGGGCATCAGAAACCAATCATCATCGCACTGCTTAGACCAGGGGTGTCAAATGTACGGCCTGCGGGCCGGAGCCGGCCTGCCAAGGGGTTCAATCCGGCCCGCAGGATAAATCTGAAAGTGAAAAAAATGCAATGAGACATGAACTAGAATTTTTTTTTTTAATTTTAATTTTTTAATTTTTTTTTTTTTCCTAAATTGTCCGCTAGGGACACACTGTTTGACATGGAGCAGCTGAAAGAGGAAGAAAAGAAAGGCAAAACAATGCTGAGATAGACACAGCTAAGCTAAAGCAGTGTTGTGACAAAATTCAGAGAGAAAGTACAAGCCGCGAATGGAGGAGATGCTTTTTGGACATCGGGGGCGCTGTGGCTCAGGAGGTAGAGTGGGTCGTTTCCTAACCGGATGATTAGCGGTTCGATTCCTGGCGTGTCCAGTCAACATGTCGAAGTGTCCTTGAGCAAGACACTGAACCCCCAGTTGCTCCCAGTGATGTCACCGGTGTGTGAAGGTGTGTGTGTGTGTTTGGGAGTGCGAATCGGTGAATGTCCGAGTAGTTTAAAAGCGCTTTGAGTGTGCTGTAAAAGTGTAGAAAAGCGCTATACAAATATAAGACCATTTACATTTCACTGTATTTTGCACCAGGAGGCATTGTGTTGCAAGTCATTAAAAAATGGATCATGCCATGGAGGTGGTTGTTCGAACTGTTAATTTTATCCGAGACAGAGGTCTGAATTATCGTCAGTTTGACTGCCTTCTCAGTGACAATAACATTACCCATGGCCTGCCATACCACACTGAAGTAAGATGTTCAAGCCGAGGCGCTGTGCTGAAGCGTTTCTTTGAGCTACGAGAGGAAATTGGACAGTTTATGGAGACAAAAGGAAAACCAGTGATGGAATTGCAATCTCCGGAATAGCTGCAGGATCTTGCATTTATGGTAGATATTACAGAGCACCTCAATAATTTGAACAAAATGTTGCAAGGCCGTAAAAAAGTTGTCGCACAGTATTATGACAGCATACGTGCGTTCAAGTTGAAGCTGACTTTGTGGGAAACACAGCTGGCATGTGGTGACCCTGCTCATTTCTCCTGTCTAAGAGATGTACGTGTGACTGTCGTTAATGCTGACATGAAACAGTATAAAGAAAAGATTGTGGAATTGCTGTGGGAGTTTGTGAAATGGTTTCTGGTCTTTGGTGAACTTGAGACAGAATTTACAGTTTTTTGCTCACCCTTCACAGTCAAAGCTTCTGATGTGCTTGTCGACATCCAACTAGAAATAACTGATCTGCAATGTGATGCAGATTTGAAGGACAAATTTGCCTCAGTGGGCTTGGACACATTTTATCAGTATCTCTTGCCAGGATACCCCAAATTAACAGCCCTGGCTGCAATAACTTTGTGCATTTTTGGGACAACCTACCTTTGTGAACAAGTTTTCTCAGTAATGAACATCAATAAAACAAAATTGCAATTAAGGCTAACACACAAGCACTTAAGTGACATTCGAAGATTGGCTGCTACTCAGGACATGACGCCTGATGTTGATGTACTTGTACAGACCAAAATATGCCAAGTTTTAGGAGCCCAAACAAAGTAGTCTGGACATGACTAACTCCTTCAAAATGCTGCTTCAGACACTGATTGGTGGAATACTATTGTTCATGCAATGCCATAAATTTGAAACTGCAGCACTATGTTATTCAGTTCCAAACACTGTGGCCAGTTGTAAGGCACACATGTAAATGATAATCAGAAGCAAATCGCACATGTTTGTCATAATAAATCTGAGGTTGTTGCTGATATGTTTTGTAAAAGGATATTTAATTAAATATGAAGATTTTCCTAATGTACTTGTATTTCTTTGCACGAAAACAAAGGGAAAAAGTGGAATTATTGTTATTTATAGGGAATTATGCTATGATTACGCTGGTCCGGCCCACTTGACATCTAATTAGGCTGTATGTGGCCCCTGAACTAAAATGAGTTTGACACCCCTGATGTAGATGAAGTCATTGATAACCCAATCAGATGTGTCCTAATCAATGAGCAGACCCACTTTGTCCTCCTGTTCCTGTGGATTATCATCATGTCAGCCTTCTACAGACATCATCCACATATCAGCACAACTTTCCACACCTGTTCATGACAACACTGATTCATGGGAAAGCCTACAGGAAACACTCTGTGAATCATTCCTTCATTCACAAACACTGCTGACCTCAGCCAAGTGTGTAAGAATTAAACCATCTGACATTTTGGATCCAAAACCTTTTCCAAGTAGAACGGAGCCTGAACTGTTGCACAGGCCACAGTTACTGTTTCATGTCTGAACATCTGAGTTCAAGAAATAAACAGTAGCAGCACATGAACATGTGAAGAAAGACTCATTGTTCATGTGTGTTTGCTATCAATGTGTTTATTATATACCAAACATTAGAAACAGTGACTTCATGTCACAGCACGTTAGAGAAAAATTGACAGTTTTCTCACAAATACCAATCCAGTTTGATGACTCAGCAAAACCAATGAACTGAAGAACATTGAAAACCTCTGTTGATATAAAATGTACAAGAGCAGAAACACATGAACTGACCTCAGAGTCTCCAGTCGACAGGGTGGACTCTCCAGTCCAGCACACAGGAGCGGCAGGTTGTTCTCATCCAGGTCCAATTCTTTCAGATGGGAGGGGTTGGACTTCAGAGCTGAGGCCACGACTTCACAGTGAGACTCTGAGAGTCGGCAGTCAAAAGGTCTGTGGTGACAGAAAATATTGATTTTAAAATCTGATCAAATCTGAGACTTGGAATAAAACCAGCCTTGATTCATTTCGATCCCAAAGCAGATTGACATGAGCAGCTGTAACTGCGGAGGACGTCCGGTGTTCCACCCTCCAGCAAAGCATCTGCCACTGTTTCTGCCTCTTGATCTGGCAGAGCATAAGCTTCTGGCCATTTCGTGAAATAGTCCATTGCACACAACACATATTTATTCCCTCGATCTGTCACAGGGAAGGGTCCATAATATCCACCGCTACTCTCTCCATGGGTGCTCCAATAGCTTGTTGTTGCAGGGGCACGTGTGACTGGTCGAGAGGTCCCTTATATGCTGCACACTTGTCACAACGCCGGCAGAAATCATCCACATCACGGCGATGCTGGCCCCAGTAAAATCTCTGCCGCAGCCGACGGAGGGTCTTAGTGCTCCCAAAGTGCCCTGCACCTGCACCCCCATGGCATGCCCTCAGCACGGATTCTCTTAGCGCTTTGGGTACCACCACTTGCCACCTCTCCTCCCCCATGGCAGGCTCCTTCTAAGCCCACTGCAGTACCCCGTCCGCCATGTGCAGCATGCTGAACTTACTCCATAAGCCCTTTGTGGCCACCCCCCACATCCTCCCAGGGTGTTCTCACCCCACCCTGGACCCACAGCCACACAGGATTTAAGTCCTTATCATTCTCCTGCTGCGATGCCCAATCTGCAGCGCCCACAATATCCAACGAGCAGCACGAAGGCTCAGCGACAGTTGTCTCTCCCTTGAGCTCCTCCTCCTTGGTGTCCCTCTGATCACAGTAGGTACAGCCAGCAGCTGCACAGAGACGCCGGGACAGGGCATTGGCATTAGCATGTTGGGCCCCAGAGCGATGCACACATCGAAGTGGAACATTGAACTGGAAAGACTGCAGCTCCTCCAACCACCGTGCCACCTGACCTTCGGGTTCCCTAAATGACATCAACCACTGTAGTGCAGCATGTTCTGTCCTGATGGTGAAAGGTACGCCACACAAGTAGTATTTGAAATGCCGGACAGCCAACATGACAGCCAAGAGTTCACACCTTGTCACACAGTAGCGTCTTTCACTTCTGTTAAAGACACAACTGAAATAAGCCACCACACGCTCACCTCCTGGGCCCACCTGTGCCAGCACTGCACCCATGCCCACATCACTGGCGTCTGTGTCCAGCGTGAATGGTAATGCGGGATCTGGGGGGGTTGAGAACGGGGGCACTTATAAGTGCCTGCTTCAGGGTGACAAATGTGTCCTGGCAATCCGGTGCCCACAGGAAAGGCCGTTTGTTCTGTTGGAGGTGGAAAAGGGGTGCACCAATGCAGGAAAACCCCTTAACAAACCTCCGATAATAAGAGGCCAATCAGAAACAACTCAAAAGTTTTTTGGGGTTACCTGGAACCGGCCAGTCTCTGATGGCCATGATTTTCTCTTGGAGTGTACTGATGCCCTCCCCGTTCACCTTGTGACCCAGGAACTCCACTTCTCGCTGCATAAAATGACATTTGTCTGGGTGCAGCTTCAGTCCTGCAGCCTCAATCCTCCTAAGCACCAGCTGCAGCGAGTGCAATGCAGCCTGAAAGGACCCCCCATGGACAAGAACATCATCCAGATACACCAGACACTCCTGGTGCAGAACATTGGCCAGAACACACTCCATAATTCTTTCAAATGTCCCTGGGGTATTGCACAGACCAAAACTCAGAATTTTAAATTGCCAGTGCCCCCTGCTGGTACTGAATGCAGTTTGTGGTCTCGACTCCGGGTCAAGGGGGACCTGCCAGTAGCCACTGCACAGATCAAGTGACAAGAACCATGATGAGCCTGACACCAAATCCAGGGTCTCATCAACTCTGGGGAGGGGGTAACAGTCCTTTCTCGTCCCTTTGTTTAAGGGCCTTTAATCAACACATAACCTCCATCTGGAACCTTTCTTCCTTGGCACCATGACCACCGCTGATGACCAAGGGCTGTCTGATGGTTTCTATTATGCCTGCCTCCAGCATGGCGCGGACCTCCCTATCCGCAGCCTCCTACCTTACCATGGGCAGCTGGCGGGGGCGAACTTTGATGGGCCTCGCCTCCCTGGTATCGATGTGATGCTCAACTAGGTATGTGAGGCCGACCTCATTATCATTGAGGGCAAATATTTCCTGAAATTTCCATAGGACCTGCCACAATTCTGCCCGCTGCTGATCACTCAGCCCATCACAGTTCTTTTCCCAGATATCCCAATCCTCCCGCACGTCTTCCAGCTGATGTTGGGGTGGTACCGGGTCACTTGAGGGGAGGGTGGGCTGGGCTATCTCAGCCTGAGTGCTATCGATTTTCGAGAGCGCAGCTGTTGTCGGCAAGCCTGTAAAAACGGGTCCCGGAGAGAGCTAAGGAGTACAGGAAACAGACCATAACAGCAGAGCTGGCCTCTGATCATCTGGCATCAGAAACCTTAGAACAAGAGCTGCAGGAGACTATTGAGCAAATTGTCTCTTTACAGTCAGAATTTACACAAGAACAGCAAGGATGTGTGCAAGAAGCAGCAAGAGGAGTTGAGAGAGAGAGAAAAAAAACATTAAAACACTATGGCAGAATGCATAAAGTAATAAGTAAGGATAATCATGAGATGATTTTATGTGTGTGTTTTGTTTGAAATAATCATTAAAGAATGTGTAAGAATAAAATGTAAAATGATTGTATTGCATCGAATGGTGAAAAGTGCTTTTATATCCAATCTCATTGCAGAGTGGAGAATGCTGAGTCACAGAAAAGAGGAAGTAAGACACACATCCCTGAATAGGGGAAGTGAAGTTGTGTGTGTATGACAGAGAGAGGAGTGTGATGAAAAATTAGAAAAACACTGAGAAAGTAATAAAAAATCATGTTACATGTATAAAGTAAAGATTTGATTGATAAAAACTGTTTAATCAATGTCTAGTAATCAATGTTTAATCAAGTATAGTATTCAAACTATAAAGATCCATGTTTTGATTTTAGGGTATTGATGGATCTGTATGTAATTTTGATTGTTCTATTGAAAGCGATAATGGGAACTTTTGTATTTC
>NW_018128007.1:2368701-2369482 GCF_001952655.1 Monopterus albus | reverse complement strand
CCTTTGACTTTTATTCAGTGTCTTGAGAGCTCAACCATGATAAATTTTAATCAGTATGATCATGTTAGATTTATGTTTAGAAATAGTAGTTGATGATTTATTTAGATTGTAAGTGATCAAGACAATTATTGATGATTTTAATACTATATTTTGCTGTACCTCTTTTAAGGTCCTGTATAAAATTCCTGAAAAGGTTTAATACTCTCTGTGTTTATTGAGTCAAGTTTTGATGATGCTGATTCTTATGATTTTAGTGGGTCTACACTTTTAAATGGTAATTGTTAAAGTTGCATATATTGCACAATTCCCAGTGAGTTTTCAATTACACAATTCATAGTATTAAAAGTAGTATGCCGACCCTCTCAGCAGTGTCTCAGAGAGGCAGTGCCTCTCTGATAGGACTTGTTGCTCGGGTGTTATGCCATACATAACTGGCTGGCTGCTGGAGGGAAGGATTTTTGGACAGTTTAACCATATAGTTTAACAATCAAAGGTATTAATAGCATGCTGACCCTCTCAGCAGTGTCTCAGAGAGGCAGTGCCTCTCTGAAACAAATCAGGTAATTGAGAAACTCTATATTTTAGGCGTAATCTAGACATAGTAACTTCTCTAGCCTTACAAAAATCCTCTCTAATGTTACAGTTTAACCATATAGTTTAATAATCAACATGATTAATAGTATGCCAACCTTCTCAACAGTTAAAACAGGCAGTGGCAACCCATCGGTGTTAACAAGCTGCTTGGCTGCAGAAACCTCACAGCGACAACACAAGCAGCACG
>NW_018128007.1:2366375-2367112 GCF_001952655.1 Monopterus albus | reverse complement strand
GTACAGGGAGAGAGAGAGGACACACTACGGGAGAGAGGAGACACAAAGTTAGTGATGTGTAATGGTGGCATATAGAAGCATAGGGAGAGAGAGGAGAGGAGAGGAGAGCAGGAGGGGAGGGGAAAGAAACTCAGAGCATCATGGGGCCCCCCAGCAGCCTAGGCCTATAGCAGCATAACTAAGGGAAGGCTCAGGGTCACCTGATCCAGCCTTAACTATAAGCTTTATCAAAAAGGAACGTCTTAAGTCTAATCTTAAAGGTAGAGAGGGTGTCCGCCTCCTGAACTGAGACTGGGAGTTGGTTCCATAGGAGAGGAGCTTGATAGCTACAGGCTCTGCCTCCCATTCTGCTTCTGTGGACTCTAGGAACCACAAGTAAACCTGCACTCTGAGAGTGAAGTGCTCTGTTAGGATGATAAGGCTCTACGAGGTCTTTAAGATACGATGGAGCCTTGTCATTAAGGGCTTTGTATGTTAGGAGAAGGATTTTAAATTCTATTCTGAATTTTACAGGGAGCCAGTGGAGAGAAGCTAATATGGGAGAGATATGATCTCTCCCATATTGAGACAGGATGCTCCTGATTTTCGCAATATTGCACAGGTGAAAGAAGGGAGTTCTAGATGTGTGATTTAAAGGACAGATCTTGGTCAAAAATGACTAAGGTAACTCACAGTAGTACTGGAGAGTAACTATATGATTAGACAGCAGATTTCTAATATTTTCGGGCCCAAGCACA
>NW_018128007.1:2364094-2365176 GCF_001952655.1 Monopterus albus | reverse complement strand
AATAGTGAGCATTTACAGACAGTAGCACTGGGCCGTCTCTCTACATGGGAGCCAGCAGGTGTCTCCACTATGACCCGTACTACTTCTGTAGCTTTGTTTGCCTCCTTTTGGGACCAAATACATGTACACTGCTCAAATAGCATTGGATTTCTTTCTCTGCTCAAAGGAGCGGATGTGAGTCTGAGAGTCCGACACTGTACAGGTCCATCTAGTTTGTTCTGAATCTCATCACGCTCTCTCTGAAAAGCTCAGCATTTTTATTCACAAACTTATCTGCTCTGAAAATCAAACATCCTCATTTGGCCCATCTTTTTTTTCCAGTCATTTGTGTAACAGCAGTGGTTTTTCTTCACTAATTCCATGTTTACGTCCTCAGATCCTGAGCTCTGCCATCTGTCTGGACTACTGCCTGGTCAGATCCAAGTTCTGTCTTCTGAGCTCCTCACTTTGTTGCTGTGCTTCCACGTTTTGCAAGCCGAGACATTTCTGGGAAGCTGCTGCTGCAGTCTCTCACTGCACTGAGTCAGTTTGGACTGCTGCTCTGCAATCTGAGCTTCTGCATCACACTGCTGTTTATTTGTTATTTGTGGCCTTGTTCTGAATCTTGTCTCTCCCTTGGCGCAGAAGTTCAAACTCGGTCTGCAGCTTCTTTTATCAGCTGTTTTCTCACATCTGACGATTTCATCAACATCTGTAACAGCAGCTGCATCATGAACACAGACAGCTGCTCCGTCAGCGCCTTATTTTTCTACCTGCTCAGTCCTGCGTCTCTTTGCTCATTTAAGCATCAGCTTCAACTTTCCTCTCTGTGAATGAGCCCAGGCCAAATCAAGTGTAAACACCGTGAAGATGCAGACTTTTCTCATGGATATCAAGGTTATAACAAATCATCTCAGTCGTTCTGTTCACACTGAGGCTTATCCATCACTGCGACATGTTTCTCTATCTCAAACACAAGTCTGTTGGTTTATAGACTTCAGTCTAACTTCTCAGTCCTCTCTGCAGATTCTCAGAGTTTACACTCATCCTTTCTCCCTCCCTGTGCTCCCTGTCATTCCTCATCATGTTACTGTAGCTCATCT
>NW_018128007.1:2361878-2362344 GCF_001952655.1 Monopterus albus | reverse complement strand
GCCAAAAACAAATCTTTTTTATAGAAGAGTGATGAACGAATATGCTGTAAGGAGGCTAAAAGAGGACGTTTTGGGGCAAGACTGGGATGCAGTTTAGAGGAAGACTTAGATAAAGCATATGAGCAATTTTTAAATATATTTAAGAAAGTATATGACAGGAACTGTCCTCGTAAGCAGTATAAAAACAAAAGGAATTACAGTGGGAAACCGTGGATGAGTAAGGGATTACAGAATGCATGTAAAAAGAAGAATGTGTTATACTGTATAAGGAATTCATAAAGTACAGATCAAAGAAGGCAAAAGAAAAACATATAAGAACAAATTAATTGCGATATAGAGGAGATGTAAGAAACAATTTTACGCTAAAGTATTAGAGGATAATTTAAATAACATGAGAGGTACTTGGAATATATTAAATAAATTGATTAGAAACAGTACCAGCAGGAGTAACTACCCTTAATAATTC
>NW_018128007.1:2358994-2360324 GCF_001952655.1 Monopterus albus | reverse complement strand
AAAAAAATAGTACTAGAATTGATGAGTTTAAACATAAGTATAAAGGTATGTGTCAATCAAGATATATGCAAGAACAGGTTTAATGATTAATCAGATGGAACATTGTGGGTGTGGGGTAAGAATGTTAGCACTCTGTAATAATTCTTTAGTATATTACTTGTGTGGCGTAGAAGATAATTATCTATGAATGTAATTATGTAGAATGTTAACAATGTAATAATTCTATAGCATATTACTTGTGTGGTGTAGAGAATAATTATTTATGTAGAGATATTGCTTAGGACTTAAAAGTTGTAAAATGATGTCATGGGGTAGGACTAGATAAGTCTAACTTCTTCCTACTCCGTTCAAGCATGTAGTAGGTATAAGTAAATTGATATTGGATTATTATTGTTGGATATGTGTGAAATTACATGTGTTGACATAACAGTTTTACATGCTTGAATGAATAAATCAAATCAAATCAAATCAATCAAATCTTCTTTTAAAGTATCTGCAGTGTTGTGAGGGGGCAGGAGGTGTTTGTTTAGGTGACTGACTGTCAATATGTCACTGCGTGCAGCTCCCAGAGTGACCCAAAATGGCCTTTACACAGTTATAGACGTAGCCACTATGAATAGGTCTACAAATGTTGGTGCTGGCAAATGGTTTATCAGGACAAAGTGCTTAGAGAAACACCAATTAGCCATTTTGTACAGTGTAAAACAGCTTGATCGTCATAAATATTAACTAGTGATGTTCACAGGAGGTTTGGTTAAATGTCCGTCGCCGTCCCCGTTCAGTGATATGAACTATGAGTTCTGAGGTTTAAACCCAGCGTGAAGCTGAACCTCCAGGCTGCAGCTCTCATATCTGCTGCCCAAGGAATCTCCCCCTCTGCTGGTCTCACCTCTAGTGGGCGCTCACCCTGTGTCCATACAAAAACCTAAAAAGTCCCAAATGGAAAACCAAACCTGACCACACACCCTTATAGACGAGGCTTTGATCCATATAATATAATAAGACAATCAAATGTGGACTATTAAATATCAGATCTCTCTCATCTAAATAAGTTAGTGAATGATCTGATAAGTGAACATCACATTGACTTATTGTGTCTTACTGAAACATGGTTACAGCAGGAAGAATATGTCAGCCTAAATGAATCCACTCCACCTAGTCACAGTAACTGTCACATCCCTCGAAACACAGGCCGAGGTGGTGGCGTGGCAGCGATCTTTGACTCGAGCCTATTAATCAACCCTAGACCTAAACATAGTTATAACTCATTTGAAAGTCTCACCCTGAGTCTCTCACACCCAAACTGGAAAACTCAAAAGCCAGTTCTATT
>NW_018128007.1:2347643-2348802 GCF_001952655.1 Monopterus albus | reverse complement strand
CTTATCTTTCTCTTTCATCAACTTGACCAACACCGCTCTCGGTCCACGATCAGAAAGTTTCCCGACTCTGTAAACCCGTTCCATCTCTATTTCTTGATGAATTTGCAGTTTGTCCTTTAAGATCTCCTTCGCCTTCCGTTCCGCTTCCGTCCAGCTTTCTCCAGCTGTCTCCTTGATTCCCTCGAAGATCAGGTTTTTTTGCTTGGACTGTGCTTCCAATTGCTCCATTTTAAACGTTATAGTTATTAAACTCTCACAAGTTTTGTAGACGTCATGCCTAGTTTCTTTGGCATGCATTTCCTGCTCACCCACGGCTGCTTTAATCGCATCCACATCTCGCTGGGTAAACTGCAAACTCGTTTTTATCTCCTGTATTTTTTTGGTCATGTCGTCGAGTCTCTTGTTGTTTGTTTCCATAATTAGTTTCACAAAGCCTTGGAAGCTTTCTTGCTGTTGGCACAATAGTGCAGTGTACATCAGCTTCTGCTGATTGAACATCTCAGCTACTTGCACCGCTGAAATAGAATCCTCTTCCACCTCAACATCCTCATTCGCTTCTGATTTATTAGCTCTTTTCCCTCTTGGAGGCATTTTAATAGTTGTAGATTTTGTTCAAAGACTTGAAAATGTAGAAGATGTGAAAAATCGTAGAACAGACAAAAGGAGCAGTAAAGACGTCTGCTCTCGCTGCAACCCGGAAATGATTAAGTTAGGTTAGGCTTCTTGAGGAGTGGTCTCACTATAGCGTGCTTAAGGGTGGAGAGGACTGTGCCCAACCTAAGGCAGCAGTTAAGAAACATGAGCAGAGAGGGCCCCACAGTGTCAGTGACCTCCTTAATTATCCTGTCTGGGACAGGATTCAGGTGGGATGAGGCCGACTTTAGCTGTAACACACATTTTTTGAGTTGAGGCAGAGAAATAGGAGTAAAGGTTTCCAGAGTAAACACTGCCTGAGATACAGGTGGTACAGAAGGTGGAAGCTTGGGAATATTTTGTTTAATAGCCCAAACTGTTAGGGTGCGCTCGAACACAGAGTGAGCGAGCAGAGAAAAAGCGGACCCAGGTGGCTGGCTTCGGTTCAAGCAGTGAGGTTTATTTACAGTGAAGGTAGTGACATATATACAGGAGGAGTAATGAGGTAGATGGTGAATGAGAATGC
>NW_018128007.1:2324416-2342488 GCF_001952655.1 Monopterus albus | reverse complement strand
TGAAGGTAGTGACATATATACAGGAGGAGTAATGAGGTAGATGACCGGGTGTCAATCAGCAGCAGCAGAAAAAACAGTCAGTGGTATGGTGGATGATGATGTACCGGGCTGCGGACGCAGAGGTCACTCCTGGTCTGGTCGAGGTGGAGGTGATGATGGCTGTAGACAGAAGAGCAGGGATAAACTGGGTAAGGGAGACTGTGCATTGACCTGGGAGGCGGTGGCTGGTGGTCTAGATTAAATCCAGGGGGGTCCAGAGGAGAGGTCCAAAGAGGAAGAAGACACTAGAGACGGCAGGGCAGGATAACGACTAGGGTGCTAACAAGGACTAGAGAGAACAAAAACAATCTTAGCATAAGCTTGATAAAACAACATAACAACCACTGGCCTGAAGACAGAGGAAGAACTGGCAGGGGAGTGACTGGTGAACAGTGTACAAGTATGGAGGAGACTGAGACTAATGAGGTGCAGCTGGTGAGTAATCAGGGAAGCGGGGCAGGTGTGTTGAATAGTGTAATCAGTGCAAGGGCTAGGCTAGTGTGAGGAAAAAGAACAGAGGAAGGTGTAGCTGGGCAAACCTGACACAAACTTTGTCACTGAAATAGCTCTGGAACTTATTACAGGTCTGCCCCGACCCCTCGGTGGCCAGAGCAACAACAGGGTTAATAACTGAATTAATAGTATTGAAAAGAACTCTGGGATGCTGACTGTTATTCGAAATAATATTAGATAAATACTGGGTTTTAGCATCATTTACAGTTTTCTAATATGAAACCAGGCTGTCCCTTAAAATGTCCAGGGAGACGTGCAGGCTGTCCTTCTTCCATTACCGCTCGGACTGCCTGCAGCATCTCCGCGGGGCATGGGTGGTGTCATTCAACCATAGGTCAGGAGTGTTCCTAGCTTTCATCCTTCTAAAGGGAGTGAAGGAATCCATAATCCGGGAGCAAGTAGAGTCAAACAAAAAAAGAAGGACGTCGGGGCTCTTAGGGGACTTCAGAGCTTCTGAGAAGTAGAAATCGGAGGCTAGAAAGGTAGCAGCAAAGTCCGGAGCCATTGAAGGAGTAATAATCCTGCAGCGCTGGCATGGGGCCCTGGGTCTGGATGGACTTGACGGTGCCAGGACTTCGAAGTGGATGAAGAAATGGTCAGAAATGGCCAAGTTTGATAGATCCCCAATGGACACAGACAGACCTCGTAAGATGACGAGGTCCAGTGTGCCCCCACGTTGATGAGTGGGGCCAAGTACTGACTGGGTGAGATGAAAGGAGTCCAACAGTGAGTTAAAATCATTCGTCAGCTGGTCAGAAGAAGAGTTGACGTGAATGTTGAAATCTCCACAAATCAGGAGACTGTCCAACTGTGGAATAAGCGCTGCCAAGACTTCCCCAAATTCATTAATAACGTCCTTGGATTTAGGAGGACGGTATATGACTGCACAGAAAATAGCACAGTGCAGCGATAAAATTAAAGTTTGTAGCTCAAAGCAGCAGCAAAGTCCGCAGCCGTTGAAGTAGTAATAATCCTGCAGCACTGACATGGGGCCCTGGGTCTGGGATAAAAGATTTCACAGTGTCAGTGAGTTCATCCAGGTCTGTAGCTGCAGCCTCAAGTACACTCCAGTCTGTGCAGTCAAAGCAGGCCTGCAGCTCTGACTTAGCCTCCTCAGTCCAGCTCTTCACTGTTTTGACCACAGGCTTCGCAGCTTGCCTGTAGGTTGGAATAAGGTGGACCATACAGTGATCTGAGGGTTCGAGGGCTGCACGGGGGACAGAGGGATAGGCATCTTTTATTGTGTAGCAGTGGTCCAGTGTGATTTTGTCCCTGGTGGGACAGGTAACGTGCTGTCTGTATTTGGGCAGTTCGTGGGTGAGATTTGCTCTGTTAAAGTCCCCTAGAACAATGAGTGGAGAGTCGGGACATTCTAATTCCATGCTAGTTATCTGTTCTGCCAGGAGCCGTAGTGTGCTACTGTTGGCCTGTGGTTTTATGTACACTCCGATTAGAATGAAACTGTTAAATTCTCGGGAAGAATTAAAAGGATTGCAATTGATAAGAGTCTCTAGGTCTGCGTTACATGTCCTCAGTAGCACTGTGACATCTGTGCACCAACCTTCATTTATGTAGAAGCAGATTCCCCCTCCTCTCATTTACCTGGACAGCTCTTTTACACGATCTGCTCTGGATCACCTGGAAGCCCAGTACTTGAATCGCGCTGTCCGCAATCAAGTCACTCAGTAAGGTCTCTGTGAAGCACAAAGCAGCAGAGCACGCAAAGTCAGAGTTAGTCCTGTTGACGAGAAGAATTTCATCCATCTTGTTGACCAGGGAGCAGCGATTTGCCAGGTGAATAGATGGGAGTAGGGTCTGTGTTCCCCTATGTTGTAACCACACCAAGGCACCCGCCCGCTTTCCACAGCAGCGTTTTTTCCAGGTCCCATATATTCCCGCTGCACCTCCGATCAGAATGTCCATACAGCATTCTTTGTTCACAAAACTCGGAGGAAGGTAGTTTGGTGTGAGTTGTCTGATATTTAACAGCTCTTCTCTGGTAAAAGTAATCCAGGATGTAAAAGACCAAGAAAACAAGGAAAAACAACAAACACAAGAGAGTGCGAGTGACCACGGCCGCCATTGCTGTCACGCCGGAAGTCAGTGAGAGACATCGTGGAGAATCCAGTATTTCAGCCTGGACCAAAGCAGTTCACTGACTGACCGACACTGCCATAGAGCCATGCTGCTAGCAGGGTAAACAATCCTTTTAACTCCAGAAAACTTTTCACTTGCCTGAACTACATCAAAACATAGATCAACAGCTTTTGCAAAGGACATGTTTGTGCCCACCATGACTTTCTGCACATACAACAACAACAAGCTCTAGTTTACAACAAAAATCATGTAGGCCTGACATGCTAAGGAGGAGGCCTACAGGAGTGGGGACAGGATCCTGTACAGCCAGGCTAGAAACACACTGATTCTAGAGATCAGGGTAGTTGATCAGCTGGCCCCTATCCTCACACATATCTTCAATAGATCATTGGAGCTTTGTGAGGTCCCCTCCTGCTTCAAACACTCAACCATTATCCTGGTTCCCAAGTAACCCTCCAGGTGGTGTTGGCCCACCTGGAAGACATCACAGACCCCCTGCAGTTTGCCTACTAAGCAAACAGGTCAGTGGATGATCCAATCAACCTGGCACTGCATTACATCCTGCAATACCTCGACTCCCCAGGGACCTCTTTGTGGACTTCAGTTCAGTGTTCAACATCATCATCCCAGACATCCTCCGCTCCAAACTGACCCAGCTCACTGTGCCTGCCCCTACCTGTCAGTGGATTACTATCTTTCTGACAGACAGGGAGCAGCAGGTGAGGCTGGGGAAAACCACATCCAGCACTCGGACAATAAGCACAGGTGCACTCCAGGGATGTGTGCTCTCCCCTCTGCTGTTCTCACTCTACACGAATGACTGCATCTCGAAGGACCCCTCTGTCATGCTCCTAAAGTTTGCTGATGATACAACGGTCATTGGTCTCATCCGAGACGGTGAGTGCTCTCCCCTCTGCTCTTCTCACTCTACACCAATGACTGCATCTTGAAGGACCCCACCATTAAAAACCTGAAGTTCACAGATGACACAAGGCTCATTGTCTCATCTGAGATGGCGACGAGTCAGCCTATAGACAGGAGGTTGAGCAGCTGGTCCTATGTTGTGGTTGCAACCACCTGGACCTGAACACGCTCAGAACAGTGGAGATGACAGTGGACGTCAGGAGGAGGATTCTCCATAACTGTTAACAAAAGTTGGTTAGTTAAGGCTAGCTAAAACAAACCGATATCTCAAATCAAGGTTCAACATTGATGAAATTCATATTACTTCGTATAAAAGGCCAGCTTGGAGTTAGTTATCTCTTTTCAACTTTGGGGAACAATATTGAATGACACAAGTCTGTTTCTGTAGTAATTCCTACTACATTTTCTCCTCAGCTTATGCCTGGCATGTCTAGAGTCTGTAGCGTGTTATTGTTTTGATGCCCCTCCACATACTCCAGTTCTTTTCACTCTGTTTACCCATGACTGTTATGCCATCCACTCCACAAATACAGTTGTGAAGTTCGCAGATGACACCACCGTAGTGGGTCTCAGATGTGAATCTTATAGGCTTCAGTTACTTTATAAGCTTTAGTTATTTTTCATCTCCTTAGTTTCCTTTAGTTACCTTTCCTAACTTTATTTTCCTTTACTTTTTATACCTTTATTTTCCTTGCTTATATACAATAAAACTGTATTGATGACTTTCAAATTCTATTGAATTGGAACTGTATGCTGTAACTTTGTGGGGACATAATGTAAATGTAAATGTAAAGAGGACGGACTGGACGTGAAGTGTTGAAATGTCTGAGCTCACTGAAAAAAATAGGTTCACACACACAATTAAGTTAAAGTGGAACATTCACAACGTTAAGTCGGTATCTCATATAATTCCAGATATTAAGGAGTTTGGAAAATAGTTATTTCTTTTGTTACTTTTGCAGATGCTATTGTTGGTTGTGTTCTTGGTGTATTGTTTGAGTTGACCTAGGTGTCGACTGTTGTCAGAAGCGGCGCGCGTAATGCGGCTGAAAAGTGTTTGGTAAATGGCCAGACAAGGAAGTGATGAACAAAACCATCTCTTTAATAAGAGAACTAAAACTAAACAAAACCATACAAGACAAGGTGAAACACAAAACTCACGGTCGGTATCAGTCCCAGGTCAGAGCCAACACATACATCCAGGGGAATCCAAAGTTCGTTGTCCAAAAGAGAAAGTCCGATAATCATACACCGTGGCAGTCCATAACAAGTGGGCGAGGCAGAATAAAATAGTCCGAGGTAACAGTCCGAGATCAGAAACACAAAATACCAAAACTGAAGAAAATGCTGGAAAGTCAGAGCTGGGGTCTAGAACAATCTGGCAGCGTCCTTGTGGGAGGACGCTGCCTAAATAGAGGTGTAAACAGGTGCAAATAATAACAAAGCAGGTGAAACTAATGTGAGTGATGAAGAACGTAAAAAGACTGAAACTAAGGTGAAACAAAAACGGGGAAGTAATGTCAAAATAAAAGCCGGACGGGAAGCAGCGGAACCGAATCATGACAGGTGTACTCATATACTGTGTAAAGAAATATCCTTGAGGCGAGTCTCTTATGTATCTTTCTAAACTTCCTGACATTGAACTTTTTATAATTACTTTGTTCATCACTAAATAGATCCCAGATCAGATGAGGAATCCTGAATTTTCTAATTCTAGCTAAATTATCCAGATATTTTGGTTCTTCAACCCCCACCTGTGCTGTGGTTTAGAAAATCTGGATTCAGTCACCTGAGATAAGTGCGCTTTCTCATGGGCAGTTATTAGACTATATATGTCGACACGGCTAAAACCATGATCACCTGGTTTCTGATTGGCTAAGCCGAGAGTGCAATCTGTCATAGCTGACGAGGAATTTAAAGATTGTATTTGCATGTAACTCCAAAGGCAGAACTCTGCAAAATACAAAGAGAAGTGGCTAACATTAAATGCAGAAGTGTCCCATTTATATACTAAATGTGGCCACAACCTCACGTCCACTGCTTCGATATGATGGCTCGGTCTGTAGTGTCTCTATTAAACATGTAAATAGTGCACACAGCTGTTTGCTCATACGTCCAACAGAGTGACAAAGTAAAAGGAATTCCAGTGACACAAGAGATGTAGATCTGTTTATTAATCATTGTTTAGATGATGAACTTGTGAGCACTGGGATTCCTATTATCCTACATCGTATAATCTCTCAATTTTATTAAGAGTGAGTAGAAGCACCAAGAAGAATCTGCAGATGAAAATAAAGTACAAGAATAATTTGTAAACTGGTATCAGTGTAAGGTATTACTATTAGTTCTACTGCCTTTTTTATTAGCTTTTCTTCATAGCTTTGTCTTAATAATCAAGATTTTCTCATTTAGTTTCTTCTGCACAGCATTAAGCTTCAGACCAATTAATTCCTTTTGTATTCAAGCCCACAGGAAGAAGGCAGATGGTGAGAAGTCAGAGGAATTGTTTCAGAGCCACATACACTTTTCAAATAGATTGAAAAATGATGCTCTTTATTAAATTGGCCACATTACCAACCCAATATCACAAATTGCCCCTTGAGAGAAATCTGAGGTCACTGCACACCGACTGTGTGGTGGTAAGAGCACAGCTCCTCTTTGTTGGGCCCTTAATATGAAGCGCTAACAGTTCACATCAAAAAATGATCCCCTCCCGACTTTAAGAACGGGTCAGGACTGGTCAAAGGGTTCTGTCGATCTCTCATTAGGCTGCTGTCTGTTTCTAATTATAAATACTCCAATGTCAGTTTAAATCTGTCATGTTTACATTGAATAAGAGACTAACCTGCTCCTCAGCAGGTTTGAGATTACGGACATGTCACCATGGCAACAAGTCCCTTGGGACTTTTGAAGAACCAACAAATCCATGATCATGTGAAACTGTCAGTTATCCGGCTAACCTGTGAAGTTGTTTGGGTATGATATGAACTAAATTAATTCAGACAAATCATTCCAATTCCAATAATCATTTAATATATTACAATAATTCTAAACAATTCAATGAGTTTGAGACAATTCATCAATCTAGATAGGAAACAGAACAATTCAATGAGAGGAACAAAATCACTGCCTCTACCTGGAAATAAAGAGTATTAAATAAGGGAATGGTCTGAGTCAGTCAGTCACTGTGGCCACAAGGTACAGTCACGTCTATCAAAGTCTGAAGTCCCCTCGCCCCCGGCCGGGTCCGAGCGCACACTCACAACTACCACGCCATTCTTCCGGTCTTCCTCGCCTCACTCCGTTCTTATTCCCAGCTCTCGCTTCCTATCTCCTACGTCAGCCTGGACTCCTGTTCTTTCTAAAGTTCTAAAATTACACATCTTCCCATTGCTTAAGCTGGAATCAGTTTCACGCCAGCTCTACACCCCCTGTTTGAAATGTCCAGTTCATGAACTTCTAGGTTGCACTGACCTGGCGCCTATTTCCTTTTTCTAAACATGAACAGAGCACATGACCATCCACACAGGACAGCAAAACTTAAATGCAACTAAAGCTCAGTTGTCATTGTTTACACACAACGATTCAAAATTGTTCACACTTGTTTCTAATTATGTGGTGAGCAGGTACAAAATATACGCCGGTTCAATGGCACGGGTACATCCAACTATGGATAACAATGACAGGTAGAGGAAGAGTGCATATACGAGGTGGTGGATGAAGATGATAAGGACGAGGAAGACGAAGACCAAGAACAGTAATTTCAGCTGAAATTAGAGCTACTGTGATAGACCATGTTCTCATGCATGGAATGAGTGAGGCAGGACAAAGAGTTCAACCTAATTTGAGCAGATTCTCTGTGGCCACCATAATCAGGACATTCAGAGAAGAGAACAGGTTGTATTTTTTTAACACTGTAATTTCATCATTTCAATTAGTAATTCACTTTATCGATATACTGTAAAGTGAACTGAAAAAATAAAGAAAGCATTTTATGTATAGTAGTCATTTCCATCATACTTTTACTACATGTATGTTTTTTTTTATCATTTTGTAGAACTGCGAGACCACATCAGGGTGGAAGAACTGCTATGTTCTCTCAAAGCAATGCCACCCAACTCCGTGAAATTCAGCAGTTTACTGAAGATAATTTAAATTTTGAAGGGATCAACTATGTACAGTGCCTTGCGAAAGTATTCGGCCCCCTTGAACTTTGCGACCTTTTGCCACATGTCAGGCTTCAAACATAAAGATATAAAACTGTAATTTTTTGTGAAGAATCAACAACAAGTGGGACACAATCATGAAGTGGAACGAAATTTATTGGATATTTCAAACTTTTCTAACAAATAAAAAACTGAAAAATTGGGCGTGCAAAATTATTCAGCCCCTTTACTTTCAGTGCAGCAAACTCTCTAAAGAAGTTCAGTGAGGATCTCTGAATGATCCAATGTTGACCTAAATGACAAAGGATGATAAATAGAATCCACCTGTGTGTAATCAAGTCTCCATATAAATGCACCTGCACTGTGATAGTCTCAGAGGTCAGTTTAAAGCGCAGAGAGCATCATGAAGAACAAAGAACACACCAGGCAGGTCAGATACTGTTGTGCAGAAGTTTAAAGCCGGATTTGGATACAAAAAGATTTCCCAAGCTTTAAACATCCCAAGGAGCACTGTGCAAGCGATAATACTGAAATGGAAGGAGTATCAGACCACTGCAAATCTACCAAGACCTGACCGTCCCTCTAAACTTTCAGCTCATACAAGGAGAAGACTGATCAGAGATGCAGCCAAGAGGCCCATGATCACTCTGGATGAAATGCAGAGATCTACAGCTGAGGTGGGAGACTCTGTCCATAGGACAACAATCAGTCGTATACTGCACAAATCTGGCCTTTATGGAAGAGTGGCAAGAAGAAAGCCATTTCTTAAAGATATCCATAAAAAGTGTCGTTTAAAGTTTGCCACAAGCCACCTGGGAGACACACCAAACATGTGGAAGAAGGTGCTCTGGTCAGATGAAACCAAAATCAAACTTTTTGGCAACAATGCAAAACGTTATGTTTGGCGTAAAAGCAACACAGCTCATCACCCTGAACACACCATCCCCACTGTCAAACATGGTGGTGGCAGCATCATGGTTTGGGCCTGCTTGTCTTCAGCAGGGACAGGGAAGATGGTCAAAATTGATGGGAAGATGGATGGAGCCAAATACAGGACCATTCTGGAAGGAAACCTGATGGAGTCTGCAAAAGACCTGAGACTGGGACGGAGATTTGTCTTCCAACAAGACAATGATCCAAAACATAAAGCAAAATCTACAATGGAATGGTTCACAAATAAACATATCCAGGTGTTAGAATGGCCAAGTCAAAGTCCAGACCTGAATCCAATCGAGAATCTGTGGAAAGAACTGAAAACTGCTGTTCACAAACGCTCTCCATCCAACCTCACTGAGCTCGAGCTGTTTTGCAAGGAGGAATGGGCAAAAATTTCAGTCTCTCGATGTGCAAAACTGATAGACATACCCCAAGCGACTTACAGCTGTAATCGCAGCAAAAGGTGGCGCTACAAAGTATTAACTTAAGGGGGCTGAATAATTTTGCACGCCCAATTTTTCAGTTTTTTATTTGTTAAAAAAGTTTGAAATATCCAATAAATTTCATTCCACTTCATGATTGTGTCCCACTTGTTGTTGATTCTTCACAAAAAATTACAGTTTTATATCTTTATGCAACGTAACCGCATATGCATGAAGCAAATATACAGAGTACCCTGTGAACGCAGCTCTGAAAGGGTCAAAGATCTACGACATCAGTATGTCCAATTAAGTAAACGCTCAGACGGGTTCAGTGCTGATGCTGACAATACACTTCTGAGCTTCTAGCCTACAGTTACTGTAAAGTGCACTATGTTGTTGTGTGTAAATCACGAGTGCATACAAAGACACTACTGTAAAAGTCTTAGTATCACTTGCTACAGTAAATGACTATTTTCGTGAGTGTGTTGGAATTGGATTCCATGGAAAGGGCCCATGAATGAATTTTTGTAGATGAAGCAGGATTCAATCTTATGAAGAGAAGGAGAGGAAGAAACCTAATTGGCCAACATGCAATAATGGAAGTCCCTGGTCAGCTTGGTGGCAATGTCACCCTTTGTGCAGCCATAAGCAATCATGAGGTTCTCCATGCACATGTAACCATAGGGCCATACAATACTGAACATCTTCTCACATTTCTGGCTGGTCTAAGAAAAGTTTTGTTTGAGGGAGAGCAACAGGGTCATCGCAGGAAGTGCAACCTGTCTATGTCATGGTTTGGGACAATGTCAGTTTTCACCATGGTGTCCGAATATGAGTGGTTCAACAACAAGCAGCTAATTTTAAATGTGTTCCTTCCACCATACAGCCCTTTGCTCAACCCAGTAGAAGAGTTTTTCTCTGCATGGTGGTGGAAAGTCTAGGACCGAAACCCAGGGAAAATCTCTTACAGGCAATGGAACTGGCCTGCGGTGACATAGATGTGCAGTCTTGTCAAGGCTGGATCTGCCACACCAGGGTTTTTTTTTTTTGCCTGTTAACTGGCAAGGGACAACGTTGACTGTGATATAGATGAAGTCCTCTGGCCGGGCCCAGCTCAAAGATGTGATCCTGAGTCAGAATAATCTTTCTGATGTGTTTTTCTTCTTCTATTTTGATTGTAACATGGTTTTTAATAAATTCACCATACCTAGGTGTGATTTCCTTTGTGTGTTTTTTACTATATACAATAACTTTTTTTGTAACTACATGCTCTGGATACTGTGTTCTCCATTTTTTGATGTAGTGTCTAATGAACGAGCTGCAGTGTGACTCTTGACTCTTGATTGACTCTTGTGTGTATGATCTGAAATCATTGTTTGATTTTGAGAGCTGGTGAAATGGTTTTGAAGCAATTGTTTGATTTTGCCAGAAGAGTCAGAGGTTTTGTGAATTTAGTTTGTTAGACTATGTATTGTTTATAGCAGCATATTTTTGTGCAAATGTCTCTGGAGAGGATCTTTCATGAAATGTAGGCAGGTTGAAACCAACAGAAGTAATAAGGAAAACAATGAAAAAGTTTGTTAATCTTTAATGACAATTTGATCAAACTGGGTTTCTTTAATTTCAGCCATGTCTATTAAACAACAACACAGCTAGTTTTACACTCAGTCGTGTCTCAATAAGTGAAAAGCTCTGTCTCATAGTGATTCAGTATTAGAGACTGTGCCTGAGGAAAGAACCAGGAAAAGTTCAGGTCTTAGTTCAGTTTGAAGATCTTATGCTGCACAGTGTTTCTAATAGTCTAAGCAGTGCAGTGATGATTGGTTTCTGATGCCCTGGTGCTCCACACCTAGTTATTGGTGCCTGCAGCTGAGATTTCTGAATGATATTTGACATATAATGTCTTCTGATCTAGTTGTCTGTCCCATAGTTCTGTGCAAATATGTAGTATTCACACTAGTGAAGACCTCAAACAAAAGCAGTTCTGAAAGCAGTTCTATACTTCTCTCTGGTGCAAAGCTGTTTTTGAAATTATTAGACCAACATGGTCCTTTGCCGGAAAATGGCTGACTTCTCCCTCTGGGTTGGGAGTGAGCTGCTGCCCCAGGAGTTTAAGTATCTCTGGGTCTTGTTCACGAGTGAAGGTAAAATCGAGCATGACACTGACAGACGAAGAGGGGCAGCATCAGCAGTAATGTGGATGTTGTACCAGACCATTGTGGTGAAGAAGGAGCTGAGCCAAAAGGCAAAGCTCTCATTTATCAGTCACTCTACGCTTCCACCCTCATCTATGGTGATGAGCTGTGGGTAGTGACTGAAAGAATAAGATCGCAAACACAAGCAGCCGAAATTATTTTCCCTCACAGGGTGATCGGACGTAGCCTTAGACATAGGGTGTGGAGTTCAGACATCCAGAAGGGGCTCGGACTAGAACCGCTGCTCCTTCACATCGCAAGGGGCCAGTTGAGGTGGTTTGGGCATCTTATCAAGATGCCTTCAGGGCACCTCCCTGTGAAGGTTTTCTGGGCATGTCCAACTGGTAGGAGACTCTGGGGCAGACCCAGAACACGCTGGAGGGATTATATATCTCATTTGGCCTGGGAACGCCTCGGAATCCCGCCAGAGGAGCTAGAACACATGGCTGGGGGCGAGGGACCTCTGGACCGTCGCTGAGTGCTGCTCAAGGGGGATTGCTTGATCTTTTACCTAGTAATAGTAGTAATGATGATAATAACAGTAAGGTCTACGCCTTACTTTGTAAAGTGTCCTAAGATGACTTTTGTTGTGATTTGTGCTATACAAAAAAAAATAACTGAAAAGATGTTACACTGCAATAAAACAACTCTATCTCCAACTTGAAAAACAGCAGTAACATCCTGAGAAAAACAACTGGAACAGAAGTACTTCTGGTATCTCTCACCCCCACTGAGGCTCTTGAAAAAGAAAAATGATCAAAAACATGGGAGAAAATTTACACTATTAATTTAAACATATAAAAGATGAATAGTCACAAAGGCACTTGTCAGAACAAATTTTTGAAACTTAAATACCAAACTTAACTGTATAAATGTTAAAATTTCAATCACCACAACTAAAAGGTTTCTCTCCTGTATGGACTTTCATGTGCAGGTTAAGGCACTGCTGTCGGGTAAATATTTTTCCACAATCACCACAAATAAAAGGTTTTTTTCCTGTGTGGCAGCTCATGTGCACCTTAAGATTCCCCCTTTGGGTAAATCTTTTCCCACAATCACCACAAACAAAAGGTTTGTCTCCTGTGTGGACTCTCATGTGCAGGTTAAGCACCTCCTGTGTGGTAAACCTTTTTCCACAATAATCACAAAGAAAACGTTTCTCTCCAGTGTGGACTCTGATGTGCCTTTTAAGATGCCCCTGTTGGGTAAATCTTTTCCCACAATCACCACAAACAAAAGGTTTCTCTCCTGTGTGGACTCTCATGTGATCTTTAAGTCTCCCCTGTGTGATGAATCTTTTCCCACAGTCATCACAAACAAAAGGTTTATTTCCAGTGTGGACTCTCACGTGAGTTTCAAGATTCCCACTTAGGGTAAATCTTTTCCCACACTCATGACAACTAAAAGGTTTCTCTTGTGTGTGTCGTCTCATGTGCAGCTTAAGAGGAAACTGGTGGGGAAATCTTTTCCCACACTCACCACAACTAAAAGGTTTTTCTCCTGTGTGGCATTTCATGTGCTGTTTAAGATTCCCCCTGAGGGCAAATCTTTTCCCACAATCACCACAAACAAACGGTTTGTCTCCTGTGTGGACTCTCATGTGCAGGTTAAGACACTGCCGTCGAGTAAATTTTTTTCCACAATCAACACAAAGAAAAGGTTTCTCTGCAGTGTGGACTCCTATATGATTTTTAAGCTCCTCCTTTGTGATGTATCTTTTCCCACACTCATGACAACTAAACGGTTTCTCTCCTGCATGGCGTCTCATGTGCACCTTAAGAGGAAACTGGTGGGTAAATCTTTTCCCACACTCACCACAACTAAAAGGTTTTTCTCCTGTGTGGCGCTTTGTGTGCAGCTTCAGATTTCCCCTTTGGGTAAATCTTTTCCCACAATCTGCACAACTAAAAGGTTTTTCTCCTGTGTGGACTCTTATGTGCAGCTTAAGCATCTCCTGTGTGGTAAATGTTTTCCCACACTCACCACAACTAAAAGGTTTTCCTCCTGTGTGGCATCGTATGTGCCTTTTAAGATTACCCTTTTGGGTAAATCTTTTCCCACAATCACCACAAACAAAAGGTTTGTCTCCTGTGTGGACTCTCATGTGCAGATTAAGACACTGCTGTCGGGTAAATCTTTTTCCACAATCACCACAAATAAAAGGTTTTTCTCCTGTGTGGCATCTCATGTGCATGTTAAGATTCCCCTTTTGGATAAATCTTTTCCCACAATCACCACAAACAAAAGGCTTGTCTCCTGTGTGGACTCTCATGTGATTTTTAAGCTGCTCCTTTATGTTGAATCTTTTCCCACACTCACCACAACTAAAAGGTTTCTCTCCTGTGTGGCATCTCATGTGCACTTTAAGACACTGCTGTCGGGTAAATCTTTTCCCACAATCACCACAAACAAAAGGTTTCTCTCCTGTGTGTCGTCTCATGTGCAAATTAAGATTGCCCCTGTGTTTAAACCCTTTCCCACACTCAGAGCAGCTAAAACAAGACTGTCCAGCTAAGCTCTTGGCTCCAGGCTCCTCCTCTCTTCCCTCCTCAGTCTGACACTGAAGAGACTGTAAAGACTGAGGTCTCTCCTCATCCTCTTCAGTCTTCACATGGACACCAGTGGACAGGAACTTGGTGTCGTCGGCCTCCTCTAGTTCCTGCAGCTGCTCTGCCTCCTGACTGGTCCAGAGTTCCTCATCTTCCTCTTTGATGTGTGGGGGCTTTGGGTCCTCCTGGTCCAGACTGCGACTCTCCTCTGGGTGGGCCTCTTCTTTAATCACCAATAGATGCTGGATGTCTGCAGGGAACAATGAAACACACATTATGGACAGCTGTGACTTTATCACTGGTATCTTTTCTGAATGTCAGTGACATCACTGATGATTCCTCTACAGATCTGCACCACTTGAAATGTTGTCACCACGAACCAGTGGTGGAAGAAGTATTCTCCTCCAGTAACCGGCCACGGAGGTTCCAGGTGTCCAGCTTGCTCTTGGATTATTCATCTTGTTATTGTCATTATTCATATCTCCCCCCTGACCTGGCATCCTGGCTCCCCCTTACTGTAGCATTCATGTTGCTACTAGTTGTTTCACGAAGTATCCATAGATCCCACATCCTCCATATATAACCCCGTAGTAGCATTCCAATAGTTCCAAGTGTCCTTGGGCAAGACACTGTACTCACAACGATGGTTAGAGCCAGTCCATGAATGTCTTGTTCCCACTTCTCATCAGGTTTCCCTGGTTCCTCAACACCTGACGCGGACCTTGTTGGCCCAGGTGATGTCTGAGCCGGTGTGACTCTTATTTTTCCAACTCTCATTACCCTTTTGCCTAAGGACCCAGGGCTAGATATTGACCGCACCCTGACCAGGGTTCAAACCCCCGACCTTCCGTACCAAAGTCAATGGTGTTAGCCACTGAGCTATCCAGTCAGCACAGATGCATATATTTCATCTGTCTGTGTCCAAACAGTACAATGTGAAATATAAAGTAGATAAAGAAGATAAATAGTAACACAATAAATCTAAAGGCACTTTAAAACAGCAAGTGAAAATGTAATATAAAATATATATAATAAAAATATAATAAAGAGTGTATGCTGCATCGAAGGCTGTATGTGCAACAGTCAAATCAATGTGCAATTGACGAACAGAAGCATTATTTATTGTCATTGTAACATTGTGACATGTACAACAAAATTATGTTTGGAGCCGAGAGCCACAGGCCGCTGCGTGCCATACCACTGACGCCTTTTAGTGGGTAGAGCGGTCATCTCCCAACCAAAGGGTTGGAGGTTCGAATCATGGTGCCTGCAGTCCACATGTCAAAGTGTCCTTGGGCAAGACACTGTACTCACAACGATGGTTAGAGCCAGTGCGAGTTGGCACCGCAGATGGCTGCCTCGATTCTGCCTTGTGTGTGTAACATACTTGGCCAAATAAACGGTGATTATCTTTATGATGGCTATGTGAGGAGTCTGAGGGCGTTTCTAGGCAGGCAAGCCTTTAGACACCTTTGACTGCAAGTAGTCATTTGGTACATGTGTAGTCCACTCTTTCATTACTTAGCCATAATGGATGGTAAAGCACTAGAATTCTACTGTTTGTTGTTATATACAGTATGCACAGATGCATATATTTCATCTGTCTGTGTCCAAACAGTACAATGTGAAATATAAAGTAGATAAAGAAGATAAATAGTAACACAATAAATCTAAAGGCACTTTAAAACAGCAAGTGAAAATGTAATATAAAATATATATAATAAAAATATAATAAAGAGTGTATGCTGCATCGAAGGCTGTATGTGCAACAGTCAAATCAATGTGCAATTGACGAACAGAAGCATTATTTATTGTCATTGTAACATTGTGACATGTACAACAAAATTATGTTTGGAGCCGAGAGCCACAGGCCGCTGCGTGCCATACCACTGACGCCTTTTAGTGGGTAGAGCGGTCATCTCCCAACCAAAGGGTTGGAGGTTCGAATCATGGTGCCTGCAGTCCACATGTCAAAGTGTCCTTGGGCAAGACACTGTACTCACAACGATGGTTAGAGCCAGTGCGAGTTGGCACCGCAGATGGCTGCCTCGATTCTGCCTTGTGTGTGTAACATACTTGGCCAAATAAACGGTGATTATCTTTATGATGGCTATGTGAGGAGTCTGAGGGCGTTTCTAGGCAGGCAAGCCTTTAGACACCTTTGACTGCAAGTAGTCATTTGGTACATGTGTAGTCCACTCTTTCATTACTTAGCCATAATGGATGGTAAAGCACTAGAATTCTACTGTTTGTTGTTATATACAGTATATTTATTTATTCAGCTGTAACCTGATGGGGATAAAGTGCTGCTCACCTCTACAGGTAAAATCAGACCAGACATAGGTTTACTTACATCTCTCTCTCTGTAAAATTAAGCTCACAGCAATAAAGATTTTGGTGATTTTCATTTGGAAAGTGTTGAGGATAAAACATGTGTTACACATTTAAACATTTTAGTCAACAACATTTAATAGCCTATCTATATATAAACATAAAAGTAATCAGAGTAAATTAAATGCTGCGTATGTAACAGACCATATTCAGTGGTTCACTTTTAAACTGCTTTTAGTCCAGTTTAAATTCTTTAGGATGCTCTACAGTCATCCTCACTCAGAAAGCAGGATCCACGAGCACGGGTTGAACTGGCGTTAACTACACTACTGGGGATGAAACATAAGGAAATCCTGGACAAACTGGTTAATGCTGGAGCCTTAACTGTTAATGCTAACGAAACGGTTCCCGTCGCTGTCCCTTCACATTAAAAGCACTCCATTGTCAAACCAACGAATGACTTGTTATTGTGAAGCAGCCACAGGAAATGCAATCACTTCTCACCGACGACAGGCGCTTTCTGACCAACCATTGACCCAACGCACCGCCAGTAGGAACGAAGAGATAACGTAACACGAAGCCGGTCGGCTGTTAGCGATTAGTCAACAAGCTCACAGCGGCTAACAACGTTACATTACTTTATATGTTGCTAACGTTAATTGTAAATGAGCCACTAACCTTTTGCAGAAGCTTCCATTGTCGCGGTGCAGCTCCTAAATACCGCCATCTTGGAGTTCGACCAGCCAATGACGTAGAGTGCACAAAGCATTGTGGGATTGTATGGGCTGGGAACAGAGCCGAGCTATAGAAGTCCATTATCTCCACTGCAATGAAAAATGAAACCTGTATCTCAAAGTATAGATACAGTAATAATCAAATGATACCTAATAAGTAAACAACACTGCTTCTGCCATGGTATATGACTAAAAATAAAGTAAAAATCCTTGGAAAGATAAATCATGTACATAGTTCAAATTTAACAAAAATGTTATATGTTTTTATAGCTTATTCTTGACACTTGTGATTATAGTGCCATATTCATAATGTTGTCACCACGAACCAGTGGTGGAAGAAGTATTCTCCTCCAGTAACCGGCCACGGAGGT
The DNA here is from genome assembly GCF_001952655.1 of Monopterus albus. NCBI lineage: Eukaryota > Metazoa > Chordata > Actinopteri > Synbranchiformes > Synbranchidae > Monopterus > Monopterus albus. The sequence continues at coordinate 2,325,211 of NW_018128007.1, read as the reverse complement.
TCCAGGTGTCCAGCTTGCTCTTGGATTATTCATCTTGTTATTGTCATTATTCATATCTCCCCCCTGACCTGGCATCCTGGCTCCCCCTTACTGTAGCATTCATGTTGCTACTAGTTGTTTCACGAAGTATCCATAGATCCCACATCCTCCATATATAACCCCGTAGTAGCATTCCAATAGTTCCCTTCTCTTGTCCATGAATGTCTTGTTCCCACTTCTCATCAGGTTTCCCTGGTTCCTCAACACCTGACGCGGACCTTGTTGGCCCAGGTGATGTCTGAGCCGGTGTGACTCTTATTTTTCCAACTCTCATTACCCTTTTGCCTAAGGACCCAGGGCTAGATATTGACCGCACCCTGACCAGGGTTCAAACCCCCGACCTTCCGTACCAAAGTCAATGGTGTTAGCCACTGAGCTATCCAGTCAGCACAGATGCATATATTTCATCTGTCTGTGTCCAAACAGTACAATGTGAAATATAAAGTAGATAAAGAAGATAAATAGTAACACAATAAATCTAAAGGCACTTTAAAACAGCAAGTGAAAATGTAATATAAAATATATATAATAAAAATATAATAAAGAGTGTATGCTGCATCGAAGGCTGTATGTGCAACAGTCAAATCAATGTGCAATTGACGAACAGAAGCATTATTTATTGTCATTGTAACATTGTGACATGTACAACAAAATTATGTTTGGAGCCGAGAGCCACAGGCCGCTGCGTGCCATACCACTGACGCCTTTTAGTGGGTAGAGCGGTCATCTCCCCACCAAAGGGGTGGAGGGTCGAAT
>NW_018128007.1:2321171-2323815 GCF_001952655.1 Monopterus albus | reverse complement strand
AGAAACTCAGAGCATCATGGGGCCCCCCAGCAGCCTAGGCCTATAGCAGCATAAGGCTCAGGGTCACCTGATTGACCCTAACTATGAGCTTTATCAAAAAGGAAAGTCTTAAGTCTACTCTTAAAGGTAGAGAGGATGTCCGTCTCCTGAACTGAGATTGGGAGTTGGTTCCATAGGAGAGGAGCTTGATAGCTAAAGGCTCTGCCTCCCATTCTGCTTCTGTGGACTCTAGGAACCACAAGTAAACCTGCACTCTGAGAGCGAAGTGCTCTGTTAGGATGATAAGGCTCTACGAGGTCTTTAAGATACGATGGAGCCTTGTTATTAAGGGCTTTGTATGTTAGGAGAAGGATTTTGAATTCTATTCTGAATTTTACAGGGAGCCAGTGGGGAGAAGCTAATATGGGAGAGATATGATCTCTCTTGCTAGTTCCTGTCAGTACTCTGGCTGCAGCATTTTGGATTAACTGGAGGCTTTTTAGGGAATTATTGGGACATCCTGATAGTAAAGAGTTACAGTAGTCCAGCCTGGAAGTAACAAATGCATGGACCAGTTTTTCAGCATCACTTTGAGACAGGATGCTCCTGATTTTTGCAATAAAAGGTGTCCAAAGATCTATGGCCAGAGCTGGAGAAATATCTGGAGACTTTAGACATCTGGACAAGCTACATAGAGGACCTGATGGTAAAACTGAAACTGATCTGCTCCAGTTGTCTGTCAGTGAATCAGACAACAGAGTCCAAAGTTTTAAAATAAGAAACAGCATTGGGGTTGTTGGAAAAAACAAAAACATAGAAGAAGGCATCTGGACAAGTCAAGTCAAGTCCAAGTGTTTATTGTCATGTGCACAGGAAACATGTTTCCCTGTACAATGAAATTCTTACTTTGCTGTCCACAACGAATGCCAAACAGTGTCAGTGCCAAGTACAGTGTGAAATATAAAGTAGATAAAGAAGATAAATAGTAACACAATAAATCTAAAGGCATTTTAAAACAGCAAGTGAAAATATAATATAAAATATATATAATAGAAATATAATAAAGAGTGTATGCTACATCGGAGGCTGTATGTGCAACAGTCAAATCAATGTGCAATTGACAAATAGAAGCATTATTTATTGTCATTGTGACACGTACAACGAAATTATGTTTGGAGCCGTGAGCCACAGGCTGCTGCATGCGTGCGTGCGTGCCGCCATCAAGGACACTTTGACATGTGGACTGCAGGCACTGAGATTCAAACCGTCAACCTTCCAGTTGGGAGACACCTGCTCTACCCATCGCACCACTGCTGCCTCCCCATTTACTGAAAAGAAAACTTTCTTCAGTGTCTGTCCAAAGTATCTTGGTGCAATGGAAGAACAAATGAGAAATAGTTTCTCTTACCAGACCACAGAAATCACAGGAATAATCAATATCAAGTCTAAACCCCTTTCCCATAGTGTCTGCTCTCTCTCTCTCTCTCTCTCTCCCGTAGCGTGTCCTCTCTCTCCCATAGTGTCTCCTCTCTCTCTCCCATAATGTGTCCTCTCTCTCTCTCTCCCTGTACCTTTCTACAGGTTGCCCTGGCTCTGGAGCTCTACGTCTCTGATGAGCAGTCACTGGCCACAACAACCGGACCAGTGTTTGATTGTTTATTGTGTCCTGTTGCTTTTCTTCTTCTCTCTCTCCTCTATCCACTCACCCCAACCGGACGAGGCAGAAGGCCGCCCACCAAGAGCTGGGGTCTGTCTGAGGTTTCTTCTGTTAAAGGGAATTTTTCCTCCCCACTGTTGCCAAATGCTGCTCAAGGGGGGTATGTTGGGTTTTCCCTATGTAATAATAGTGATAATAGTAAGGTCTAGACTTTACTTTGTAAAGTGTCCTGAGATTACTCTTTTTTTGTGATTTGATGATTGAAATGTTGTGCCACCTGTATAATACCCTTATCAAACCATTTCCTATCAAGTAAAGATTTATTCCTCTACAGAACATTGTCAAAGTCACTCACATCCTTACACTTGCCCATTTTTCCTGCTTCCACCAATTCAACTTCAAGGACTTTATCTTCACCTGCTGCTTAAGATACCGGCACACTAACGGTGCCACTGTAATGAGATGATCAGTGTTATTCACTTGCCCTGTCAGGGGTCATAATGTTATGGCTGATTGGTGTATAAACATTAGCTGAATCTGACTGAAACAGGATTCACTTGTATCATTTACATGTGGAAAAACAGGAATGCACTTAGTCGGTGAAGTGAACCAAAAACACAGTGTGGGTTCATCCATGGGTTACCTTATAAATAATATAAACCCACTGACACTGTGGAAAACATGAATAATAATTGATTTGATTTTGATTTATTCTTTCAGGCATGTAAAGACAGTTGATATGTCAACACACATAATTTTACACATATCCAACAAATGCTAATCCAATATCAATTTGCTTATACCTAGTACATGCTTGAATGGAGTAGGAAGAAGTCAGACTTATCCAGTCCTACCCCATGACATCATCTTACCATCATTGGTTTGCAAGCAATAAATGATTCACTTCTACACACACACATATTATACTAAAAAAAGAATATAACAGTGTTAACATTCTTAAATCACACAATTGATATACTAAAGAATGGTTACAAAATATAATCATTG
>NW_018128007.1:2309558-2318143 GCF_001952655.1 Monopterus albus | reverse complement strand
GGTCCTGGATTCTGGTTCCGAGGTCGGGTCACTAGTCGGTCATACCGCAGGAACGCGATGTCTCCCCTCGCCCTGGCCTCCCTTAACATCGACATCAACTCCCTTCTTCTCTTCCTCACAGACTCGGTGTAATCTTCATTTATATAAATATTAGATCCTTTAAGCTTCTTTGCTTGTTGCAGTATGTGTGCCTTATCCTTCTCTTTCATCAACTTTACCATCACTGCCCTCGGACCAGTTCCTGATTGAACACAAATAATGCCTCCTTAGACCCCAATCATTGGCCATACCCAAATGCAGGATCAGCTGCAGGTGTGAGCCCTTTCTTCAGCCCTGCCTGCAGCTCACAGCAATGAGTCCTCATGGATGACAAGTTAGTACCTGAAGTGTGAAGAGCTCCTGTTGGGTACTGACCTGACGGTTTTGGAATTTAGTGCCTTTTTATGACATGCTAGACTGTGATTTGCTGGTTCCAGTCATCCTGTACTACCAGTCTTACTAATTTCATGACCCAGTTTTTCTCAGTAGTTTGCTCCTGTTATGTCGTATCCTCAGTCCACTGAGACTCACCTGCTGTTTGCCATGTTGCATGTTGTACCATTATAGTCTGAGCCAAACTGTAAATACTGTCTGATCTGCATCTTGGTTCTCAGTTTGCTGCTCATGGCATTTATTATTGTCTTAAGCTTCCTTGTCAGTTCAGTATTGAAATGTTAAACCAAAATCTGTTGCTGCTATTTCTGTAGGTGTGCAACACGTGTTCAGTGATCCTGGAACATTTTTCTCTTGTGCTGCCAAAGAATGTCTGTTTTGTGGGCAGAAAAATCTTGAAGCAAAACTTGAAAAAACCATTATCGGGAAGCTGTTTGTTTTTCTGTAGACAATACAGGTATGCCATGTTAGATTTATTGATTTGGTCTCTGTCTATATTCTGCCTTAGCCTAATGTATATGGCGTGATTTTTTCATTTATTATTAAATAATGCCTCCTCAGACCCCAATGCAATTATAATAATATTGATAATAAATAGGTTGCTTTATTGCTGCCAGAGGTGGGACAGTGTTTGCCAGGTGGTCTGTAGACCTTTAATATAAAGGTTTATAGATGGGACGTCTTCCATTATATTCTTGCACAAAGTGTCTGATATGAAACATTAACATGGGGTCATATTGTAACTCTGCTCTGTAACATGTGTCCATTACAGTTGTAATCGAAAAACTCATCGTTTTTCATACCAAAATAATTGAAATACTAGGACATCCTAGAATTTTGGACCACTTTGATTTAGATAAGTGTCATGCCTGTTTTAAGCTCTTGTTCATTATGAGCCCCTTTTATTGTGGTAATTGAGCAGTTCCAATAAAACCAAAAAGTTTTAACAGCCTCCCAGAACGGCTGTGGGGGACGTCCTTCCAAGCAGGTTTTTATTTGTGTTCAATGTGAGTTTTTTGTCTTTTTTTTAGAAAAGTGTGTCATTGCTTGCTTTTGCAAAGACAAAACCAGAAACCATCATCACTGCCCAGAATGCAACTTCAGGCCATATTCCAGACCACACGATTTCCTGTGACATTTAAGGAAATCGCATGGTTTGTCTTTAGCCTTATACATATGTATCAAACTGTTAGATCCGCTCGGACACAGAGGTGAGCGAGTCAAAAAAGGATGGACCCAGGTGGCTGACTTCAGTGCAAGTAGTGCTCAGTTTATTTACAGTGATATCTTACAAGGAAGTGAATAACCAGGTTGAAGTGGGACCGGGTGTCGAGCCGCAGAAGGTGAATAACAGTCAGTGGTGGAATGATGAGGGAAAGGCCAGGCTGTGGACGCTGGGACTCACTCCTGGGCTGGTCGTGGTGGAAGGTTGCTGAGGAGACAGAGTTAGTACATGCAGTTAATGGGAGACTGTGCATCGACCTGCGTGGTGGGGTGCGGGGTTGAGGAGGTCTGTCCGGAGAAGCGACAGAGGCGAGGAGGCTGAGACAATGGGGCACAAGACTGGAACGGGGCTAGGGCGACAAAAACGTGAGTACAATATAAAGCTAAGAACAACGAGAAACAAATGGGCCTGATGATACTAGAAAGGCAGGGGAGTGAACGTAGAGCAGGGAATAAATAGGGAGAACTAATCAGGTGCAGCTGGTGGTAATCAGGGGATATGAAGCAGGTGTGTCGGATAACGTAATCAAGGTAAGGGAGCAAAAACAGAGTGAGGGAAGTGAGAAAGGCAGGTGCAGCCGGGCAAACCTGACACAAACTCATGTCAGTTGTGTTTAATCCTGGATAAAGGTGCATGTTGCTACTGTGACACTGATTCTTCGACAGCATTATTTGAATCTCTTCTTGCAGGCATTCAGGGGCCCAAAGAAAGTAACATGCCCTTGTCACATTTACTCAGGTTTTGTGTAATGTGTATTAGCTACAGAATGAAAGAGTATTAACAAATACAGAGTACACAGTCTTCATGTAAAAGTACAAAATGGTTACAACAGACCAAACTGATATATACCTACCATGTGGTTGTCACAACATTTACATTTCAGGCTTTGCAAAAGCTCAACCCCACACAGATCAACCTACAGAAACAGCAGTGTCATGTAACACAACATCCAGTAAAGCTTTCAGCTGTTCACACGGTCAAAGTGTTTACAATGGCAACAAGTCGGGGGACACATCTAACAGAAGAACATCAGCTGCAGAGCCAACCAATGATTTGCCTGGGCAAGAGAAATAGGATCTATGTGGCTCTAAAACATGACTCTGAAGGTGTTACTGTAAACTACCATGGATGGGTAAAATACACAGAGTGGCCGCCCCAGATCAAGACCACAGAAATGGTAACGGTTCACTGTACCCCACCCTGTAACACAAACCACTGAGCGGTCTGCTTTATATGACCGGCTCCATCAACGAAACCAGAGAAGGCCAGAGGAAATGCTGCGAAGCCTTGACATCTGTCGCAGTCTTCACACAAAACTGAACACATCAGTGGCAGAGCAAATTAATCGCCACATGGCATGTGTGTGCAGTTCGCTGTGTGTGATGGAGTCACAGGTTAAGCAGACAGTCCGTGTCCTTTTTGAACTGCAAAACAAGGACAAGGCCGCTCATTTTCTATATGAACAGTGTTTTCAACAATCCCCATACAGAGAGTAAAACCAACAAACATTTGCCTCTACTTACTGTTAATATCTGTTGGTCTTTCAGTCCTGAATCAGCTCATTAGTCTGTGCCATAGACGTCTGTTGTTGTTGGGAGATAATTAAAAACATCCCACTGCACAGGTTCATACGTTTCCTCATTACCAAACTCCAGACCCTGGTATTTTTTTAAATGTTGCCCCAAAGTCCTCAAACAACCAAAGCTTTTTCAGCATATGAAGCAAGTGAGAGTCCACGGGCTGTGCACGAGATCTCTGGATATTCCTAACAAATATCATGGTGCTGTGTTTTGTCATGAGGAAACACGTCTCTAAGTGCAGCCGTGTGTTTTGCTGATGTACCAGAGTCCAATTCCTTGTGTGTCCAACACACCTGGCCAATAAAGCAGATTCTGATTCTGATTAGTTTTAAATATTATAAGAGGTCTATTACACAGGTGAATAAGTTAATTCAGGCCTGTCAGACATTAGTTGGGACTATTGATGCTGGTTTTAGTCTTATGGGGAGCGCTGATAACACTGTCAGTATAGAAAATGGCCAGTCTGATACTTAAAACTCATTTTCCTGTCAGCTGTTAAATTAAATCAAAGTATTAAACATCAACTGTCATAAATAAATAGGGAACAAAGTTGTGATAGGATTTTAAAAAGTGGTAATACTGCTTTATTTTAAACTTAAAAATATTACACAGTGAATTGACTAACATCTGCATTGTCTAATACTGTAGACAGATGTGCAGGATGCTCAGGCAGGAAAGGACATTCATGTTCTCCTTTCTAAAGTGGGACCCTATAAACTCTGTTACTGGGACACTGGGAAGACGGCTCCTAAACTGGAACTGGAGAGTGAGGTGTTGTGTTATTATGATGATAGAAATTGTAGCTCTCTGTAACCATTTGTTAACTGTAGCCACATGAACAACAACAGTACTTGTTCATTAATGACAATTCAAGATTATTGCAGTTTATTGTCCATCAAAGTCATGTGATCACTCATCTTTAATCTTACACCAATGTAAACACAGTCTGTTAGAACAAATACAATTGGCAGTGTGAGTGGTGAGGTGTGACACTGATCAAGTGACATGATAGAAATGATTTGAAGTTTCAGTGAGTTCACTCTCTTTCCTCCCTCATTACAGAGGGAGGAAGTGAAACTCAAGCAGCCTGATCAGTTGCAACAGAAATTAGAAGAAGCAGAAAACAACAGGATTTATGTGGTTTAAACAGTGGACTGGCAGCGAGGGCTCTACAGGAGACACGCATCTCACGGACTCAGTGTGGACGGACGTGTACACAAAACCCTGCCACCGTGTTTTACCTGTTACGTGCCTCTCTGCGTCTCTTTGCAGCTGCTACCCACCCAAAACATGATCAGTCTGATGTGTGGCGCACACACACACACACTCAGTCATGCGACATCCAGTAAATAGAGAGGAAGTGAGGAGCAGCAGAGTGAGTTCAGACTCCATGTTGAGTCAACAGGAGGAATCTGAAGGCTGAGGCAGAGTGAGCGTTAATCTGACATTCTTCTTCTTCTACTGTCAAAGTGTCGCAGTCAGTTTTCTCCCTGTGGACTGTAGAGGAAGAAGAGTCCCAGTGACCTTCTGTCCTCACAGAGACACTGAGAGAACAGCAGGAAACAGCACCGCCAGTGCTGCTTCCTGCTCTCTCAGTGTAATGAACTCAACAGTTTGGTTCATCTGTGGACACAAAGTCCTGATGGGCTGAACCTCAGGTGTAAAGAAACCTGACTAGGTGGAGCCCGCCTGCTTTTATTACACTGTGTTAATGTGTGTGTGCTTCATTTCCTGTTCTCTCAGGCTGGTGTATGACTCTTGAACAAATGTGCTGGTCATGACTGTTGTGTTTAGAGCTCCCAGTCAGTGTTACTGGTTTACCTCTCAGACTGACTCCAGTCCACGATGGAGGAAGACCAGGACAGACCATGGTGTCCAGGACCCAGCTGTCCCTCTATGACAAGTAACCGGTCCAAAGATCCTCCTCCAGTGTTCAGTCCTGGACCTGGACCCTCGGACACAAAGTAAGAACCAGTTTCTGCTGTGAACTGACCTGAAGATGATTCAGTGTGGACATGTTATTCACATTAACAGCAGTAGGTGGTGGATGTTTGTCTGAAGTCCTAGTCTCATTGTGTTGGTCCTTATTTACTAAAGAGTTGCTCAGAGGCTTTGATGTGACTGTTTCCCTCAGTCACTGCGGATACAGCCACTGTCTCTTATTACCTGAGCCTGTTACATTCATGTGTTCACAGTGATCATCTTGTCAAAGTGGTTGCCAGTGTCACCAGACCCTCCCAAACAGGCCAGTAGCAGAAACAGTTCTTCTGCTGCCCTGTTACTTTCCATAGGGAGGTCAAACCTTCTACCCACAGTGTCATCACAATGGGAGCCTGAGGGCGTTGAAATCGTGAAAACTGTGAACACTGAAATGATTTTTTCTGTTTTCTTGTAAAGAACACAGGCCAGTGAGGCATTTTAGCCACAGTCGTTTATTATCTATTTATTTTTTGGTCTGAAAGCTATCTTGAAAACCGCCCTCATTTTGGAGTCCAGCCACCCGGAAGAAAAATGGAGCCAATAATATTGAGCGTCTCCTTATTTGACCCAAAACTCCCAGAAGGGGTTTTGTACTTGTAGCACCCGATCCATGTAGCTTATCTTTTGTATGGCAAAATATAATAATAAAGGGTGAAGTACTCTGGGAGGGGCCCTGGGTTTTTATGTAAACATGGCTGACCGTCGTACCTGTGACTGAAGTATCCCAGCTAACCCTTAGTCTGAATCAAAATAAATGGCCCAAATGTTTTAACCAGTTATCACTTCCTTTAAACTGAATTCACACCTTAATATACTCTAAATAAAACACACTCACTGTACTTTAAGTGCAAAATATAAATTTAGTTCAACTTAAAATTTCAAATGAAAAAAATAAATGTGTTAGAATTTGCCAGGTACATTAGCATCACTTAGCAAGTCATATAGCAACACCATTACAGCGAATGCTAACATGCTATTAGCGATCTGGTACACCTCTGTATTACACTTTCTGAGACAGATAAACATTTCATCACAAAGCATTTACCTTCAGAAATCTCCTGTTACACAGCAGCACAGCGGCAAACTCTGCATTCACCAGGTAATGAGAAAAATCCTCCAGTAGTTCTACTCTCGTCCTCTTGCTACATCTGTGTCTCGTCCCTGTCTGGTCTCTGCAGCTTAGTGTCTGGCTAAGGGGAATCCTTATCCCACTTTAGGACTATTCTGATTGATGCTGATGAACGAACAGCCAATTGCAAATAAGGAAGGTCAAGATTGACAGTCTGAAGTCCTGCAAGGTTAGGTGTAGACTGATCACATTTCTCCATATACACCACAAATAAACCATGTGCATGTTCACAGACAAGAATTTTCTGCTACACTTTTAAAGCTTTTAAATGAACTATGAAATTACATTTTAATTCTGTAAATAAAATGAAATGGCATGTCATAAAATGAACATTTTAACATCTATATAGTTTAACAGCTATTGATTTATTTGGCCTATACATTTTTGTAGGCTGGGCTTATTTGACCCAAAACTCCCAGAAGGGGTTTTGTCCTGCTCTAATGAAATGTCACTCAAACTGTAACCAGTCCCTGTCTCAGCATCACCCTGAGTGTTAGCCATCCACATTTCATGTTTCTCTGCTAGAAAATCAGCTCTGAATAATTTACTGAAGCGGCTGCTCCCCCAGATCCACCGCTAACAATGTGACTGTCATATGGATCAAAGCCTTGTGTATAAGGGTGTGTGGTCAGGTTTAGTTTTCCATTTGGGACTTTTTAAGTTTTTGTATATACACGGGGTGAGCACCCACCAGAGGGAGAGACTCCTCGGGCAGCAGATATGAGAGTTGCAGCCTGGAGGTTCAGCTTCACGCTGGGTTTAAAACTCAGAACTCACAGTTCATATCACTGAACGGGGACAGCGACGGACATTTAACCAAACCTCCTGTGAACATCACTAGTTAATATTTATGACAATCGAGCCATTTTACACTGTACAAAATGGGTAATTGGTGTTTCTCTAAGCACTTTGTCCTGATAAACCAGTTGCCAGCACCAACATTTGTAGACTTATTCATAGTGGCTACGTCTATAACTATGTAAAGGCCATTTTGGTTCAGTCTGGGAGCTGCACACAGCGACATATTGACAGTCAGTCACCTAAACAAACACCTCCTGCCCCCTCACAACACTGCAGATACTTTAAAAGAAGATGATCTACAGTAAAATGAGGATGAATGATAGGGAGAGAGAAAGGATGAGTGTAAACTCTGAGAATCTGCAGAGAGGACTGAGAAGTTAGACTGAAGTCTATAAACCAACAGAGTTATGTTTGAGATAGAGAAACATGTCACAGTGATGGATATGCCTCAGTGTGAACAGAGTGACTTAGATGATTTGTCATCCATCCATCCATCCATCCAATTTCTTCTGCTTATCCAGAACCGGGTCGTGGGGGCAGCAGTCTAAGCAAAGATGCCCAGACTTCTCTCTCTCCATACACTTCCTCCAGCTCCTCCGGGGAAATGCCGAGGTGTTCCCAGGCCAGCCGAGAGACATAGTCCCTCCGGCGTGTCCTAGGTCTTCCCCGGGGCCGCCTCGAGTGTGGGACATGCCTGGAACACCTCCATAGGAAGGTGCCCAGGAGGCATCCGAAACAGATGCCCGAGCCACCTCAGCTGGCTCCTCTCGATGTGTAGGAGCACTGGTTCTACTCTGACCTCCTCCTGAGTGACCGAGCTCCTCACCTTATCTCTAAGGGTGTGCCCAGCCGCTCTGCGGAGGAAGCTCATTTCAGCCGCCTGTATCCAGGATCTTACCCTTTCGGTCATGACCCAAAGCTCATGACCATAGGTGAGAGTCGGAACATAGATCGACCAGTAAATCGAGAGCTTTGCCTTACAGCTCAGCTCTTTCTTCACCACGACGGACCGGTACATTGACCGCATTACTGCAGAAGCTGCACCGATGCGCCTGTCAATGTCCCATTCCATCCTTCTCTCAGATGCTAACCTTCCCTTGTCTTCATTCACCAGCCATAGTTTGAATCAGCCCCGGTCACAATTTTCAGAGACTTACCTTAGCCCAACAGAAGGCATGGACATTTACCATCAGCTGAAAGACCAACTGACGCCAGCTGACTCCCCAGCAGTCTAAGCCCTTGTTGATGACACCACCATTCTGGGCCTCATCAAGGGGGGAGGCGAGTCAGGTTACAGAAGCTTGGTGAACGACATTCTGGTTAATGGAGAGGAGAATGACCTCATCTTCAATATAAACAAGACAAAAGAAATAATAGTAGACTTCAGGAAGAACCCCTCCCCTCTGCTGCCTCTGACCATCAAAGGGACTGAGGTGGA
>NW_018128007.1:2297850-2309186 GCF_001952655.1 Monopterus albus | reverse complement strand
CTGCTGCAGTAAGACTGATGGCAAATACGAAAATGTGAGAATATATGTGCAATAACCCCTTACTAGGCATGCGCAATAATAATACAGAAATGTTCCACAAGGTATTTTTCTAAGAGCATCTCATCAACAGTGTTCTCTTGTGGGACCTGAGTAAGCAGGACATTCTCCACCAAGCAATGGAAACAGGCCTGAATATAAACTGTGTTTTAGTATGTTATAACCCCTCACTATCTCACCAAGCGTAATGACATATCCAACTCCACCATGTGAATTACTAAGTGCGAAGTTTGAAGTTCACTGTGGGAAATACTATTACTCTGTTTTTGTGTATTGCGGCTTTAATACTTTGTCGCCTTTATGTAACTTTTTATTTTAAGACTAAGTGTTCTTTCTGGCTTTTGACTCCTTATCTGACTCCAAAGGACAGCTGCAAAAGAATTCCTATATACCTAGACTGTCTGTTTATGCATAAATGGCAAATAAAAATCTTGATTGACTTAACTTGACTTCTAGACGACATTCAATCATATGTTTTATGTTTCCCCTACCTTATCCTGGCTTCCCCCATTTCCTGGTCTGTTGTCTGGCTTATGCCTCCACCTTCTCCACTCCAAGTCAATGCCAGAGAAAGCTACTCACCTGCTACTGCCTACTTTCTCATCTCTGTGCAAGAACATCTCTCTCCACTCTCTTTACTCCCGTTTCCAGTTACCTCCTCCGCCTTCATCTGCCTCCTCTGCACCCCACTTATCTTGCCTCAAATAAACTTGTTATACTCTTCAGTTTTGAGTGTTTGCATATTGGGTCCCCTAGTCACCTGCTCCATTGTAACATAGTCTGTCATTGGGATTGTATTGTGTCGCACAACATAAGAAGTCAGTTGATTGTAAAGTTTCCACTTGTATGTTCTCCAGACAGTCAAACATCAGTCTTCATCTGAATATAATATTTCTACATGGTGTGATGGAAAATTTATATTAGCATCTTTATCATCCACTTAGCTGTTGCTATGCAGTTTTTTATATGGTTATTTGTGTGCTTGTGAAACCAGACAACTTCTGTGTCAGAGTGTCTTTAGTGAAAAACATGACCATGAACATGTGTGATAGAGCAATTAGCAGAGAGGATGTGGCTTACACCACTGATCATTTAAAATCCAACCAGAGTCCAGGCACAGTTTTTTACTGAGATTACTCCTGTTTTGTATAAAGTTTATATGGAAAGTATCAGGAATGGATCCCTCACTCCCAGTATGTGTCAAGGTGTACTGGTGACCCATATGCTTGCTCATTAATGATTATAAAGTCATGGCCTCAATATTTGCCAGAAGAATTAAAGTTGTTCTGGATTCTATTATAGTGAAACACAATCGGGGTTTATCCAAAACAGACACATTTCCAACAACGGACAGTTAGTCTGAGACATCTTAGATTATTCTCACCTAATTGCAGATGAGAGCTTTAGTCTTTTTTATGGATGTTCATAAGGCCTGGTTGTTTAGTCTTTCAGAGGACACACCCATTTCTATCTCACACCAACAACTGTTTTTAAGTATTTGATATAGCCTGCCATTTTCCTACAACAGGTTGTCTAGTTCTTTATGTTGTTTAACAACTGCTGTAACTCTCAAATGCATCATGTAATTGCTAAGAACATGGATATCTCAGAAATACAGTAAGTTCAGTCAAATGTACCTTTTTAATGTTGTTTATCCTATGTGCTCTTATTGCATCTAAATACCATAAATTGGTGGCAGTAAATAGTACAATAACAGCATGCTTCTGGATCAGTCAGTCTCCTCATGAACAAAACACCAAAGCTTATTTAGCACACCTCCTATACAACCATCATACAGTGTTCATTGAACTCTGTGGAATGACGCAACTTCTGATTCTGTGCCTGTTTGCCTAAAGCTGCCTGATCTGTTCACGTACTGTAGCCGACGCTGGTGTCCTACAGTATGGACACTTGGAAAACAGGATTCTTCTTTTTACTTCAGTATTACACCAATAATGCAGTTAGAGACAGAAACAAAGAAGAAAAGCAGAAAACAATCCAAAAATATTAGGGTGTGATTCAGTCAGCTCTTCTGAAAAGGCATTTCAAAGAGAAACACTGTATTTAGAAACACTTTGGATCACGGAATTGTATTAGTGACTAGTCACTTTAGCTCATAAAGAGAGAACCTTGTATTTTTGTTCATTCCAAATCTTTTGTAATTCACTCATTATTGGTTTCCAGATGAATTAGAGGCTTGACTACTTCCTTACAGAAGGAGGCAGTACATCTGTGAAATTTGTTTTCAGTCTGCCGTTGTTAACACAAAGAAGAAGAAGGAAGATGAGACGGTGAAGAAGAGGAAGAAGAAAAAGAGGGTCCTAGTCATGGCTGCGGCTGAAGGCAGTGTGAAGCCTCTTCAGACTGCCATGAAGATGGCCACAGTAGCGATACAACTGGACGGAGAGAACAGACATAAGGTACTGACTTTTACAGCCCGTCTGCAACGATAACACCCAGTTTTACCCCCCAGGAGCCAGCGGGTGGGGATGTAAATTAGCAGGAGGGGCGGGACGTGTCAGCTAGTTTACCGGTTAGCTAACCTGTTACGTATGTTTGTTGTTTACAAAGCTAACGTAAACATACCGAAGGTCCGGGCTAAGAAAACAATAATTTAGCAACAAAGCGTTTTAATATTTATTCTATACATTTCACTGCTCTTTAAACATTTTCACTATTAACTACCTTTTTACTGACTACAAATAAAGCTATATATTTCAAAAGTATGAAGTTTACAAATGTTCTGAATAGACGCATGAATGTCCTTGAGGAGTTGAACATTTTAATATCTGAAATAGCTGAAAGTATGCTTAAGTTGAATTTCCCCATTCATTTGAATGGGGCAAAAAGTATGAAGTTTAGGAAAATTCTGAATAGATGCCCACATGTCCTGACAAAGTGGAACATTTTGATACCTGAATGGTTTTTCTAGCTGAAACTAGTTAAGCGGCAAAAAACGTACGGTATAATAATAATAATAACAATAATAAATAATTGGATAACATAGTACAATAATTGGATAACATAGTATGGATGCTGAATACGCATCCATCCAATAATAATAATAAATAATTGGATAACATAGTATGGATGCTGAGTCAGCATACATACAATACAGAAAGAAAGACCAGGAAAACATAGTATGGATGCTGAGTCAGCATCCATACAATAAAAGAAACATAATATAAAAATACAACAAGAACACAATATAATGAAGAGAGGATGTATGCTATGGAAATGGTCAGCAATAGTGCAAATACTCAGCAGTGAGTGTGCAATTATGCATGTGCAAACTGAGTGTGTAAACAGTACAGGTGGAATTACATGAGGTAGTTCCTGAATCAGCTGTTTAGAAGTCTGATGGCAGTCGGAAAGAGTTTTTCAGTCTAGAGGTCCTGCATTTCACACTTCTGAACCTCTGGCCATAGGGTAGAGGTGGTAACAGTCCATGCTGGGGGTGAATGGAGTCTTTGAGGATGAATGCAGCTTTCCTATGCACCCTGCGGTGGTAAATGCTCTGCAGAGATGGCAGTGGAGTCCTGGTGATCTTCTCCACAGTCTTTACCACTTTCTGCAGGCACTTGCGGTTCGTGGCAGTAGTGCTGCCATACCAGATGTCCCCACCAGTGATACGTCCTATCACTGTGGAGTTGTCTGTGAGGAGGCAACACAGTCATGGGAGAACAGGGTGTAGAGGATGGGACTGAGGACGCATCCCTGTGGGGTGCCAGTGTTTGTAATAATGCTGGCTGAGGTCCTATTGCCAATCCTGACAGTCTGGGGCCTGCCAGTCAGAAAGTCCAGGAGCCAGTCACAGAGGGTGGGGTGCAGACCTGGTGTGGACAGTTTGTGGGTGAGTTTGTGGGGGACAACTGTGTTGAAGGTGGAGCTGTAGGTGGAGCTGTAGTCAGTGAAGAGTATCCTAATGTAGGAGTCTCCATTTTCCAGGTGAGAAAGGGAATAGTGGAGGGCAGCCGCGATGGCATCTGAAGTGGCCCTGTTGGGCCGGTAGGCATACTGCAAGGGGTCCAGGGTGTCCGGTATACTGCACCACTCTCTCAAAAAGTACCTGGCCTGGTGAGACAGTTAGTGGAGGGGAGGTGGGGGGTTGGGTGGTTTCAGTGTGTGTGTGTGCCTCCTCTCTGTGCTGTGGCTGGAGGTCTCAAAGCGGGTGTAGAAGGTGTTAAGGTCAACCAGCAGGCTGTCTGTGGAGCTGATGATGCTGGTGGTGGTGGTCCCGTAGTCTGTGATGTGCTGCAGGCCTTGCCACATCCGTCCGGAGTCAGCAGTAGAATAGAAGCCATTCAGCTTCTCTCTGTACTGCCTCCTGGCCGCTGTGATGGCTTTTCTCAGTCTGTACTTTGCAGCTTTGTACTCCATCTCATCGCCTGATTTGAGTCAGAATCAGAATCAGAATCTGCTTTATTGGACAGGTGTGTTGGACACACGAGGAATTGGTACATCGGCTCTCAATGTGCAAACAGTAAACCAGCATAAGGCTGTGTAATAGAACAAAAATAAGCAGTATTTACAAGGAACAGAAAGTGCAATGAGATAATTAGGGATAAAAATAGAGCACTTAAAACAGAGTACTAGAGACCTGTACGAGTCTGTACAATCTGTACAATGTATATACACAGGTATTGCACTGAGGTTTATTGTCCAATCGTATGGTTATTGGTTAAGTATTCATCAGAGTGACAGCCAGGGGGAAGAAACTGTTCCTGTGCCTGGTTGTCTTGGTGCACAGTGACCTGTAGCGCCGTCCAGAGGGGAGGAGTTCATACAGATTGTGTCCTGGGTGTGAGGGGTCAGCAGTGATCCTCTCCGCCCTCCTTTTGACCCGTGCAGTGTACAGGTCCTCCATGGAGGGCAGGCTCACACCAATGATCTTTTCTGCAGTCCTGACTGTCTGCTGAAGTCTGTACTTGTCCTGTTTGGTTGCTGAGCCAAACCAGATGGTGATGGAGGTGCAGAGAACAGACTCGATGCATGAGAGTGAGCACGCAGCATGTGGCGTACCTGACTGTTTATCCAGGGCTTCTGGTTGGGAAACCTACTGATTCATATGGTGGGCACAATGTTGTCAATACAGGTACTAATGTACCCGGTCACATACTCAGCATAGTCCTGTACACTGACAGAAAAGTCCTCTGAGGTGGCTGCAGCTTTAAACACATCCTAGTCTGTCTGGGCAAAACAGTCCTGCAGGGTGCCTTCAGTCTCTGGGGTCCAGAGTTTAATTTGTTTGGTGACAGGGTTTGTTTGTTTCAGTCTTTGTCTGTACGCTGGATACAGGAACCAAGAAATGTGGTCCGAGTGTCCAAGGGGGTCGCGGGGTGCGGCCCTGTATGCACCACGTATGTTACTGTAAACATGATCCAGAGTGTTCTTGCCCCGAGTGAGAATGTTCACATGTTGATAATATTTGGGGAGTACAGTCCATAGATTGCATTGGTTAAAGTCTCCTGCAGCGATAAATGCAGCATCGGGGTGAGCTGTCTCTAGAGCGCTGATGACATCATAGAGTTTGCTGAGAGCCACACATACACAGCAGCCAGAAACACAGCACTGGTATTCACAGGTATTGATGTTAACAATATATACACACTAATATCACTAATATGGCTTTATACTAAAATTATCTTGTTTTTCCAAAAGCACCAGTTTAAATACAGTAAAACCTAAGGATGGACACTAAAAGCCTAGCCTGCTTTTGTTGTGGACTAAAATAATTATGTTAGATCACTTACAATTAATAAAAAAATAAATAAAGATATCTATGAACTTCTATAATGAAACATCTCAGTCATATAACTAAATATTTTACACAGAGGGGGTGCATTGTTGTATTAGAATAAATTATGTCAGTTATTATGATACCAATTTGGACATTTGACTCTAGATTTCTTAGTTGTTGCTCTGCTGATATATTTTGTAAATGTTCCCTATTTCAACGTGATTTGCTTTTTAATGATTTACTTTATTCCTCTGACATTTTACCTTTATTTTAGCATTAAGTTGTTTCATCTGTCACAAATGCTGAGGAAAATAAACTGAAATCAAGGGAGTGAAGACTGCACAGTGATGCAGTGACTATTACTGTGGCCTCACAACAAGAAGAGTCTGGGTTTGAAACCACTGGTTAATCGAGGCCTTTCTGTGCGGAGTCTGCACATTCTCCTGTGTGGAGGAGCAACCACCTCAGCTGTCACACCAAGCTGAGACTGTTTAACACAAATGATAAATTGGAGACGCTCCAAGAGCTTGAACCACAGGCTGAAAATCTTTATCAGTGTTGAGGAAGCTACTTTGAAAGCATAGTTTTGCAAGATACCTGTTATTTATGTTTATAAGACACAGTCTCTCAAAGTTCTTATCTGTCAGGGGGTTATGCACTGGTAAAATAAAAAAATCATTCCTTTTATGGCCCAACATTGTTTGTAGTTTCAGTCCTTTCTTATACAAAAATGGCAAAAAAGTAATTTAGGTACTGGAATCATACCAGCAAGCATCTGTGAAATGTAGTTAAGCTACTGGTTGATTTACATGTAGTTCACTACTCCCCAGCCCTGATCTTCAGTAACAGGCTGCTACATGTTTGTGGTCTCTCTGCAGGAAGCCTACTGTGAATACCTCCAGACCATCAACTACATATCACATGCACTTTTGGAAGAAGCTGGGTCACAAAGTAAGATCTGAGTAGTGTGGCATAAATGATGTTAACAGTATATACTGAGCTGCCTTACAATAGGATATCTAACCTCATTAACATTTTCTCTGTTACTTCTTAAAGCCTTTTTCAGACAGGACGCAGTTGGCGCTGCACTCACCATGGGGGTGGGTGAAGTAGGGACGGCATGTGTGACCTTACACTGCGCTCAGCTTGGCGCAGCACAGATCCGTTCTTGCACCGCGTAACACATAGACATGAATGGGTTTGATAGTGGAGCGCAGCACCCACACGTCCTATCTAAAAACTGCTTGAGTATGTTTACCCAAGTTTCCATACTGTACATAGTCATCCAGTAGGCCTTCAGTGACCTTTTGGAAAAATTAAACTCCAATCTGGCGATTTGTGTGTGTCTCTTCCATCTTCCAGTATAGCTTAGTTGTAGCAGCAAGTTAAACAAACTCCCAGGAAAGTTTTTCAACTTGTTGTTATGACTAACATGAAAAAGCTCACAGCACTGTAATAGTTTTGAGCGGCTTCATTTAATGATGTAACAGCTGGATGAAACTCATTATTAGGTGATATTTTAAGAACTACCGTATTTTTCTTAGTTAACTTGCTGTCTTTTTAGTTTAAGATGATTGGTCTCAAAGAGCTCACAGTGTTTTGGAGTAACTAAGACTTGTTTGTGACACACACTGATTTTATTATTGCTCTCAATCTGGCTCTTAAAATCAAATACTTTCTGAAAAATGTGCTGTTGTGAAGCTATTTAAATACAGTGGCTTCAGGAAGTATTCAGACCCCTGCACATTTTCCACACTTAGTGTTGTAGATTAAATTTTAAACAGATAAAATTGCGATGTTGATGATTAATCTGCTCTTAGTAACCCATAATGTCAATTTGAAAAAGTGCTTTTAGAAATGTTTGCAGATGTATTGTAAATTAGAGATTTCATTTTTTGATTTTTAAAAGTAGTCAGACTCTGCTGGCTCAGATTGTAGTCCGGTGCATCTCTTTTGCTTTATTTCTCCTTGACGTGTCTAGAATTTGACTGGAGTCCATCTGTGGCAAGTTGATTGGACATATTTTAGAAAGGCACACACCTGTGTATATACTGTAAGGTCCCACAGTTCATGCTGCATGTCAGGACAAAACCAAGACATGCAGTCCAAGAGCTCTCTGTGATAAAACTGTGGTGAGGCACAGATCAGAGTGGGAGTATAAAATCATTTCTGACTGTTCCCAGGAGAACAGTGGCCTGGCAGATCCTCCCAGACTGATGGGAAGTTTCTGTGAACTCCATCTTCAGAACACAGAACAGAACACAAGCAGCATCCCCTGTCAGTGTAGTTAATCATTCTCACCAGACGTGATCTAATCAACTTGCATACATCAGTTAATTATTAGCCCCAAATTGAATCAGATCCCAAATCCCATGTGATGAGACAGTAGACCTACATTAGATGAATCCTCCAGGTGTTCCTATTCTTAAATAAAGACTGCCTATAAATTTCTCTGTCTGCTCTTTCTGTGTTGGCCTCAGATGAGAGGGAGATGGTGGCAGTGGAGGTGGAGCGGATGTTGAGGCTGGCTGAGCAGTGTCTGGAGCGAGCCAAGTCATTTATAGGGAAGAACACTGATCCACCTCGTCTTTCTGCCTCTGGAGCTGCTTCCTCTTTCTGTTCACCTGGCCAGTCAGAACCCCACGAGACTGCTGTCCTCCCAGCTGCCATTGCTCCAAACACAGGTGACTACGCCCCCCCCTTTCATAAACATAATGTTCAACCACTGCTAACTTGGTCACAAATTAAACTGAGCCACATGTTTTTGTCCTTGAAACCAATTAGCACTTTTTTCTCTGTGTTTCACCTCTGCTGTCACAGTCCCTCCATCTAGTACTCCTGTCCACACAGGACATAAAGCAAGCAGCCCGACAAAGACCGGCCACCGAAGGGTGTTGTCAGATGGTGGCGGGGAGCTCTCCCCTTTTCTGCCTCCTGAGGTGTTCCAGAGACTGCAAACAGTGGAGGCACAGAACACAAGCAAAAAGTAAGGACCATGCCACGAAAGATTGGTTTGTCTGCCTTTGGCACACCCCTTAAGTAACATAGTACTTGTTTGTGTTTGTTGTAGGGAGCTGACACCCATTGAACAAGCATCACGTTTGAATCAGAAGTTGAAAGCCAATTATGAAGCTCGTCTGGCAAGACTCACCCCTGGCCAGGCCTGCCAGAAGACATCTTTGGTAGGAGGCTGTGTGTGTGCATGTACATGTTTTTCTGTGGTTGTGTGCACATATTTTTTTGTTGGGAGGGCATTTCAGCACTGTAAGGACATTCTGCATCTGAATTTTATGAAATATAAGGCTGCAATTACACAACTCTGCATAGGGCTTTTAATTTGACAGATACAAAAGTGGAGACACAGCCATATCTGGCTGAGGCGAAAGGGAGAGAGAGAAAGAAGAGAGAGGACGGTGGATTAAAGTAACCAACATTAAGTCAGACTTTCACAGTTTAATCCATGTTTCACGAAGTAACGTTATTCATTGCATTGTTGTGAAATGTACAGTCGGAAAAAATTATTTGAACCCCAGCTGATTTTGTAAGTTTGCCCACTAACAAAGAAATGATCAGTCTACAATTTCAATGGTAAGTTTATGTGAACAGTGAGAGACACAACAATAACAAAAAAATCCAGAAAAATGCATCACAAAAAAAGTTATAAAGTAATTTGCATTTTCATGAATGAAATAAGTATTTGATCCCTTTGCAAAATGTGCTTTAGTACTTGGTGGCAAAACCTTTGTTGGCAATCACAGAGGTCAGAGGTTTCTTGTAGTTGGCCACAAGGTTTACACACATCTCAGGGGGGATTTTGACCCACTCCTCTTTGCAGATCCTCTCCAAGTCATTAATGTTTCGTGGCTGATGTTTGGCAACTGGAACCTTCAGCTCCCTCCACAGATTTTCTATGGGAGTTCTCACCCAAGATTTGATGGTACATGGCCCCATCCATCCTCCCTTTGATGCGGTGCAATTGTCCTGTCCCCTTGGCAGAAAAACACCCCCAAAGCATAATGTTTCCACCTCCATATTTGACGATGGGGACAGTGTTTTTGGAGTCATAGGCAGCATTCCTCCTCCTCCAAACACGGCGAGTTGAGTTGATGCCAAAGAGCTCGATTTTGGTATCCTAAAAAAAAGTATTTATTATTGTTACATGTTATGTACATTTTGAAGCCGAGTTTCACTTTAGGCTTATGTTTTTTTAATGACACATTCTGTATGTATAGACATCTAATTGATGTCAGGTGTGACAACACACCCAGACCAGTCCGTGAAAATATAGGGCCTTAAATGTTCTCAGACAACATTTTAACCCACCCACCGTTTTGCACTAAATAACCCCTAACCCTAATAACAATTCAAGACTTGACACATCCCTGTTTTGCAAGGCCGGGATTGGCTTCCCCCCGTGACCCTGTTCAGGGATTAAGCAGTAGAAAATGAATGAATGAATGTTTTGCAAGGTATGTTCATCAGGAGATGCTTCTTGTGATTAACTAATCAAAATGTTGGAGTATTTTTTTTTATAACTCAAAGTAGCTCTAACCCATGGCACCAGTCTGTTTCAGTAGTTGAACTCTAGGTCAATGCTTTATTGCTGTCATTAGCCTAATGGTCACTTAACACATTTATAACTGGTCACAGTGGATGCAGCAATCTGCATCACTCATTGTTGCACAATAAATATTGAAGATTGTATTTTCGATTCTAAGTTAGTATAGGTAAAAGTACAAATGGTTGATGTGTTTCCACCCTCCCCCCAATGGTCGGTAGTAGCCTCAAGGAAAAACAGTACCTGCATCCCTCAAAGACTGAATACTATATTTCATAAAGGGCCAACAAAGCTTGTTCCATTTCAAAGTGTCCTTCAAATATTGCCAAAGGGGTCAGTCTTCTTTACCCAGACCTGGATGACATAATCGGCATATCCTTTGTGGCACTACTCACTTAGACCGGTCAGATGTTTAAAGAGGTGTCCACCACTGTGGTCCAGACTGAAGTACCTTAACAACTATTAGATGGAGTACCACAAAACTGAACATTTGGAGCATGAGGATGACTCTTTATGACTTTGGTGATCTCATGACCTTCCTTCTGGAGCCACCAGCAGGTCACTTTTTAAATTATCCTCTAAAATATTTCTATAGGCGCATTGGAGCAAAATTTGGGACAGACGTTTATGGTTCTTAGACCAGAGTAATCTAGTGCCACATTTGTAGTTTGAGTGAAATATTTGGTGGAAACATTTATGTCCCCATCCATCATTCTATACCGCTTATCCTGAATAGGGTCACAGGGGGCTGGAGCCAATCCCAGCTGACAATGGGCAAGTGGGACAGGTCACCAGTCTGTCACAGGACTGACACGTAGAGACAGACAGCCACACACACACTCACACTCACTCCTAGAGTTACCAGTCAATCTAAGCTGCATGTCTTTATATTTATGTCCCCGTAAGATGAATTTTATTCAGTTTAGTAAACCCTTAACTTTTTATCTGATCCCATCATCAGGTCAAAATGAATTTGTGAAA
>NW_018128007.1:2295547-2297789 GCF_001952655.1 Monopterus albus | reverse complement strand
CTAGTGTATTTGTGTTTAGGGCTGGTTAGCAAGTGTTAGCCCGCTAACATCATTAGTTTTGGTCACTGTGATGCAGGTTAACTAGGTTAATTGGTGACTCTAAATTGTCTGTAGGTGTGAATATGAATGTGAATTATTTCTTTGCCTCTTCCCTGGCGACCGTCGCTGGAGGCATTATGTTGTCTTGTTGGTTCCTCTGTCCAAACATCTGCACATCCATATGACCCATTCTTGTGAATGCCATATGTCAGGAACTCCTTGAGGGAATGTCTTCAACTTTGGCACATGTCCACTTGGACTCAAGGGTGAACCGATTAGATTTTGGTGTTTAAAGGTCAAAGTTCCAGGTCAGCAACCTCATCTTTGTCCATTCCTGTGAATTTGACATGTTGGTGGAGGCACAGAACCATGAAGCAGTAATTGTAGTCAGTCTCTGTGTCATACTTGACTGGTGACCTATCCAGGTTGTATGCTGCCTCTCACTCGGCGTCAGCTGGGATCAGCTCTAGCTCCCTATGGGATACGCGGACAGATAGTATTATACACAAAATAAACAGTTTGCTGTTTCTATGTATGGTTTATTATTCCATAGAATTAGGGATTTAAATTACTTTTATCATGTATTTGAAATTATGCTTCCCCTGTCTGAGTCTGTCCCCCAGCTTGGCCACGCCCTCCAAAATGCTAAATGTCCTAGACCCCCCCCCCTCCAGAGAGCAAGTGTTGTTTGTCTGGATTGGAGCACAGCTGTTGTGATGAAAATTGGGTTGTAGCTAGTTGTCGATGTTAGTATGGTTGGAAAGACGTAGTTTGTTACGTAGCAACATTTCGCTCATGACTTACTGATCTGGGAATGTCAAACCTTTTTCTTTCTTTCTTTCTTTTTTTACACTTTTTTTCTGTTAAGAGGGGTAGTAAAAATTCGAACTGGTATAAACAGAATTTCGTATCAGTATTTGTCTCAACGTTTGATTTCAAGCGACATCGTGTGTGATTTTTATTTAGAAAATCCTCGCGGTGCTTCCGGGCTAGTCGACATTATTCACGCATGTATGATAGAAGAAGAAGAATCATCATCATCTCCTCGTTTGTAAGAGGTCACCGTCTGGAGACAGAAAAACGATGGTATGCCACAATATTTAATGTGTAGCTGAGCATTGTAACGGTTATTGTTTGTGTTTTGTTTTAAGCTTCGTAGTTCTAAAGTTAACCTCTTTTCCTGGATATCCATTCGGTGTTGTGTGGATATCTTTAAAATAATGTTAACTTATCACTCAGATAAGGAAAATGTTTGGTCATCACCTGGAGCTTCGAGCTTACTGGAGACAACTAAAGGCGTTTGTTAAGGTAAAGTCATCAGCGAGCTAATTAACGCTACAGTCATACATGTCACCAACTTGTACCCGAGCTTTGTTTCATGGTTATAATATTAGGTTTACAGATTCATTGGAGTTTTGTGGGTCTACGTGTGGTTAGGAGCGAGCCGTAGCCTGCTAAATTCGTCGGTTCACGGTAACTTTTATGGTGTTTGTGAGAGTCTGGACGTCTTTCCATGGTGCAAACTAACGTTACTCTTGTAGACGTCACGCAGCCTTAAACATTTGTTGCAGCGGTTGAGTCCATCTAGTTGTGTGTGGTCTGTGTGTTGGACTGCAGGTTGTAATATGGTAAAATACAACGTAATTTGTTTGTAGACACTGTGGATTGAGAATTGACCTGTTGTGGTGCTGCACATTTCTAACCTTTTTTAATGTATGTGGTACAGTTAATACCAGACTTCATGTTTCCTTGGGTAATATTTAGAAACCAGCCCTGACTTATTTTCTAGTTTTATGTTGAAATGAAGGGGGTTTTCTCGAAAGAAACGATTTGGACGTTAATACATCTTTTCGTACTGCTTTCCTTCAATAACTGATTGTATGAAAACATGTAATCAAAGTAATTCCTCCTCCTCTTTTGCAATGCAGACGCTCTCTCTCCAGCGGCAGATGATGGAGAACCTCATCATAGCCAAAGCCAGGCAGGAGGCTGTATCCTCTTGTCAGCTTGTGTTCTGTTTTCACTGTCTTAATCTTTTGTTGCTTGATTAGTGATGATTTGCTTTACTGGTTTTTCACAAAGGCAGGAGTTGATGCTTTCTTCTCATATCTTATGTGACTTGTTTTGTCCTGACTGATAACATTTTACATGCTGTCCAAATTCCTGAAATGAGACTAGAGAGCTGTGAGCAGGGATGGGCAGA
>NW_018128007.1:2282526-2295504 GCF_001952655.1 Monopterus albus | reverse complement strand
CAAAACAAAAAAATATTTAAATGGGAAACAGGCTGTTATACCTGCTCAGGTATTTGATACATCTAACAACACAATTTACCTGCCAGATCAGGAGTTGCAAGTAACATACTGGGCCTTAATTCTTGTTATAATGTTTATGTGGTCATGAAATGTATGGAGAAATCCTGGTAAGCAAGTCAGGGGAGAACAAAACATGTGAAGGGGAAAACATTTAACTTTACATTTCTAAAATATTGTAGGTCCCTGAGTGTCATTACAACATTATGATTTTAAAGTGTAACACAGTCCCCCAGAATCACATTTGGGTGCTGAGATTCTTCAATTTACCTGTAAAAGAGTTTCTGCAGCGTTTAATGAACTGCTAAAGAAAATTAAGGGAACACTTTTAAAGTTCAAGTCCCCATGGCTGCTCATTCTGCTCATTACCAGCTATTTAGTATTTACTCTTAGGTACCTCTAGATCAGCTCGGTGCTCCTCATAACTCCAAATAGTCTGTCATTATTTCCAAATGATAAAACCAGAGAGCCTCTTTGTTAAAATAGGAGGATAGTTTGTGAACGCGCACAACTCCTGTTGCCGGTGTTGCGTCGCAAGTGGACAGCACAACGAACCACGATGGCATTAATTAATTTGAATTTCTCCTCCATAGATAGGTAAACAACAGTACATGTACCAATAAAAAGAGATGTGTAACACTCTAACCAAAGTGGGTAACTAAGAAACCCCATGTTTTAACTGGCATAATGCAGACATAGTAGCTCTTCTAGCCTTACAACAATTTTCTCTAACGTCACAGAAGCCATTAACAGACACGCAACATGTTTTTTTTTTTTTTTTTTTAATTACCATTAAGTCCCACAGAGTAGTGGAAACATCGCTCCCTTTCAAGTAGCTCCAAGGTCAGTAAATCCAACCGGTGGTCGCTGCGTCTTCCCCCATACGACCACATACAGTCCCAAAGTAGTGAAATTAATTCCAACAGGTAGCGTAGCACCGACAATAACATCATGGATTGTTAATCTGCTGGTTAACCATCAACACATCACATGTGACAGACACACTGGCCTCAAGCAGTCAAAACAAACAGGTACTGTGCTCCGGGGAAATCTAGTGTTGATAAGCTTATCACCGCCACGGGGGCTTCATTGTCCGGCTGCTTCGAGGTTGGACCCGGTCAGGTAAAACGGCGAGTCCCTGTACAGGACCATTCCTGGACATGCAGTAACCTCAGGCCCTGTATTTGGCCCTGTATTTGTCTCCACAGCATCTGGTTACAGTGCAGCCGCAGGAGGGAAAATATATCCACAAAACCAGATGCAGTTGAAAAATTCTGCGCAACAGCTTGGAGATTATGACCATTCAAGGAGATCCTTAAACTGTCATGTATTACTTTATATTGATAGAAAATACAGTAGGTCTTGCGAGTGAGAGTTTGTGAGACATGTATAAACAGCTGCTTCTGCATAGAAGTACTGGAACATATGCACACTTCACTTTTTGAGCTTTAGGTCACATCTAAGATGATAATTCACTGTTGTAAAAAAATAGAATAACCATGCAGTGGGCTCTTTTAAACCTCAGAGGTATCATTATGTCCAGGCCTTTTGTGCTTAATCTGCTCCAGTGGCATCATGTTGATATCTTTTAGTTTGCTGTTTTATATTTATATTTGATATGGAAGCCTTCCATTAGCCTTCGAGTTATAACTTGTTTTTGGTCGTATTGCTTATGTTGTTTTATTTAATTCTTATACGTTTTGTGAAGCACTCTGGGCTCCCATGGTGTTGTAAAGCGCTATACAAATAAAGTAGTATTATTTTATTTAGGAAGCATAAGTGATTGTGAATCGGTTTCACCTGCTTTGGTACAAATGAAGGTGACCACAGATGCAGTGGAGGCAAAAGCAAGACATAGCCACCAGCAATGAAGTCAGAGCCACTGTCAGACCTTACGTTGGCACAGCGGGCCCTGGGTTCCTCCTGGTACAGGACAATGCCTGGCATCGTGATCAGAGTGTGTAGGCAGTTCCTGGATGACACTGACTGGTCCTCACGCTCTCCTGGCCCAAGTCCAACTGAGCACCTATGGGACATTATGGATTGGTGCATCCGATATCACCAGGTACAACCACAGACTTTCCAGGAGCTCAGTGACACCCTGATCCAGGTCTGGGAGGAGATCCTCTGGACACTATCTGCTGTTTTATCAGGAGCGTGTACAGACACGGGGCCATACACTCTTCTGAGTTACTGTGATAAAATTCACACAACCTGAATGAACATGTGATTTCAATGTTTCACTTTGATTTTCAGTGTGATTTTTGAATCCATGAACATGCAAACTCCACACAGAAAGGCACTGGGTCATCTGGGCCGCGAACCCAGAACCTTCTTGCCGTGAGGCAACAGCACTAAGCACAATACACACTAATGATGAGTTTGGTTTTCACTTACCGTTGTTCTGCCATTTTGTTCTGAACAATTTATGCAATGTACATTAGTGAAGGTTTTCACCTTGAATAATTCTTTCATCAAGATCTGATGTGTGATTTAAGTGTTCCCTTAATTTTTTGAGCAGTTTATATCCTGGGCAAGTTGAAGGTGATTATTTCCATACTTACCCTGTTTGGCACTAATGTAGGTATGACTGTGGAGACCACCCACTAAACCCAAAGTCTCTCACTAGTGGAAGCTCATTTTCTGGTATTTGGTATTTTCTATTTAATTGTTCTCAGAGAAATGGCTGAGGTTTTTTTTGTTTGTTTTTTTTGTACAGAGTGATTATATTTGCTGGCTGTACATTTCCTTCAAAGGTTATAGTGATAGGATGTACCTGATTTAAACTCCAAGGCACATCACTTATGATTCATGTGAGGACTATAATTTTGGGTGTTTCCTTAATGTTTGTTGTGACATTAGCTCCAGCGGAAGATGGAGGAGAGACGATTAAGGCTACAAGAAGAGGCCAACAGGTACACCTTAGACCTCCACAAGCATTTGGTTATACTGCCCACCTTTAGTTACTAACTAGATCTGTTTTGAGTGCCATGGGTGCCTCTGCACGGACACCCAGAGCTGCTTTACTCCCTTAGTTCACAAAGCAATCCAGCATTTTGTTGTTTTGTTGTTTTCACAACAAGTTCTGGCCAACTGGATTTAACTAGATAATGTTAGGCCAGGGGTGCCCACACTTTTTCGCTTTGCGAGCAACTTAAGTCAAAATGATCGTTCTGTGCGCGCGCACACAAAATAAATGTATGAATGAGTGTCGTAGTTTTTATGAACAGTCTGAAAGTGCCGCTCCACATTTCCCTTCGGAATAGTAGATTGGTAGATCAAGCAAACGCATTTCGAATATAATGTCGCCAAAAAAAGTCCTCCCATTCCACGTGGAATGTTTTCGGTTTCTTACTTGATTGGACTCCCCCACTCATTTTATACCCTTTAGTAGACATTAATTCGAAGGCTGCCAAGTTCACTCACTGGAGTTTTGCAGTAGCTCGTGCTGTTGACTGTGCATGTTTGGTGACTCGTGTGTCAGAAAAGACGAGATCTCAGACTGGCTGCCCTGCATGTCAATCAAGTAGCAAATGCCATAGGGAGGATGGATGATGGGCTCTATATGAATGACTGTCACTTTCTGCTTTTGTTGTTAGGGGTCGCCATAGCGAATCATCACACTGACCATTCGCGTGTAAACATTTGGCACGTGTTTTACGCCGGATACGTTTAATTTATTTTTGAATGGCACGCGATCTACAGATCGACGTATTGGGCGCCCCGCACCCTTGTGTTAGGCTTTGTTATTTACTTAGTAAACGGATATGAAGCTACACATGCTGCATATAGTATAGTATAGTCTGCCTTTAAAAGGCCGTTAACAATTCAACAGCTTGCTTTCCCCTAAATTTAGTGTAGGGTTTTTCATGTCCCAAAATTAATGTCCCTAATTTTTTTTACACAAATTGAAGTGTATTTGAGAGGCCCCTTAGAGAACTTTAGTATTATCTGTTTGTGTTTGTGATCTTGGTGAACGTAGCAAAGTGTTTAGTCAGTTTTGGGAGTCGTTTAGAGCTACACAGTTACGAGAATGGTTCAGTATTACATTTGCTCTTTCACCAAAAGCACGTGCAGAAGTCAGAGGGGGGTTGGGGGGGCTGATGCACATTTTCTAATTAGAAATTAAGTTATAATGTGAGATTTGATGGTGTAGTACATGTACTGTATATGGCATTCAAATTGTGTCTAATTCATTTTTTATAGACACATATTTACAGAAAAATTATTGTGTGTAGTCTTAACAATTCAGTTAATATTTTTAAATAAATTGATGGATGCAGGTTTCATGCTGACACATTAGAGCATCAGTAACTGAGGGTGGTACTTCTCAAGATGCAAGTACCATGTATCTGCAAGTATGGATATACATCATTTATTGTCTGTGTTTGTCATTACAGGAGATTTGCAGCATCTGGTGGAATGACTGCAGAGGAGCAAGAGCAGCGTACTCTTTATGCCAGTGTACTGGAATATGAACAAGACCATGTGCGTAAATGCACTAAAAACAAAATAATAATGACAGGATGACTTGTTGGCAGAGCTCATGGTGATGCCTGGAGATGTCAAACAAATTTAAGTATTCACTATGACTGTGTGAAATCCTCAAAGGCAAATGAGTCTACATGTTGTGGTTTCTAATAAATCGTGTTTTTACAGAAGCAAAGAAACCTGCTGTTGCATTTGGCATTGATCAAGTTTATGTTGATCAGTTAAAATGATTCAACTAATCAACATTCTAATATGAAATTGTTGATGTGGTTGCCATAAAGTTATTTACATGTTTTTGTGTCTTTAGGACTGGCCCAAACTGTGGAAAGCCAACATGAAGGAAAATCCTGACATGGCATTAGTGCCACGTCTAGTCTCCTACCTGCTCAGGTAACTGACTGCAATGTGAGCACTTTAAATAAGGTCAAAGCTAATATATGTGACATTTGTTATAAAGTTGCATCACCAAAACAGAACAGTTTATAGGATGTGTGTTTGTCAATCACTTAAACTGTGTTACTACTAAAGTTTACACTTATCAAGTTTAATTATACTTATCTGCAGTTTGTTCATTATAGAACTGTACTGAAATGTGTCATGCCGAGTAACTCTAGTCATGGGTTCTTTCTTTTTCCTGACTTCTTTTGTTTTCTGTCCTTCATGGTTTGAGTGCCCCCTAGTCAGAACGTTAATGTTGGCACAAGTATAAATGCAACGGCTACACTACCATCTCAGAACAACACTGTATATGCTTGTACAGCCATCATAACTACACATTTCTTGCTGTTTGTTTTAAGTCATCACACAACAGATTTTTCTGGATGAGTTAAGAAGGCCTACATAGTCTATGCTGTGTAGTGCATTAGCCTCCCTGTCAATACAAGACAGTTCAGAAGTGTTTGTTTACTTTAGAGATAACTCAGGTAGTGTGACTCAACAGTCTCACTTAAAATAACTATACAAAACGGATAATCAGGGAATGTGTTTTGTGTGCATAAGTGTGCACTGTTACTAGAGGATTGTACACTGCATTGCTCCTAAAGCTAAAGTTTTCTTAACACAGTAACATGTAGTAGCACTCACTGTGCTCGTGGTGTATTGTTTTTTTTGGTCCTCCTTGCTCCAGGTTGGTCAAGCATCACAAGGAGGTAAAGACAACACAGTTAAAATGTATAGTTTCTTTAACCTTTATCACTGATGTTGCTTGAACCTTGAAAATGCTTGAATTGTGATGTTGTGTTTTCAAGGTTGTAAAAGTGCTTGATTTTTGGATAAATAGCTTGGAAATGCTTGACATTGTATTTCTTTCACAACAAATAGCTATCTGAATAGTTTTCATATTAGTTGGATAAGTAAAATAAGGACGACTCCATCGTTGGTCTCGAGCTGCTGGTGGAGTCTGGCACCGTGTTGGATGTTCTGTGAGCCACCCAGTACCTGGGTGCGGGAGACGTGGCTCTGACCATTTGAACCAGCGCGCCTGGAGTTGGCCATGCTGGGAGATATCTGTAAGGGGCGCAAAGTCACCACCATCCGGGACGTGGTGTCTGTCCTCCAGCGTGGCATGCTATCGGAGGTGGAAAGACTCAGAAAACTGTCTGTTGCTCCTGATTTCTGTTGCAGCATCCAAGCGATCTTTTTCTACACCGTGTAGGCTGCACAGCACCATGATGCAGGAAAAGCTCATCCACTTGGCACTAATGACCGCTCACAGTGACTTATTGAATGCGATCGATCTTCCCATCCTTATAAGCGCCTTTATTAGAAGAAAGACCACTTGTGGATGCGCATAAGTAGCGAACTAAAAATGGTTTCAACAACTGGCAAATCTTTTTTTCTTAGTTTGTTGTGATGCCGTTTTATGTGATTTATTGATGTTCAAGGTTACCAGAAATTTTTAAATTCAAGACTGAAATACAAACACATCACCTGTTCTGAGTATCTGAATCTTACTTTCAGATTTTCTTAATAGCTAGCAACTTGGCACAACTGAAAACGTAACCAGTTTCATCCATACAGCAGCAAAGTTGTCACCGCCCCCACTCCACAAATCCTTGCTTTATATTTTCACGTTTTGCAGTCTGCAGTATTAACCTGGTTTCTCTGGGAACACCTGCGGGTTTCACTAATACCTGGAAGAATCATCACCCTCCCTCCCTGTTCCTATGCAATGTGTACACTGTTCACTACTCCAGTAGACAAATGTGTATACGGTATGTCTTGGCATTGGAAAAATAAATGGCTTTAAGGGTACATGTTTATATAAAGGAGATGAACAATAATAGTAATGATCACTGTAGATGAGATGAAGTTAGAAAAGAAGAAATGTTTTTAGATTTTATCAGGCAGGTGCTTGTACACAGTCAGTCTTCTGACCTGAAATGACATGACAGCTGCAGATGTTCTTTGGCTAAGCCTGTCCATCTCAGTGCTACTCTCCATGTCTTACTGTGTGTCATGTTATTACCACAAAGAGATTAAACACAGTTTAGGACTTCTACAGTAACACATACAGCAGCATAGTAGATTGACAAATATACTTTTCTACATCTGAAAATTGTATTGAGAATAAACTATTTTGGTGTTATTTAGGAAAGAAGCATCAAGATCCAATGAATTTATTGAAGGTTTTATGTCAAGTGATATTTTTTTTGGGGGGGGGGTAATTGTTTTATATTGACTCAGTCAGGCTAGATAGAAAGCAAACTCTACTTACAGACAGGTGGCACGTCTTTGGTTGTGTATAGCATTATACCATCTCTTTTAATGTGACACCGTGAATCATTTTGAGCATGTATATATTTGTA
Organism: Monopterus albus; assembly: GCF_001952655.1. Taxonomy (NCBI): domain Eukaryota; kingdom Metazoa; phylum Chordata; class Actinopteri; order Synbranchiformes; family Synbranchidae; genus Monopterus; species Monopterus albus. The sequence goes on along the minus strand of NW_018128007.1, from coordinate 2,288,149 downwards.
ACTTTCCCAGCACCTCACAGCTGTGGTAAGCTTGAAAACTGACATTGGAAAAGGTATATGACATGGAGAGTAGCACTGAGAGGGACAGGCTTAGCCAAAGAACATCTGCAGCTGTCATGAAAACTGACATTGGAAAAGGTATATGAACCCTGTAGGCCAAATGAGGACAGACTAATGTTTGTCCTGTGTCCTCAGCCAGTCTGACCATCCTGTGGTGAAGCTGTTGAGGAAACACCAGTTTCGGATTTACAACAGACTCTACCCCATTGTCAGTAAAGGCCTCCCCCAGAGTCCTGCCCTGCTGCTGAGACCTTCTCACAGTACTCACAACCTGCTTCACTCAGGTAAGGTCAGAACCTGGCATTTGGCGTAGCAGTGTTCAGTATATGTACCAAGGAGTCATTAACCATGAAACTTTAGACTGAAGTAACTGAACCACCATTGTCTCTGAACAAAATGGATTTTACAGTGGTGCGTCCCTCGCTGCAGTAAACAGTGCTTTATGTTGCTTAGTACTGAATTGAATGTTTTGCCGTTTGAACATGAAACGGACTGAAAGTAACACTGAGCTAAAGACAGACTGGTAAAGCTTCACTTGCTGTGGTTGTATAAACCGAAGTGCATTTGAAGAGTGATTACAAAGCTTATCTTAGGACAAAAGCGAGCAGCCTGTAGTGAATACACATCTTTGAACTGAACAGAATGACCCAAATCTAAATGATTTGTTACTTCCAGTTTTTATTATTTGAGTTTGTTGGTTATGAATAAGCTTGGTTCACATGTATCTCAGCTCCCTTCTTTGGCTGTTTGTGGCAGCCAGTTAGCTGTTTAATTTAGTTAGGGAATCCAAAGTAGATAATATGAAAAATGAAATATAGATATTATCTCTGTTTGTGTTCAGCCATCAAGTGAATGTAAAGTTCTTTTTTTTTTTTTTTAGTGCAAAATAAACGGGTTATGCACAAATGACTGTTCTCACTGTAGAAATGCTGGACATTTTGTAAACTTTCCCGCCCGTACTTTTGACCAATCTCCCTGTGTGATTTTTGGAAAAAAACCTACAAGCATGTTTTCACTTGGCCATTATTGGTTATTGAGTATGATCGATGGACAAACCTGGCAGTTTAATCTATTTAAAATTACATTTGCAATATAGTGTGGAAAAGGCCAAGGGGTCTGAATAATTTGAGGCAGTGTCTGTACCGTAGGGGCTCTGTTCACTTTACGTCCTGAACACCAGTCCTAACAACAAAGCTGCACTGCTGTGTTGGTGACACGTGCACTTCTTTCATGTTTAGTGCCCGTATTTATCAACCCTACTTTTCCTAATTACCCATAATAAAACTGTATATTCTGGGGGAACAATTATTTTCAAATAAATCCTTCAGTCTGCTTTCACTGTCACTCGAGTCGTGTCTGGATCCATGTGGCTACTAAATCCAGTAAATCAAGGACCATGTAGTTCACAACCACTTAGTGGACGTGTTAGTACTGTGGTAACGTCTTCCATTGACAGTAGCGCCCTCTATGCTTGGGGCAATTACTTTGTGTGCCGCTGATAAGTTCTACTTCTAAGAACAACTGTGACGTCAACGTTTTATGACAGAGTATACTGATGTGGTGTCGTTTTTCTGACAGTCAGGGTTTGTAGTGACAGACAGCGGAAAGTGAAATGCTGATGTCAGCACCACTTGTCAAACGGAGGCTTTATGTGCACAGTACTACAGCCTTTAATGAACGAGTTATTGTCTTTTACCAGCTTCCTGTCTGTGCACATAAAGCCTCCGTTTGACAAGTGGTGCTGACATCAGCATTTCACTTTCCGCTGTCTGTCACTACAAACCCTGACTGTCAGAAAAACGACACCACATCAGTATACTCTGTCATAAAACGTTGACGTCACAGTTGTTCTTAGAAGTAGGACGCTTCAAAAATAACTTTAAAGTCCTACTCTGAGGTAGCACTTTTTTAGTTCTAAGTTAGCTTTCAGCTTAATTCATAGGAGTGATTCTGGGATGCATTATAAGTACGGGCCAATGTGTTGAATTTGAGAAAGTGTATGTTCTTCTTGCCAAAACTTGAGTACGCTATATTATCTACAGTCAGGGAAAAAATTACTTGAACCCCAGCTGATTTTGTAAGTTTGTCCACTAACAAAGAAATGATCAGTCTACAATTTCAATGGTAGGTTTATTTGAACAGTGAGAGACACAACAATAACAAAAAAATCCATAAAAATGCATTACAAAAAAAGTTATACATTAATTTGCATTTTCATGAATGAAATAAGTATTTGATCCCCACAGAAGCAATCAATCCAGATTCCAAACTCTTCACCATGGCCAAGACCAAAGAGCTTTCCAAGGATGTCAGGGACAAGATTGTGGACCTACACAAGGCTGGAATGGGCTACAAGCAGAATGGCAAAGGCCCAGCCAATGATCAGCTCCAGGATGATCAAAGACAGTCTGGAGTTACCTGTAAGTACTGTGACAGTTAGAAGCCGTCTGTGTGAAGCTAATCTATTTTCAAGAATCCCCCGCAAAGTCCCTCTGTTAAAAAAATGGCACGTGCAGAAGAGGTTACAATTTGCCAAAGAACACATCAACTGGCCTAAAGAGAAATGGAGGAACATTTTGTGGACTGATGAGAGTAAAATTGTTCTTTTTGGGTCCAAGGGCCACATGGGTCATGTTGTGAAAGTGTTGTGGTCAGATGAGACCAAAATCGAGCTCTTTGGCTGCCTATGACTCCAAAAACACCATCCCCACCGTCAAATATGGAGGTGGAAACATTATGCTTTGGGGGTGCTTTTCTGCCAAGGGGACAGGACAATTGCACCGCATCAAAGGGAGGATGGATGGGGCCATGTACCGTCAAATCTTGGGTGAGAACCTCCTTCCCTCAATCAGGGCATTGAAAATGGGTCGTGGTTGGGTATTCCAGCATGACAATGATCCAAAACACATGGCCAAGGCAACAGTGGATTGGCTCAAGAAGAAGCATATTAAGGTCATGGAGTGGCCTAGTCAGTCTCCAGACCTTAATCCCATAGAAAATCTGTGGAGGGAGCTGAAGGTTCGAGTTGCCAAATATCAGCCACGAAACATTAATGACTTGGAGAGGATCTGCAAAGAGGAATGGGTCAAAATCCCCCCTAAGATGTGTGCAAACCTTGTGGCCAAGAAACGTCTGACCTCCAACAAAGATTGCCAACAAAGGTTTTGCCACCAAGTACTAAAGCACGTTTTGCAAAGGGATCAAATACTTATTTCATTCATGAAAATGCAAATTACTTGAGAACTTTTTTGTGATGCATTTTTCTGTTTTTTTTTTTTTTTTTGTTATTGTTGTGTCTCTCACTGTTCACATAAACTTACCATTGAAATTGTAGACTGATCATTTCTTTGTTAGTGGGCAAACTTACAAATTCAAATAATTTTTTCCCTGACTGTATTTCATTACATTAGAAGAAGTACAGAAGTTTGAGATGGTTTGGCTCTGTCAGGTAAAAAGGTACTGGAGATGCTTTTCCAAAAGGAAGATAAGTCAACAACCATAATGTCCATGTAGACAAGCTGTAACTATTCCCAGCCCCAGATTACTGTAAATCATTATTGTGTAACAGCAGTGTGTGCTACATTAGCATTAATCTGATTGTGAAAATTGTATGGGCCATACAGAAACCCAGAGGAAACCAATTAGGACTGTGAGCACTAGCAGCCAGAGCTTCAGCACCTACTCATCCCTCTCTTCCTTGGTCTCTCACAACCTCCACACCAAACACAACAATGAGGAAGGGGAGGAACCTCACCCACTGGTGACGGTGGACCGGGAGAACTCCTTTGAAGATTTGGAGCAGTTTCTGACTCAGTTGGACTGGGCTTCTGCTCACGACAGCACCGATGACACCATCTCAAATTCAGAGCTCCCCTGTGATCCTCTGATTCTGGACGAGGGTCACATCCAGGAGCTGGAGATGAGAGTGCTGAAAGAACACCTGAAGGCCATTGTCAAAGACATTCATATTGCAATTGGTGAGCATTATGACAGAGAGTGGATGTTTGTACGTTTGCATGTGTAGTCAATGTCTTACAATATTGTTTATCAGCTGCAAAAATTTTCTGTTGCTGTTAAAAGAAAGTTGATGAATATCAAATGATGGGAATGTATTTTATATTTCAGATCAGCTTCTGTCACTGTGTCTGCTGTCGTTTGAGTGTCTAAACACAGCAAGCTCTAAAGACCTGTGCCTTTCCAGCATTGAGGAAGCCTTCTTCACTCCCCTGTGGCACGCCCTGCTGGCTCTTTTCAGGTACTGCAGCTTAATTCCTTGTCTTAAAACATGACCTCATGCCTTAAAAAGTCACTAAACATGGAACAGTTCTTACTGCTTGATTACAGTATGAGTTTACACAACACTGCAAAAAATGTTGATTATCAGTGAGATGTGCTGAGTGTTTTTGACAGTTTCAAAATAGGAAATTACCATGGAGTCAGTGCTAGTTTTTATAGTAAAATTAGCATTGCAGGATGACTTACTAACAGCCACAACACTGGTGGGTAAACTTTGGGGAGTTTCCACTCTCTTGCCTTGTCTCAAACTTCATCTGGGCTGATATGATGCACAGTCTTGACTACCAATCAAATCATTGCAGACTCTTCCTTGGTGATGTGTGTAACAAGCCTTTGCAGGCAATTGGCTCTCACATTAACAAGCGATAGTGTCAGACAGTCAGAAAAAAACAAATATTTAAAAAAAACTTTGTGGAAAAAATTAACGGTTAAGTCAATCTCTTAAATTTTGCTCTTGGCATCATGGTGGTTAAAAGAGTTGAACAGGAAATGTGCATATCATAACCCTGGTTTCACTCACTTTATGCTGTCATACTGTTGCATAAAGGCAAAAAACTTCACAAAGTCATGACTGCTTTAGAAAATGACTCACTAGTATAAATTATACACAAACTGTATCCATTGAACTTAGGGTGTGTGAAGCCACCCCAATGGGCCTTTTTTTATTTTATGCTAACCACTGCACCACCGCGTTGCCCTTACTGACTTTCAGTAAATGTGCATGTGTTTCTTCCAATGTTATCACAGGAAATATTTGAATACCATCTGTAAAAGTGCCACACGTTACTTGTATTTCCTACACACAACCAGAGCTGCTTGGTCTCAGACTGTTTAGGCCTAAATTCTGATGCCTCTCAGGTGTGAGCTGAGGTGATTTGATTCTTTGGTTTTGTTGTTTTCTAGTTGATGGTGGCCCACCTGAAATATAAATTATGCAACATTAAGTTACAAATGACAGGCTGACAAAGAATAAACAAAGAATTATTTATCCTTTATTCTTCAGGCCTGAAATGTGTTTTCAAGAAATATCAATGAGGGAGGCAGTCCTTAGGTTTTAGATCAAGTTTTTAAGGGCTTCAGCCTTCAGTTTCTTTGCCCCCGTTTTCCCCATATTTGACATTTGAATAAGTCTTGTTGTCCATGTCACCGCTTGGCATGTGGTTTTGTCATCTGATTCTCTTTACCTGTCCTCAGGACAATACAGACATTCCCAAACATTTTTCTATGATGTCTCTGTCATCTTTCTCAGGAAAGTCAACAGGGAAAG
>NW_018128007.1:2280238-2282469 GCF_001952655.1 Monopterus albus | reverse complement strand
GTTGGTGTTCCCTTGAGACTGTTCCCCCAAGGCCCTAGTTTGCAAGGTTCCTACCCCTACGAGTCTGCTGTTCAGGAGCTTAAGCTTCTCGTTACAGACTACTGCCCACAGAAGAAGCTGGAGTGTCTTGGTGAGTCAGACTGTGTTGTTTTTTAATTCTTCCTCATACAGATGCTTACTTGTAGGACCGATGGCTTCTCTGGCACACTGTCTACACCAGTGGTCCCCAACCTTTTTATCACTGCGGACCGGTCAACGCTTGACAATTTTACCGCGGCCCTGGGGGGGGGTTACATAGATTGTTTATATTGTTAATATAATAATAAACGTGAATCCACTGTGCTGAAATTTTTAACTCCCGATAACGCTAAATCAATGGGAGCCCTGAAATTGTTTCTCTGCAACGAGACGGTCCCATCTGGGGGTAATAGGAGACAATGACACCCAAAGTGTGTTGCTTATGTTCAGTCTACTCCGTTGTTTTGTTTTGGTTGCTGTCACTGCAGAAAAACCGGCTTCACACAGATAGGATGTCGGAAATGGCAACAGGGTTTTCAGTGCTGTGGTGGCGATCTCAGGGTATTCTGTCATGACTTTAATCCAGAACACCGACAGAGTTGTTGTCTCGAACATACTTTTAAGGCCGGAGTTGTTGTCTCGAACATACTTTTAAGGCTGCCGTCATTTGCGATCTCCAGCACTTAATCTTCTTCTTGCACAGACCTGCTGGATTCACCTGGTTTGTTGACAAATGGGTTGCGGATCCATTCCTTGGCAGTTCGTGGGTCCTTTGTGGTTGGGAAGTAGCGCTCGAACTCTTTTAAAATCAAAGACAGGTGATCGTGCACCAGCTGGGAGAATGAAGGCTCAGGCTCAGTCTCACCCCAAATCCCCGCTAATGTTTGAAACATGTCCAAAATACCTCTGTTGACGCGCCGTACGCACAAATCCAGTTTGGCTTTAAATGCAGCTACTTTATCTGCCAACTTGAAGACAGTTGTCATTTTCCCCTGAAGTGACAGATTGAGTTCATTGAGCAGGCTGAATATGTCCACAAGTAAGCCAGTTTTGGCGCTCAAGTGACCGAGATGTAACCGAGAGAATACGGTCATTTTTCAAAATAATAGATTGTTCAGACTCAGATAATAAATAAAACGGAAATAATTAATGATTTCTTGTGCGGCCCGGTACCAATTGATCCACGGACCGGTACCGGTCCGCGGCCCAGGGGTTGGGGACCACTGGTCTACACCACAAGCGTTTCAGCTGCGTTTTAGATCTGCGTGTAAGACGCAGGTCATGCAACTGATACGCTCCTCTGTTAATCAGTCCAGCTGTCTGCACTGCCTGCGTCGGCTCGCTTTACACACATAGCTGAGACACAAAGCATGTTTTTTACGCTTCGTCTATGTTTACAGAACTGCGAGCATAAGCCTCTTCACAGAAATCACCAAAGCTCACTAGCTGCAACCATAACTCCACCAAAATAAAGAAATACATCATCATCATCAACTTTATTTATATAGCACGTTTAACACAGCCGAAGCTGACCAAAGTGCTTAACACAATATCACTAAAACACAATAAAACAAGCAGAAGCAATAAACACAACAATAAAACAGGATCACACTAAAACAACCACCCATCATAAAACAAAAAAACTCAACAAGACAGAGGCTCATACTGGTTCAAACGCCAAACGGTACAGATGAGCCTTCAAATAAGTTTTAAAAGTGGACAACGAGGGGGCCTGCCTAATGTAAAGGGGCAATGCATTCCACAACTTAGGAACCCCTCGGGGGCACGGAGAGGGGCTATAGGGATGCAGCAATTCTGTAAGATAAAGGGGGGCCAGGCCATTTAAAGACTTAAAAACAGATATAAGAATTTTAAAGTGAATTCTAAAACACGCCGGCAGCCAATGTAGAGAAGCCAAAATGGGTGTGATATGATCCCTTTTGCGCCCTCCAACCAGTAGACGAGCAGCAACATTTTGGACTCTCTGAAGGCAGGCAAGGGACGCCTGACTGAGCCCAAAATATAGCGCATTACAGTAATCCAGACGAGATGTAATGAATGCATGTATTACTGACTCGAAATGCTGCCACGAAAGAAAAGGCTTGACCTTTGCCAGCTGCCGGAGATGATAAAAACTGGCCCGTACAACCGCATTCACCTGATGTTCCATTCTAAAATCAGAGTCTATTTTAACACCCAGGTTTGTAACGGTC
>NW_018128007.1:2266844-2273333 GCF_001952655.1 Monopterus albus | reverse complement strand
GCTTAATGATTAATTAGATGGAACATTGTGGGTGTGGTGTATGAATGTTAACACCTTGTATTAATTCTTTAGTATGTTACTTGTGTGGTGTAGAAGATAATTATTTAAGAATGTAATTATGTAAGAATGTTAACACTCTGTTATAATTTTTTTAGTATATTACTTGTGTGGTGTAGAAGAGAATTATTTATGTAGAGATACTGCTTGCAAACCAATGATAGTAAGATGATGTCATGGGGTAGGACTGGATAAGTCTGACTTCTTCCTACTCCATTCAAGCATGTACTAGGTATAAGCAAATTGATATTGGATTGTGTGTAAAAATGTGTGGTGTTATATCAACTGTTTTATATGCTTGAAAGAATAAATCAAATCAAATCAGTCCTAGTGAGCAGTGCAGTTCTTTTCAAAGTGTGCATAATTTTCTTTTACTGTTTTATCGTGGGTTGATCCATTGTACGGTGTATCCCTCGTCGTCTACCATCTGTCATAGTTTTGGACCGTAATTTCCCCCTTCAGTTGATTCTGTACACCAGGCACTTCCAAGTACATGAGTGTACATGCACTGGGTGTAGACACGGGGATGAGCCTCTCAGGCGCTGCATGCCAGATGTTGGTTGCTGCACACACTACGCTTTGATTTAGGCACGGCTTTAGGGTATTAATTCAACCTAGAGGGTGCAGTCCACCCTCTTCTGGCAGGATGCCTTAACCTTTTGTTTCATGGTATCTGTGGGTATCAAAAGTCAAAGGAATGAATTTAGTTTACTCAAAAAAAGAAAACATATTTAAGCATCTTAAATTCATATCACACAGTTCTTAAGTTATTTATAAAATGTTTTAGTTTTTGATTGCAAGCTCTTGGGAGTTGCTATAGACCTGTGATTTAAAAGTGAGATTATTTTGTTGGTACAGTATGTAACACCCAGAGGCTGTGTAATCCTGAGCGTTGTCAGTAGCAAAAGTTGTCACTGTTGCTAAAGCAGGAAGTGCATCGTTTTATCACGGGCCAGCACTGATTTATGCTAAACCGTGAATTACTTAACACTTTATTTTTTTATTGGTTATCACTGCCACACTATCCCTACTGGTTTTCCCATCGTATCTTCAGCTTTGACTGGTATGAAAGTGAGACAGTATTAAATTGCATCCTATGTGGTATTTGAAAGGTCTTAAAAGATTTTAAGCCTCTTTTTCATTATTATATGCTAACAGGCTTTCTGTCATGGCTTTTTAGTGGTGTGTTTATTATGATCTATTTGAAGTCCAGTTGAAGGCTTTCCTCTTGGTCTGTTCTTAAATGGGTTTGTATCCACCAAGTTAGCCAGAATCCGTTCAATACTGTCATTTACACCTAAAGAACCTGTGCGGTGTTGTGAAAGTTCAATAACAGAAACACACAGGTGTCAGAATGGAGCCAAGCAAACAGATATTTGCGGCTGTAATTATTCCTGATGTACAGGAGGGGAAATTATAACTGTACCTCAAATAGGATTAAAATTACTAGCACTAGTGCAAGTATTGAATAGCATGTTAAAGCTAAGTATGTTTGCATTCTGTTTTTCATTTTGTATCATTGTTACTCTGCACAATTTCTGTTAATGTATTCTTAGAATTCCATTTATTAAGTAATTAATAACTACACTGAAACAAGTAGGATCAAAACTATAACCTCTTTACTGGAGGTAAGTAACAAATAGAGGTAAGGCTATTATTTAATTAATTGGTATAAGGACACAGGGTTAGTTAACATTTATTGCTTCTGCTATGTGGCTCTGTTACAGTAAGGACATTACGCCTGATCTGTGCCTGTGCTGAGGATTGTCGGTGTCTTCATGAGGTTGACGCTACACCCAGAACATCTGCCATGTGAGTAAATCATCAGCTGCTCTTTGTTGTGTTGGTGATGGTCACTGCAGATAATGTAATGCCACTAAATGAGAGGGATATTTTGTAAAATGGTAATCTTAACTAATAAGAAACTGAAAACAGTGCAAGGCTCTATGGGTTTGTTTTTGTTGAATTGCAACAAAGCACCTCATTAAACTTCAAAATAATCCCTTCTTCACTGACTCCATGTTTATGTCTGGGACAGTCTTTTCCTCCCCAAGTACAATAGAAGTACCCAAACATCATTTAAGGGCTCTTTGGCTTGGTAGCCGCCCTCTCAGGCCTCATCTTGTCCAAACACAGCAGGAGCTGTCCAAAGTCTCTGGCCTCCTGCAGAGCGCCTCTCCTTGGCCAGTCCTAAAAGTAGGTCATTCTGTCTGGGTTTTGGAATAGACCCAGGGTCCATCAAGGATGCCATGAAAAGAGATGGAGATTTGTGAAATCCATGATGATGCAAAATGTCATAATGGTTCCCTGGGTTGTAGTACACCTAAAAGAGAAAGCAGAGTGCACTGTCAACACAATTTGAGTTGTTTTCTCTTAACAAAGGTTTACTGAAACATTGAACAGTAAATGAATGCTGATGAAGTGTGGCTTTGCACTTTCCCCTGAATCACCTCAAAAGTCAGATAGAAAGCAGTGCTTCTAATCACCATCATCACTGCCTGGCTTAACCCTCTTATCTGTAAATTAGAGGACTGGCAATATTTTGGGATCGGTGGTGTCAAAGCAGAGCCTGAGAGTTCTACTAACAAAATAAGGGCCAATATTTTTTCAAGGTGGGTGGGGATCTTAGTCCTAGAATAGGAGCATTGACTGGGTTCTCTGGAGAGCCAGTGTTAAGTTGATTTAGGCACTTTTAAACAGCTGTCATCACATCATTGGCTGTCACCAACATTTAAAGGTTTCTTTGGGTGGGTGTGTGTGTACGGGCACAACATTAATGCTTGTAAAGATCCTCTGTTTTGTTTTTACTTAAGCTCACAAACACTCATTACTAGGGAAAACCCCGCAGGGTCTTTTTCAGAGTTATAACTTTTGTTTTGTTTTTCTATACACTCCTGTCCTCGCTCCTTTTTCTTTGTGTTGTGTCGTGTCCTGCCCCATATCTGTCTCCTTGTATTGGAGTGTGCGAAGTGATCAGAGATAGCAGAGTAGAGGGGTTGACCAGGGAAAGATTTTGTGGGTGTACATGTACTCATGCCAAAATATACAACTTGGTAACAAAATACACAGGACCATGCTGTATGGTGTTTGTTTTGTAACCACAGACCAGATCCGAATCAGTGCTTTATTTTTTCCGTTTGTTGTGTAGACCCCAAGAATTTAATCATTTCTTAGATCCCTGTATATAATCTTTGTCTTTGGTGCAAATTATTGCCTCTTGGCCAGAATAAAAATGTATGAATCAAAGCCAGAGTGACGGGGACCAAGTGCTTCACATTTTAAAAATTGGGACTATGTGCTTTGTGTTCATATTTGTTCTGTGCTGATTGCAACTCGGTGCAGGGCCATATGTGACTGCTATTCTTAGTCCATCTAAGCACAGGTTTCATTTCTGCATGCCAGTGAGACATATAGAAAGTGGTTTTCATTAAATGGAATTTGGAAGTGGATTTGTAACTAATCACCACGTTGTACTGACGGACAAGCTCATCGGATTTCTGCAAGAGTGACTCAGTTTTCTATGTGCGTTGTATACTTGGTGCTTTTGCTAGACCCATTGTAGTTGTTACCCTTTTTTTATTCAGTGAGCAGTGAGTGTTTTTGTTGCTGCTTTGTTCTTGACCAACTGGGAGCTCATTTGTTCTCTTGTCTACTTTTGTCCACATCCCTTTCTTTTCTCTCCTCTATTGTGCTATTAAATTGGTCACTTTTCCTCTGTATCCTGTATGATGTCTTCTAAATTGTTTTGTCCTTCATTAAATTGGATTGCATTGGAAATCCATTATAGAACCTAAATTTATGCATGTGATAAGAATGCGTTGTATCCTCGGAATGCAGAGACGCCAGTTTTTGTGTGAGAGAATCGGTGTGTGTGTGTTTACAGCAGGAAACTCAGAAGATTACAATTCAGGGTTGTGATTGTATGTGCGAGGTCCGAGTCTGAGTGGTTACATGAGCCTGTCCACACCTTCCCAAACCTGCACATGAGGAGTATCCAGTTACATGCGGCTGGGTCAGTCTAGGGCCAGCAACCTATCTTCTCACGCAAACTAGCAAGCAAGCAGCTAGGCCTGTGTGTGAGTCCTGATAAACAAGTGGCCACTGTCTGCACACAAGGAGAATGCTATCGAGCTGTCTTCATCTCTCAGGGTGTAGTTTGCCCTCTCAACAGAGCTCATGCAGGAAAAAAAGACTATAATTTAAGAGCTACATTTGTTTTAGCTTTCAGTCAGTCTCCTGGGGAGTGCATTCTGTTATACTGCGAAGCCAGTCAAAAGTTTAAGTAGGTGGTGCAGATGCAGCTCTTGGTGATAAAGAGCAGATTCAGGGATTGGGACAGCAGGCAGCTGTTGGATTAAGAGCATAGAGGCATCAGGACTCCCAGGCGAACTCAAACTGTGGTGCCTACAGTTTGGTCTCTTGCCACGATTGTTATGGCCGCTGGTGGTGTATGATGCACCAGTTTCTAAGTTTGAGAAGATGGAATGTTTAGCACATACATTAGGAAGTAGCTGGGAGCTCTGCGCTGCCTCAGTAGCATGGCCTTTGTACGGCAAAGGGTTTTTGGGGCTCTATAATCAGTTTAACAGAGGATTTTAAATCTGCTAAGGCTAGACTGGAGAGAACACTGTCAGAATCCAGGGATGTAGCGGTGCAGAGCGCAGCACCAACAGTCTCAGCAGGGAGGATGTGGAACCTGAAAGAGGAAGTGTTGCAGGCTCAGGCAGCTCTTAAACACAGGAATATTGTAGGGAAGGTACAGCATGGATGTGGTGGTTTTGGTTTAAGCACATCACAACCTTCTTGGAGTAAAGCGGAAGACAGTTAATGAGGAGATTAGGAGGCAGGTAGAGGCTCAGTAGGGACAGTAGATGAAATTGGAAGATGTAGAAAGGAAGAAACCTAGTAGGAAGGAAATGTGGGACATGGAGGCAGGAAGGATCAGATTCATTCTAGGCACAGGTTATGATGTGCTTCCATCTCCCCAGAATCTGAATAGATGGATAGGAGAGAACTTGACATTTCCCTCCTGTTCAGCTGTAGCGTCACTTCGGCCCATCCTTTCAGACTGTATAACGAGCCTGGCTAAAGGACGATACACCTGGAGACATAATCAAGTATTAAAATGTTCAGCAGCAGATAGTGAAAGTAGGCGCTTAGAGGTAAACTAATTGGAGAAGAAGAAACAAGAGGGCATTTTGTTTGTGAGGGTGAAAAAGGCAGGAAGCAAGTCATTTTGAACAGGCAGGATACAGGCCAGCTAAAGGCAGGGAGAGACAGCCAAATGATAGTAGATTTATGTTCAGCTCATTGTTCCTGAGGAGTTAATCGGCACTAACCTCAGACCAGACCTTGTACTGTGGTCAGAAGCACAGCAGACTGTTTATTTTGTTGAGCTTACAGCTGGGAGGACACTGTAGATACAGCTTATGAGAGAAAGAAAGTGAAATACATAGAATTAGCCGTGGAGTCAGAGGAGTGTGGCTGGAAAGTTAAAGTCTGCCCCATGAAGGTTAGTTGTAGAGGATTTGTAGCAAAGTCAGCCGTCTCTCTGCTAGGTGAGTCAGGTACAAAAGGGCGGAGCCTAAGACAGGTAATTAGGAATCTAAGTTGTAACACAGCAAGGTCCAGTGAGTGGCTCTGGATCAGAAGAAAGTTGTGTGAATGGTAAGAAAAAAAGTTAAAATAGGCAAGTGACTACATATGTGAGGAATATGCCTGTTAAGCTCAATTTAATGAGCATAGGGGGGCAGGCTTAACAAAAATGTCCGTTACATGTGGCAGGCTTGAGGCCTGCTTCTTGGTGTTAGCATGAGCAAGCTAAGGTGAGGACATACAGTCGGAAAAAATTATTTGAACCTCAGCTGATTTTGTAAGTTTGCCCACTAACAAAGAAATTATCAGTCTGCAATTTCAATGGTAGGTTTATTTGAACAGTGAGAGACACAACAATAACAAAAAAATCCATAAAAATGCATTACAAAAAAAGTTATACATTAATTAGCATTTTCATGAATGAAATAAGTATTTGATCCCCTATCAGTCAGCAAGCTCTCTGGCTCCCAGGTGTATTTTATACAGGTAACGAGCTGACATTGGGAGCCCTCTCAGCTCGTTACCTGTATAAAAGAGACCTGTCCACAGAAGCAATCAATCAATCCAGATTCCAAACTCTTCACCATGGCCAAGACCAAAGAGCTTTCCAAGGATGTCAGGGACAAGATTGTGGACCTACACAAGGCTGGAATGGGCTACAAGACCATCGCCAAGCAGCTGGGTGAGAAGGTGACAACAGTTGGTGCGATTATTCACAAATGGAAGAAACATAAATTAACTGCCAATCTCCCTCGGTCTGGAGCTCCATGCAAGATCTCACCTCGTGGAGTTTCAATGATAATGAGAACGGTGAGGAATCAGCCCAGAACTACTCGG
>NW_018128007.1:2265052-2266633 GCF_001952655.1 Monopterus albus | reverse complement strand
GACAATTGCACCGCATCAAAGGGAGGATGGATGGGGCCATGTACCGTCAAATCTTGGGTGAGAACCTCCTTCCCTCAGTCAGGGCATTGAAAATGGGTCGTGGTTGAGTATTCCAGCATGACAATGATCCAAAACACATGGCCAAGGCAACAATGGATTGGCTCAAGAAGAAGCATATTAAGGTCATGGAGTGGCCTAGTCAGTCTCCAGACATTAATCCCATAGAAAATCTATGGAGGGAGCTGAAGGTTCGAGTTGCCAAACATCAGCCACAAAACAATAATGACTTGGAGAGGATCTGCAAAGAGGAGTGGGTCAAAATCCCCCCTGCGATGTATGCAAACCTTGTGGCTGACTACAAGAAACGTCTGACCTCCATGATTGCCAACAAAGGTTTTGCCACCAAGTACTAAAGCACATTTTGCAAAGGGATCAAATACTTATTTCATTCATGAAAATGCAAATTACTTTATAACTTTTTTTTTTTGTAATGCATTTTTCTGGATTTTTTTTTTTTGTTATTGTTGTCTCTCACTGTTCACATAAACCTACCATTGAAATTGTAGACGGATCACTTTGTTAGTGGGCAAACTTACAAAATCAGCTGCGGTTCAAATAATTTTTTCCCTGACTGTATATAGAGTTTGAGGTAATAGGTAATCTGAATTAGCCAGAGTTATTAAGAGAGTAGATAATGTTGGGTGTGTGGGTGCAGGCAAAGAGGGGGTTGGTTTTGGGACACTTGAACACACTGTTGAGCCTTCTCAGTGTCGTGGGCCCAACACCAGATACTGAGAGGGTGCCCACCTGTTGACCCTGTAGACTCGCCTTCTCTCCTACACCCACACAGGAGTTGGTGGTGACAATAGTTATTGACTCAGGGTTGTTAGTAGTGTTGAGTTTGTTAGACAGTCTTGGTAGATACAGTGTCAGTGGCTGTATATCTGAGTGAACCCAGCTCTCAGAGGTGACTACAAGCCAGCTGGACCAGTCACTGCTCAACCTAAGCAAATAACAAGCAGATGCTGTGTGTCGAGCCACATATTTGCTCTTTGCTTGGGTGGGGTTAGGATTCAGAGATGGTTTGTGTTAAGGGTAGGTTAGGATTGGAAAATGGTGTTGCTTATTGTGGGCCTCTGAAGATTTAAGATGGCATGGCCTGACCCTCCACCCACTTTGGGGCCAAATAATGGGTAAATATTTAACTCGTATACTGAGCTTCCATATGAATATTCTCCCATTAATGCTATATTCTGGACTGTAAATGCCACTGTGTTGCTACTCTGTTTAATTACTTCATTTTTACTTTTACTTTTACTAAATGTCACTGCCGCCTTCCTTCTCTGACAGTGGTGCAGATGACCTGTTGCCCATCCTGTCTTTCGTGGCTCTGCAGTGCCAGTGTCCTCAGCTGATTTCTGAATGTGCTGCTTTGGAGGAGTTCATTCATGAAGGGTGAGTTCTCAAAAAAAGTTAATGATGGTCTTTTTTTGTTTGCATAAAACATAAGAATTGGTATACATATAATCACAGTTTTGAAGGAATGTCCTGCAATATCATTTTATATTAATCTCCCCCCCC
>NW_018128007.1:2262775-2264949 GCF_001952655.1 Monopterus albus | reverse complement strand
CATCCATCCATCCATTTTCCTCCGCTTATCTAAACTGGGTCGCAGAGGCAGCAGTCTAAGCAAAGATGCCCAGACTTCCCTCTCTCCAGACACTTCCTCCAGCTTCTCCGGGGGAATGCTGAGGCGTTCCCAGGCCAGCCGAGAGACATAGTCCCTCCAGCGTGTCCTGGGTCTTCCCCGGGGCCTCCTCCTGGTGGGACATGCCCGGAACACCTCCCTAGGAAGACGCCCAGGAGGCATCCGAAACAGATGCTCGAGCCACCTCAGCTGGCTCCTCTCGATGTGGAGGAGCAGCGGTTTTACTCTGCGCTTCCTCCCGGGTGACTGAGCTCCTCACCCTATCTCTAAGGGTGCGCCCGGCCACCCTGCGGAGGAAGCTCATTTCGGCCACCTGTATCCGGGATCTTGCCCTTTTGGTCGTGACCCAAAGCTCATGGCATAGGTGAGAGTCGGAACATAGATTGACCAGTAAATCGAGAGCTTCAACTTACAGCTCAGCTCCTTCTTCACCACGACGGACCAGTACATCGACCACATTACTGCAGAAGCTGCACCGATGCGCCTCTACATCTCCTGTTCCATCCTTCCCTCACTCATGAACAAGACCCCAAGATACTTGAACCCCTCCACTTGAGGCAGGAACTCTCCACCAACCTGAAGGGAACAAGTCACCCTTTTCCGACTGAGAACCATGGCCTCGGACTTGGACTTCTCATCCCAGCCGCTTCACACTTGGCTGCAAACCGTCGCAGTGCACGCTAGAGGTCCTGATTTGATGGCGCCAACAGGACAACATCATCTGCAAAAAACAGATGAGATCCTGTGGTCCCCAAACCGGACTCCCTCTGCCCCCTGGCTGCACCTAGAAATTCTGTCCATAAAAATAATGAACAGCACTGGTGACAAAGGGCAGCCCTGCTGGAGTCCAACATGCACTGGAAACAAGTCTGACTTACTGCGGGCAATGCGAACCAAGCTCCTGCTCCGGTCGTACAGGGACCGGGTGGCCCTTAGCAAGGGGCCCCGGACCCCATACTCCCAGAGCACCCCCAACAGGGCACCGCGAGGGACACGGTCGAATGCCTTCTCCAGTTCCACGAAACACATGTGGACTGGTTGGGCAAACTCCCATGAACCCTCCACCACCCTGGAGAGGGTATAGACCTGGTCCAGTATTCTGCAGCCAGGACGAAAACCGCATTGTTCCTCCTGAATCCGAGGTTCGATTATAGGTCGAATTCTCCTCTCCAGTACCCTGGCATAGGCTTTCCCGGGGAGGCTGAGGAGTGTGATCCCCCTATAGTTGGAACACACCCTCCGATCCCCCTTCTTGTTGTCCTGTCAGTCCAGAAGCACTATCCCCGACCGCCATGCAATGTTGCAGAGGCGTGTCAGCCAAGACAGCCCCGCAACATCCAGAGACTTAAGATGCTCAGGGCGGATCTCATCCACCCCAGGTGCCCCGCCACCGAGAAGCTTCTCAACTACCTCGGTGACTTCAGCTTGGGTGATGGACGAGTCCACCTCCGATCCCCCGGCCTCTGCTTCCTCATCGTGAGACATAACACTGGGGTTGAGGATATTCTCGAAGTATTCCTTCCACCATCCAACGTCAACAGCTGCCCACCTCTACTGTAAACAGTTAAGGCAGGGCACTGCTTCCCCCTCCTGATGCGCCGGACAGTTTGCCAGAATTTCTTCGAGGCTGACCAATGGTCCCTTTCAGTGGCCTCACCGAACTCCTTCCAGACCCGACTTTTTGCATCCACAACCACCTGGGCTGCAGTCCGCTTGGCCTACCGGTACCCGTCAGCTGCCTCAGGAGTCCCACGAGCCAACCAAGCTCGAAAGGACTCCTTCTTCACCTTGATGGCATCCTGCGGGAATTCCCGCCACGACAGGCACCAGAGGCCTTACGGCCACAGCTCCTAGTGGCCGCATCGGCAATGGAGGTGGAGAACATGGTCCATTTGGATTCAGTGTCTCCACTCTCCCTCGGGTTCTGGTCGAAGCTTTGCAGGAGGTGAAAGTTAAAGATCTCTCGGACAGGGGGTCCTGCCAAAACGTTCCCAATAGACCCTCACAATACGTTTGGGTCTGCCGAGTCTGTCCAGCTTCTTCCCCCGTCATCGGATCCAACTCACCACCAGGTGGTGATCAGTTGACAGCTCCGC
>NW_018128007.1:2245249-2262062 GCF_001952655.1 Monopterus albus | reverse complement strand
CACTGTGCAGCAGCCGCTTAGGCATTCCCCTGCAGGTGGTGGGCCCACGGGCGGACATTCCCATGTCCCTCGCTCGGGCTGAGCCCTGCCGAGCCCCGTGGGAAAAGGCCCGGCCACCAGGCGCTCACATTCGAGCCCCGGGCCCGGCTCCAGGGTGGGGCCCCAGTTGCGCCGTACTGTGCAACGTCACGGTCCTTGCTCTTAGTTTTTTCATAAGGGGTTTTTGAATAAACAATAAGCTATTAAACAATTAGAATAATTAAATCAGTCTGAAACTAGTGATTTCTACCAGTTCAAGGGTCATATTTATTGGAAACAGGGGAGACTGAGATGACATAATGAAGCCAGTTACAAGCAAAATTAATTTATTTACGTTGTCTACACAGGGAAAATTATTTGGATGAGAGACGTAATGCAAATGGTACATTTTTGAATCTTCTGATGAATGAATGAATGACCAAACAGCCTTTGTTATCGATGGTGGGAGATTGTTATTCTAGTTGAAAATTGAGCTAGATTCTAGATCTAAATTCTGGGGTTTAATCAGGAATATGGAGAAGGAGAGTAGCTATTGCTTGCTATAGGTTAGACTTTAAGTTGGGAACTAATAGCTAACAAATACAGTTTTCACGCACTTAGCTGTTAGCAGGAGTTAGACATTAGCTTTGGTGATTCCACATGGCCTCCTGGCCGTACGTGGAGAGAAGCACTGGTTTGGAGGCTTTTTGGGCCAGAGTCTAGCTGTGTCCAGCATTCTGGGATGGTCTCGAGCTGAGGACTCAGGACAAATTTGTCATCGCCAGATTTCAATGCGTAAAGGACAAGGGCCAAGCCTAAGCTGGATGACCAAGCTCTCTGATCCCTCAGACGGCACCGCATCAACAATCGTCACTCTTCTATAAGTGATATAACCACATGGGCTCAGGATGATTTTGGCTCACCTGTGTCAGGTACTACAATACGTAGTTACATCCATAAATGCTGCCTACAACTCTACTGTGGCAAAATGAAGACTCATGTCAACAGTGTCCAGAAGTCGACTGCTCTGGGCATCTGTATCTGGGATGGATTATCACACGGTGGAAACGTGCACTGTGGTCAGACCAATCGGTGTTTTGGGTTTTTTTTTTTTTTTGGAAGGAATGGATGCCGTGTGCTCCGGACCAAAGATGAAAAGGACCATCCAGAGTGTTACCAGCAACATGTCCCATAGCCAGGGTTTGTCATGGTCTGGGGTAGTATCAATGCCCTTAGCAAAGGTCATTCACACTTCTGTGATGGCTCCATTAATGCTGAACAGTACTCAGAGACTTTGGAGCAACATCTGCTCCCTTCAAGACCACATCTTTTCCAGGGACACCCATGCATAACAAGACCATGCAAAACCTCACACTGCCACATTACCAAGGCCTGGCTGTGGAGGAAAAGGGTGTGAGTGCTGGACTAGCCTGCCTGCAGTCCCCACCTGTCCCCAGTACAGAATGTGTGGAGCATTTTGAAACACAAGTTGTGTCAACGAAGACCCTTAAGACTTGTTTGCAAGAGGAATGGGACAAATTGACACCTGACACACTGAATCACTTGGTGTCCTCAGTCCCTAAACAGCTTTTAAGTGTTTAAAGCAGGGGTGGCCAATTCCAGTCCTCAAGGGCTGCTGTCCTGCTTGTTTTCCAACTATCCCTGCCTGACCTGCTGCTGATTACCTGGCTCAGGTGTGTTCAGCCAGTCAGAAGCTGGAAGATACCAATTCACTTGATCTTTCCTCACTCCACTTTCATCTAAGATGGAATTGACCGCCCCTGGTTTAAAGGAACAGCAGCATCACACTGTGGTAAATGCTTCACAACTTTTTTTTAAAATGTGTTGCAGCATCAGGATTGAAGTGAGGGTTTATTTTGAACAAAGAATAAAACTGATGTCACATCATACACTTTTTGTTTTCAATGTCACACAGAACACCGATGGTTTACACATCACTACTTTCAGCTTTAATTTAGATTTTACATACCATTCCAACTTTTTCTGATTTGGAGTTGTAATTGTAAATGCCATCTCAAGGCCCCCCAAAATGTAGAAATGGCGCTGTGCCAAACATGCACAGTAGCGTTCATTCCTGGTGGATCAGTCTGTGGCCCAGCACAGAGGAGAGGAGCGACTGAGACCTGCTGCCATTTACTGGGCTTTGATTCTGGCAAAGAGCCGTAGGTGCACCATGGTAGTATTAAAGAAACTGTTACTTTCTGTTTGAATCCATAATGTTTAGGCAGTGGTTTTTGGTGCCTGTAGCATACTACAGAGAGTGTGAGGAAATAAAGTGCTTTTGTTTTATTAAGTTACTGCCCTGTATTTAAACCTGTGTACTCTGCAAATAGTACAGCACAGTCTACACACAAACAGGCTGTATCATTGACCGTTACACTAGGAATACATTAGCAGTGATTAGATTAACTTTCTAAATGTCCCTGTTAAATCTTTCAGTGTTTATAGTTTTATTGTAACTTGTTAACCACGTGCTCCTACAGTGTAGTTTAGTTTAAAGTCTGGGTAAAGTAGAAGTGAATGTGTTCCGCCTTTTCCCACCACAGGAAAATGTCTTTTAAACCACCCAGCCAAATTTGAATGATGTTTAAAAAATTGCCAAGTATTGTCCCATCTATAAAGTAGGGTGAAAGGAGCATCATGTTTTGGGGCTGCCTCTGGACCTGGACAGCTGCTATCATAGAGGGGAAAATGAATTCTCTTATTTTATCAAGGCATCCTACAGAATAATGTCAGGGTGTCTGTCTACCAGCTGAAACTCAGTAATAGTTGATTGATGCAGCAGGACAGTGACCCTAAACATTAAAGGAAATCTATTACAGAATGGCTTCCAAGCAAGAACATCTTCTATTTAGAGTGACCCAGCCAGAGTCCAGACCTTGACCCAACACAGATGCTGAGGAGTGAACTCACTCAGGCTGAATGCAAGTTAGCAATGCCAGGCTAGCAGTCAAGCAGGGTGGTCTAGGAAAGCTGGTGGTGGAGCTGAGTTGAGATGCAGCATAAAAATGAGAATCATTGCGTGTGCATTCAGATCACAATGAAGAGGTCTGCTCACTGCCATAAAAACAGTGGCTTGTAAAATCCAGCTGTTCAGATTGGCCATGGCCAAGGAATGTCAGGATATTTGAGATTTGGTTTTCCTTCTCTATAAAAATGCAATTAAAGTCCTACTTGATGTTTATGCATTTCACTGGCTTGGAATGGTTCAAGTGAAAGAAGAAGTGGAACCAACCCAAGCCTACGAGAAGGTCGTGTGATTATTGGTTGAGTCGGTCTGCAGTCACTGTATTTGGGATTTTATGTCATGGCCTTAGTTTCGACATAAATCAGTCAAGGTACTAACCCTCAATAAAAGAGCATTAAGAAGGTAAGACAGGAGTGACATGAATACAACAAAACTTTACTTAGTTTGGCTTGTTTTTAAGTTTCTTTTTATTTAAAGCCCCCAGGTCTGCTCATTTTGCTTTCCAGCCATTCAATGTTTAATCTTGGGTTCCTCTAGATTAGCTCAGCCCCCTCAGATTGATAAAACCAGAGAACCTCTTCCTAAAAACGAGGGGATGAACACACACACACACACACACACACACCCACACACCTCTTGTTGCCAGTGTTGTTGCAAGTGGACAGTGCAGTAAACCTCAGCAGCATTAATTAATGTGAATGTCTTCTCCATAGAGGGTAAACAACGGTATATGTGCCAATGAAAAGAGATGTGTAACACTAAACAAAGCAGGAAACAGAATATTTTAACTGGCATAATTCAGACATAGTAACTTCTCCAGCCTTACAACAATTCTCTCTGACGTTACAGAAACAAGGCATTAACATGTAAACGCAAAGAAAATAGGCAGGTCTTTTTCACTGTAATGTGGTTAAGGTTGAGTACAGATGCTTGGTCAGTAACACACTACGGGAAGATGCTAATTGGTGTTTTAAGCAAAACAAATACCGTACTTTCCGAACTATAAGCTGCTACTTTTGTCGCTTCATGCCCACACCCTCATCATGAACAACACACGACGAAATGCATATGATGCAACTTTCAAGTTACAGGCGATCGATCTGGCTGTTGAAATATCTCATGTTACGACATGGACACCTGCGGCTATGTCCAAATTGTTTTTTCGTCTTCCCTTTAGTGGGTGCGGCTTATAGTCTGGACATTACGGTCCACTTAGGGCTTTACACTGAACTTGGATCACTGGGATCCTAGTGGTCAGTTATGACAATCGTCATTGTGGTATTTTGTGCCTGTATGGCTGCATTCAATTTCTATGAGACCCAAATCCATCCCACACCCCACCTTCCCCTGAGTTTTGAAGTGTGAACAAACCAAATCAGATGTTTTCACAGCAGATCAGGGCCACTTGTTATGTATATGCCATCCTAGATCCAATTCATATCCGATCTCGGAATATGCTATTTATGTCAGAATGGTCAGATTGGAAGCAGTTTGATTGAACCATAACACAAATAGTTGTTTTTCTTGTACATATGCAGGTCGCATTTCATTTATCTGCACATGTGATGGTTGAGCACCTCATTGGTGTTCACACGGGGGCTGGATGCATTTCACTTTAAACATGAATGTGAACCACCAATACAGAAAGATCAAATTGAGCATGTAATGTGAGTGCAGCCTGTTTGACTTATTACAGAGGCTTCTTTGACTTTGGTATACAGATGTCTTCTTATCAGCTAGTTCTCACTTCTCTATTTCAGCTATTTGATAGGAGAGGAAGGCTACTGTCTGACATCCATGCAGAGTGCCTTGGCCTATGTTGAGTCGCTGCACACAGGAGAAGCACAGCTTCCTGCAGACACGTCCACCTGAAAAAGGTAAAGGGGAGTCCATACTTGACTTGATTAAAAATTTATTGATATTGCTTTAAAGCAAGTTGAAGAACGAGACAAATGTAACTGATGAAAGCTAGACTGAAATGGCTGGTTTTCATTGATTAAAACTAAGAATTCAAATGACAATTTGACTAAATCTCAGTCGGTTTATGTGTGTTAAGACATCTTGGTCGAAAATGACTCCACGGTTCCTCACAGCAGGACTGGAGGCCAGGGCTATGCCATCTAGATCATCTTTGTGGTTAGACAGCAGATTTCTGAGGTTTTTAGGTCCAAATACAATAACTTCAGCTTTGTCAGAGTTTAGAAGTAAGAAATAGGACGTCCTGGCCTTCATTCTTTAAGGACATTATTTGAAGATTGATCATTTGAGCTGGTTCATCTGAGTTCACTGGTATCATTGGTAAATTTATGCTGTACTTCCTGATAATATTTCCTAAAGGGAGCATGTATAAAGTAAAGAGAACTGGGCCTAACACAGAGCCCTGCGGAACACAATTACTGACTTCAGTCTGCGCAGAAGATTAATCATTAACATGGACAAACTGGAATCTATCTGAAAAATAAGATTTGGATTCAGTTTGAGACAACTTTATTGTCCTTGAGGGGCAAATTGTTGTAAAGCCAGTAGCAATCACACCACAATCACAATAAACAACAAATAACATTCAACAATAAAAATCTACCACTAGTATGAAGCTACAACAAATGGTATGTAGTAACAGCTTTAATTACTGCATACTATTTGTTGTAGCTACATACTGTCAAAAGCAGCACTGAGATCTAAGAGGACAAGTATGGAGACAAGTCCTTTGTCCGAGGCTAGGAGAAGATCATTGTTGACTTTCACCAATGCAGTGTCTGTACTATGATGGACTCTAAATCCTGACTGAACATCCTCAAACAAATCATTCTTGTCACAAAACTGCTTTGCAGCAGCTTTTTCTAGGGTTTTAAAAATAAACGGGAGATTGAATATTGGTCTATAATTAGCTAGAACACCTGGGTCAGTTTTCTCTGTGGTGGATCGGGTCTTTAGAACACAGTGAAGCACAGACCACTCTTTGAGTAGTTTTTGCCAGTGATTATGAAGGGAGATGGAGGCATGGACGGTATGAGGCACGATCTAGACTGAGACTGTTGTGTTACACTGATGGATGAGTGCATCACTGAATGGCTTGTCTGGTGCCCAAGCTGATGTTTCCACACTCGGCCTGACAGGGTGTGATGACGCCGCGTGTTATAAAATGTGACATCTTCAACTGGCCCTCCCCGAAACTCCCAGTGACACAATGATTCCACTGAGCTCTACAGAGCATTCAGAGTATATCACACAGGAGGAACAGTGTCTGCTGTATACAATATTTGTACATGTATGACTTTAAGACATTTTAACACATCTTTTGGCCAAAGTCATTTCTAATAAGGCTGTTCTGTAAGTCATGCACCTTTACTTTAAGCCAGAGCTTTAGAAATCTTTTTAAAATGAGCCCTAATTTAGATTCTGCTTATTTTTGTTTCATATTTGAACAGAATATATACTGGCAGATCATAAAACCTGGACACACAAACCAGAGTAAAGACTTGTGACACAACTGAAGCAGATGCTTCCATGCTATACAGAGCATGACTGCTCACTGAATGAGGTCCAGTGAAGCATGTGCTATGGGCCATCTCGGTATCAGTCCAGCTGTGTACCCATGAGAGCACCTCAGCCTATTTTAAAATGGTCGTGTGGTTCCAGTGAATGTATTAAACATAAGCTTGTCAAAATAATAATAATAATGACCAGTGGCTGAATGTTGCTGTGGATATTTAGGTTTTTCAGAGGATGAATCCTGCTGTATTTGTTTTGATGTTCAGGATTTAAAGCAGCCCTTTGAATTTTTTTGTGTTCATGCCATCAGTATCATTTATAAGTCAGTCCACTGTGCAGACCTGCCCAGTAGGGTGTTGGGTTTTTAACCTGAAACTAGACCCTATCCAATGTGCTGTTTCCTTCAGTATGAGTAATGTTTGCTAAACACTAAAGTAGCGTGCAGTTAATGGAATTTACTGAGCCCTTTTAAACATATATACATAACTATACACATCAGTTTTTTTATTTATTAATTTTTAAATAAATACCTTCCGTAGGAACCAGTGGGCTTGGGAATTAACTAACTCGTTGGCTTTGGTCTGTTTTGTTGGACTTGTTGATGAAGCAAAACATAGCCAGACTGGTGCTTTAACAAAAGGCTAAATGCAAAATACAATTTTTTGAAAATATGTTTTCAGTAAAGTTTTCCGTTTTGTGTTGTAGGCTGCAGCAAACCCTCCCAAGTCGATTCCACATTCCCTGTTGCGCTGCAGAGAGGCAGGAGCTGCTCACCCCGTTGTGTTGTGCAGATGCATGTGACCTTGTACCAACACAGACCACCTGTACGTTTACCTGGAGGACTTTGTTTTGCTCTGTTTCCAACAGAGGACTAAACTGGTGCTGGTGAGTCATTTCTGCATGGGGCCAAACTAGGCTTCGCTGGGTCTTCAGTCTGTAAAGCATTTACTGGCACCGCATTGTTAAACTACTATAGATGACTAAGATTGGGTTTGTCTTAGAGGGGAAGTTTGGGCGTGTTGTGATTGGTTATATAAATGCTTATAAAGAAGATACCCACATATCCTTTACCAATATAGATACTGTTCCCCTTTCCTTCTGAAGACAAGTCAAACCTGTGAGAGGAGACATTTTAAAAACACACTACTGACGTTCTATATAGAGTGTGACTCAGCCAACCGTGTGTGCTCAAGCCCCACAGGGGGGTAAAACGTCCCCTGTTTCCCTATGGGACAGAGCAGTTATCAGAGATGCCATGCAGCAGTAGCAGTGACACTGAAGGAATCCGGGAATAACCGCTGTCGGGTGAGAAGTCTTGTTTGTAGCACATGTTGTCATTGTGTTTGTGTGCGACAGGATGTTTCATGTTTTGATTCGGCATACTGGACTGTGGTTGGGTTGTAGATACTGTAGAGAGTAACACTGTTGCATTTTCTTACTCTGGTCCACTTTTTAAGTGTGTGTGTGTGCGTGCGTGCGTGTGTGTGTGTGCGTGCGTGCGCCTGCAGGATAGATTGCAAGCCACAGTGACTGCAGGTATATGTGACCTGTATTGAGCCATGTGGATTTATGATAGTTTTTCTGCATCACACAGCAGTTGGTTTTTACCTCCTTCCCTGTATGCATTCATTTCCATTTTTACCTTTCCTCAGCCTAGGTTTTATACATTTCTCCCATTTCCCCACGCGCACCTTGACATCTGCAGTTGCACAATCATAGGATCGAAGCAAAAGTCCAACTCATATATTTGGAAATGAATTATGTATTGGTAGATTGAGGGGCTTAGAAAATATTATATATTATCTGTATGTTATTAAAGGGACTCATTACGTTGATGACCAGACCAGATTGGGCTTCTTTTTTCTTTGTGAGGTCCATTGAGGTTTTAAACACCTACAGACACCAGAGTGACCGAGGGTCTGGTGTTTCTGCATTTTTTTTACCCTGTTATTTGCAAATTACCGTTTACTAGAGTGACCCTTATCTAAAGCAATCTGTGATGTCTTTTTCCTTTTAGTCTTTTCAGGCAGCCATTGGTTTTGATCTTGGCATAGCATACAAATCAACTTGCATATTCTAGAAACTTTGGTTTGTATTGTTTGCTGCTGTGGTGCATTCCTCTGACTGACTCCAGCACGCAAGACCTGGAACGAGACGACGATGACAACGTCTCTTTAGACAAAAAGGGCTTATTTTTATGTGATCACCAACTTAATGTCCAGCAGGTTTAATTTCACTGAAGAACTGGTTTGTCATTTTATTGTCTGCTGTTTTCTGTTTTGTATGGGTCAGAGGTGGATTGTTGATGCTACTTGTATTTGGTCATGTTAACACCAAAAACGTGTTTTTCTGTGTAATAAAAAATGTGTGTATAATGACAGGATGCTGTGATATTTTCCAAAGTGGATTAAGCCACAACATGAATGTGAATGTTTTATTGTACATTATTAATACAGTAACAATGTTTAGAATACTGAGAAAGTGTTAAATGTTCACATACAGCACTGCTGGTTCAATCTTACGCATTGCCTTAAATTGGAAATGAAGCTGTGTTTAGTTATGACTGTAATTAGCACTGTAGCAGGACATTTCAAATGATGAACAGAAATATTGAATACTTTTGTAGAAGGTGGATTAATATTTTAGCTTCAAAATATGGATCTCTTTACCATATACTGGAAAATACAGCAGCTGGGAGAAGGAAGCCTTCAGATCTGAGAGACCTGGAGCTGCTGGCAAAAGAAGAGTAGTCCAAAACTCCAGTAGAGAGGTGGGAAAAACTCACTGATGGTTACAGGAAACGACTGTTTTGGGCTCATAAATGGTTTTTCCCTCGGTATAAAAACATTAATCCCTCTTGCCTCAGCCACTCCAGATTTTAATCAACAGCAGATGAACAATTTGGCTCCCACCTCTCAGATTTTGATCTGTTCTTCCTTCCTTATTACTATTGTTTCTGTATTCTAACAATAATCTGTTGTATAATCAGGTACAGGGTGTGGCAGAACATCTACAGATGTTTTCGTCAGGGGAGGGGAGGAGAGAAATTCAGAACATCATTTGGGGCGGCTGTGGCTCAGGAGGGTAGAGCAGGTTGTTTCCTAACCGGAGGGTTAGCAGTTTGATTCCCAGCTTGTCCAGTCAACATGTCGACGTGTCCTTGAGCAAGACACTGAACCCCCATTTGCTCCCGGTGATAACACCATGTGCTGTGTGAATCTGTGAGCGTTTCTGAGTGCAAATGGGTGAATGGCCAAGTAGTGGGAAAGTGCTTTGAGTGTGCTGTAAAGTGTACAAAAGTGCTGTACAAGTATAAGACCATTTACCATCATTGCCCCCCAGCAGCCCAAGCCTATAGCAGCATATAACTAAGGGAAGGCTCAGGGTCACCTGATCCAGCCCCAACTATAAGCTTTATCAAAAAGGAAAGTCTTAAATCCTATCTTAAAGGTAGAGAGGGTGTCTGGCTCCTGAACCGAGACTGGGAGTTGGTTCCATAGGAGAGGAGCTTAATACAGTATTGTTCAAAATAATAGCAGTACAATGTGACTAACCAGAATAATCCAGGTTTTTAGTATATTTTTTTATTGCTACATGGCAAACAAGTTACCAGTAGGTGCAGTAGATTCTCAGAAAGCAAACAAGACCCAGCATTCATGATATGCACGCTCTTAAGGCTGTGCAATTGGGCAATTAGTTGAAAGGGGTGTGTTCAAAAAAATAGCAGTGTGGCATTCAATCAGTGAGGTCATCAATTTTGTGAAATAACAGGTGTGAATCAGGTGGCCCCTATTTAAGGATGAAGCCAGCACTTGTTAAACATGCATTTGAAAGCCTGAGGAAAATGGGTCGTTCAAGACATTGTTCAGAAGAACAGCGTACTTTGATTAAAAAGTTGATTGGAGAGGGGAAAACCTATAAAGAGGTGCAAAAAATTATAGGCTGTTCAGCTAAAATGATCTCCAATGCCTTAAAATGGAGAGCAAAACCAGAGAGACGTGGAAGAAAACGGAAGACAACCATCAAAATGGATCGAAGAATAACCAGAATGGCAAAGGCCCAGCCAATGATCAGCTCCAGGATGATCAAAGACAGTCTGGAGTTACCTGTAAGTACTGTGACAGTTAGAAGACGTCTGTGTGAAGCTAATCTATTTTCAAGAATCCCCCGCAAAGTCCCTCTGTTAAAAAAAAGGCACGTGCAGAAGAGGTTACAATTTGCCAAAGAACACATCAACTGGCCTAAAGAGAAATGGAGGAACATTTTGTGGACTGATGAGAGTAAAATTGTTCTTTTTGGGTCCAAGGGCCACAGACAGTTTGTGAGATGACCCCCAAACTCTGAATTCAAGCCACAGTGAAGACAGTGAAGCATGGTGGTGCAAGCATCATGATATGGGCATGTTTCTCCTACTATGGTGTTGGGCCTATTTATCGCATACCAGGGATCATGGATCAGTTTGCATATGTCAAAATACTTGAAGAGGTCATGTTGCCTTATGCTGAAGAGGACATGCCCTTGAAATGGTTGTTTCAACAAGACAATGACCCCAAACACACTAGTAAATGAGCAAAGTCTTGGTTCCAAACCAACAAAATTAATGTTATGGAGTGGCCAGCCCAATCCCTGGACCTTAATCCAATCGAGAACTTGTGGGGTGATATCAAAAATGCTGTTTCTGAAGCAAAACCAAGAAATGTAAATGAATTGTGGAATGTTGTTAAAGAATCATGGAGTGTAATAACAGCTGAAAGGTGCCACAAGTTGGTTGACTCCATGCCACACAGATGTGAAGCAGTTATAACAAACTGTGGTCATACAACTAAATATTAGTTTAGTGATTCACAGGATTGCTAAATCCTAGAAACAAAAACGTTTGTACAACATAGTTTTGTGTTTGTACAGTCAACGGCAGACACTGCTATTTTTTTGAACACACCCCTTTCAACTAATTGCCCAATTGCACAGCCTTAAGAGCGTGCATATCATGAATGCTGGGTCTTGTTTGCCTTCTGAGAATCAACTGCACCTACTGGTAACTTGTTTGACATGTAGCAATAAAAAATATACTAAAAACCTGGATTATTCTGGTTAGTCATATTGTACTGCTATTATTTTGAACAATACTGTAGCTAAAGGCTCTGCCTCCCATTCTACTTCTGTGGACTCTAGGAACCACAAGTAAACCTGCACTCTGAGAGTGAAGTGCTCTGTTGGGATGATAAGACTCTACGAGATCTTTAAGATACGATGGAGTGATTTAAAGAATATACCCTTTATTAACATGCTAACTTTTGCTAATTACTAAACATGCAAAATACAGTTGAGGTTGATGGGAATGCAATTTGTTTTGCAGGTACCTTGTCATAAACCAAAGTACTGGTGAACTTAAACAGTCAGATCACCTGGGTGTTACAGTCCAACTGTCAAGATATTTCACACAAAACCATAAATGTCAACCTCATGCTGATGCTAAATGAAATGGTAGGGCCTCACCACAATGAGCATCATCTGGGAACCAAGAATGTCTGCGCAGAATTCTGTCTCAATGAATTCTGTAAAAAATCTGACTTGCCCATGGAACCACAGGAAAAGTAATTTGAACACTAGAGACACTGATCCTCGGGACACCATGGATTTATGAACCAAATTTTACTAAAAACAATGTTAACCTCATGGGGACACTAGAAGAAAAGTCCTAGATCACCAAGGTTCACACAGGAGTTGAGCTATTTCCGTCTGGACCAAAGTGGTGGACAGACAGACTGACATTGCCATCTGTACGCTCATACCGCTAGTGTTGTTAAAACTATTCACAAACCTCATTTTCCATTTGGCTTCTGTTCCTAAGCCAATGTTTCACTCAGTTTTCTCTCATTTCATTGATTCTGTTCACCCACACTTTCTCTCTCTTATTGTCAACCGTGAACATTGTTTAGAAGACAATGCCCTCTGATTCCTTCTTTAATAAAAGCCAGTTTTCGGTTTCTTTTAGAGGGTGAACATGACCGTTTGTGTCACCCTTTTCAGGGTGAGAAGAGAGAAAGTGGTGCCCAGCAGGTTCTCCCTTGCAGTTTAATTGTAAGTTGGTCTAATTGAGGTGTCAGCCGACAAGTTGAAGAGAAGAATTGTAATGGACTACCCCACCCCTCTGCCTTCTAGTCCAATCCCTGTCAACCAAATGTAGCCCAAATCTTTAGTACTTGCGCTTCACTGGCATGACAAAGTTACATTCTTGTTGTGGAAGCAAACACACTGTACAGTATACAGGACAACAATGAAAGAATATGACAGCAGTGGCCCCTCTAATACTGTAAGGCTGTGGCCACTTGTGTTTCCTTTATCTAAGAGACACGCTGCCCCAAATATTGTTAGTAAATAAAGGGGTCTGTAGGGGTCAGCACTAGTGCTTGTGGACGGGATAGAGTCATTCTGGGGGGATGTAAATGTGTCTAACACAACTACCCCAAAGATCAACCCACTTACTCTGTGCCATCTGCATTAAGTTTATTTCAGTGCTGCAGTGTCACATAGAGACAATTACCCTCATTCTTAACATGGCAGATAATGACAGATAATGCAATGAACATGCAAAACAAATAATGGAGAATGTCTTGTTTATTGGTTGTACAAGGCAAAGCATCACATATTTACAGAAAGCTTTCATTTTTACCTCATCAAAGCTTGACCAAGGCTAAAAGCCATCGAGCAGTTTCTGACGTGTTCATTGTACAGTGTCAGTGACTCTTACTCTTCCGAGCCATGGCCTCGATCTGTAGGTATGCTTCAAGCAAACCGATTGTTTGTGCTTAGACAGAACAAAAAGGGTATCTACAGCACCACTGGTGGTCAAAACTACACATGGTGCCTTTAATTCAAAGGTTGCAGATCTATACAATCAGGTCATCTACTGTACAACAGAGCACCCTGTTCTTCAGTGACCAATTGTTTAAATGCCTGTGGGGAGCTCAGCCAACTTGGCTGTACTGTCTGTAGTCATATCCCTCCTCCCTGTACCTCAGTGTCGCTCTGTCCAGTGGTTTGGATTTAAGATGTCTATTCTTTTGCCAAGTGTATTTTGCAGATCCAGGGGAAAAGTAGTGTTACATTGGGTATCATGTCTTCCAGTGCTGTAGAAGACAACAAAACTGTGTGATAATGTTTGTGTAGAAACAGGTAACAATGAGAAGGGGAGTACCACAGTTTGTTTTTTACAGATACACAAACAGCACATGCAGAGTAAACAGTTGATTGATGTGAGAACAGGTAACAGGATATACAGTATAAGCTGACGCAACATACAATACAACTGTGCAACGACTGGGTTCAAAGTTGTAGGAGAAGAAAACAAACGGAGCAAAGACACCGTCTGGAGAGTTCTGAATTTTCAGGTCTAGAGGCTCCTCTCCAGAAGGGCAGATTTCAAGTCTGCAGGACAGTTGACCATTAAGACGGCGTGGGAGGTGGCTCGTCTTTCCACAAGGGCGGCGACACCCTGGCCCAGGTCCAGGTGGTTCAGGTAACCAGGTACAATGCGCTCTGGAGTGGCTAAACCCGGGGTTGTCTTTCCCCTGGTACAATGCGCTCGGGAGTGGCTACCCCGGTGTTGATCTCCCCCTGCCGGGACCAACCAATAAAGAAAGAGAGGGAGGATGAGAGGGGATAGGGTACATGCACAGGAAGGTTAGAAAGAAGCAGGAAAGCCAAGGGAAAACAGTACATCAAGGATAAGAATGAGGGACAACATGGGGTTGGGGAAGAAGATGGTGATTCATCAGTTCATCTGCTTTGACTGTGACAATATAAGTTTGATCTCGGTCCAGAAAACGTTTCACCCATGAATCATATTCTAGGGTAATTCAGGTTTATTGTACACTTGAGTCTTATTCTTTAAAATGTTGGTCATTGCTCACAATCACACCAACGTGACCTGATACGACTTTAATAAGGCCCAACCAGACATGAGTGGTCAACCTAGTAGTCTTTGTTTCAGAAGCCCTGTGTCTGTACAGAGCTGTAGGTACTAATGGGTTCTACTGGTATTAGTGTTGCATCAGAGACTGTGTTCTTCACTGCAGAATGAACATTAATAACACAGAGGATTTTCATTTTAATTATTTCCATGCAGACAGTAGATTATAACATGCTTATAGTGTTTTAGAGCTTACAGGTGCAAATGAATTGAGTCAGCCCTTTCAAAATAAAAAGGTGTGAGCTTTGAAGCACTTGGGAAAAGCCCTCTGGACTCACAGTTAGTGACATGTTTTACATTTCAGCTGTGTATGAGAATAAAAAGAAGAGGTGGTGTTTATATCAACAGGAGTATTAAACCATGGTTGAGCAGAAAATGGAAGGTTTGCCGCCTACAGAAACTGAGCTAGATGTGTGGCAAACATGGTGGATAACAGAGTTATGTGGTGTCTTTTTTAAAAACACCTGTAACCTGTCTTGTGGCTGTTGAGGTTCAGAGTCTCAAAATGGTTAAAACATGATGTAGAGAGGAAAGCCAACAGACATAAAGATGTTTAGCCCAGAACTTCTAAGCCAATTTAATAACTACTGTATTTAAGCCTTGTTTTATCTTGCAAATGTCATGTTGTTGATGCAGAGTCCCTGGATGCTCTGTGAGAAAAACAAACTTGAAAATGAATCTGAGGAACTTTATTATCTCGTGCTGTGTTGGGGGAACTAAATGAGCAGGTCTGAAGTAAGGCTGAAGTCCTCTATCAGCTTTGGTACTTTGTAAATCGAAGTATTTCTGTGTAATCCCTTCAAAGTCTCACCTGGTTGAGTTTGCAGGGCACCTCGGGGTACTCGTCTTGTAGCACCTGGCAGAAGGCTAGGGTGCTGGCAGCTCCCACTGTCAGGAAGCCTGTACCGGGCATCAGCAGCTTGACGCCTGCTCCACCTGTGACACAGCAGCAGGCCATAAAACTATACAAGGACTCTGGTCGTCATAATGATTATCTTTATAGTAACAATGAATCAGGAGAATGTCTGTAATGTGAACGAAACTACATACTGTGTTGAAACAACAGATAATTATCACATGGCTCTTCAGCTGCCCTCAGCTTTGCCAAGTTGTTTAGTGTCTTTCGGCTCATTGTTTTGGTGTTCTGGCACTTTACTTTACTATTAGTATTCAGGTTCACTACACCTTTTAACCACTTTTCCAACAGCGGCAGGCAGTTGTTTTCAATAACAAAGCCCTGATAAACTCACCGTACACCACTGTGCAGAAGCTGCTCTGCGTCTGCTTCATGTGTAAATATGGAGCAGTTTGATAAAACATTCATCATGTTAACATCATAAGGTAAGTTAGGAATAATGTGCCTGTTGTTTTGCTGTTCGCAAATGGTCAATAGGGACGAAATAAAGTAATATAGACTTTACAAATATTTTTTATTACTAGTACAAAGCCTGAACGACTGGTTAGGGAATCTCACACGACCCTTTGTATTTAGCTCATGACAAGTGCATCTTATGCCACATTGTATATATTTGACAGAGGCTGTGCTACAGTATTAGCAGAAACAAATGGCTACAGGATTCACCTGTTATGAATGTGTAGGTACAGTCAGAGCCATCCCTCACCAAGGGGAAGAAGGCCTTCCATGACACAAATGTGCTGAAAAGTAATGTCTCAATTACCTGGTGAGTTGAAGACATGAGAAAAATCGTTTCATTGTTTTAGGAACAGCCTCTACAACAAAATTCAGACAAGACATAACAGGAGAACTCTCACACACAGCTACTACAAAGACTACTCTTCTTACAACCACCTTTATTGCCACCACTACCGAAAGTAATAAGATCAATATATATTGTTATCCCCTCCTTGAACCGCCACCTTATTGTGGTGGAGGGGTTTGAGTACCCGAGTGATCCTAGGAGCTATGTTGTCGGGGGCTATATGTCCCTGGTAGGGTCTCCCAAGGCAAACAGGTCCTGGGTGACGGGTCAGACTAAGAGTGGTTCAAAAGCCCTTTATGAATAGATTAAAATCAAGGACCGTGACGTCGCCCGGCAAGGTCCCCTGGGAGGGGTGCTGGAAAAGGCCCCGACTGGGGACTCCGTTGTTCTACTGGGGGACTTCAACGCCCACGTGGGCAGCGACAGTGACACCTGGAGGGGCGTGATTGGGAGGAACGAGTCCGAGTGGACCATATTCTCCACCTCCATTGTCGATGCGGCCGTTCGGAGCTGTGGGCATAAGGTCTCTGGTGCCTGTCGTGGTGGCAATCCCCGAACCTGGCGGTGGACACCGGAAGTAAGGGATGCCGTCAAGCTGAAGAAGGAGTCCTTTCGAGCCTG
>NW_018128007.1:2235834-2242177 GCF_001952655.1 Monopterus albus | reverse complement strand
CTGGGCATCTTTGCTTAGACTGCTGCCCCCACGACCCGGTTCCGGATAAGCGGAAGAAAATGGATGGATGGATGGATGGATATATTGTTATGTAAATGCATGAAAAAAGTACCATATTTGATTGAAACCACTGCCTGGGTTGTGTGTGTGTGTGTCTGTTTGCTCACCCACTGTAGGTCTTTGAGAGTCTGGGTGTATGGGGGCCCTCCCTGACACCAGCTGAAGCCCAGAGAGGAGACGATGTCAGTCACCTTCCCCACAGCCTTCAGCAGGGCCTGCTTTGCCTGCTCTGCCCCCTCCTCCAAGCCTGGAACAGAGAATGAGCCAGGAGAGGAGAGGCTTCGAGGTTACTGTCCGGCTGAGAATGTCCCACATTTCATTTGTCCGAGGAAGATGTGAAAAAAGTTTACATTGTCTCACTTTAGTTTGGGCACCCTACACAATCAGTACTTAGTAACACCTCCTCTGGCAGATATCACAGCTTGCAAACGCTTTTCATAGCCAGCTAAAAGTCTTTCAATTCTTGTACTTGGGATCTTCTCCCATTCTTCCTTGCAAAAGGCTTCTAGTTCTGTAATATTCTTTGGTCGTCTTGCATGCACAGCTCTTTTAAGATCTACCCACAAATTTTCAATGATGTTTAAATCAGGGGACTGTGATGGCCATTCCAAAACCTTCAGCCTGCGTCTCTTGAGGTATTCCATAGTGGATTTCGAGGTATGTTTAGGATCATTGTCCTGTTGTAGAAGCCATCCTCTTTTCAGCTTCAGCTTTTTTACAGATGGTGTGATGTTTGCTTCCAGAATTTGCTGGTATTTAGTGGAATCCATTCTTCCCTCCACCCGTGCAATGTTTCCTGTGCCACTGGCTGCAACACAACCCCAGAGCATGATAGATCCACCCCCATGCTTAATAGTTGGCAAGGTGTTCTTTTCATGAAATGCTGCTCCTTTTTTTCTCCAAACATGCCTTTGCTGATTGTGTCCAAAGAGTTCTATTTTAACTTCATCAGTCCACAGCACTTGTTTCCAAAACGCATCGGGCTTCTGTAGATGTCCTGTTGCATACTTCAGACGTTGGATTTTATGATGGGGACGCAGATAAGGTTTTCTTCTGCTGACTCTTCCATGAAGGCCTTGTCTGTGCAAGCATCGCTGCACAGTGGAACGGTGCACCACCACTCCTGAGTCTGCTAAATCTTCCTGCAGGTTTTTTGCAGTCAAATGGGGGTTTTGATTTGTCTTTCTGACCAGCATACGAGCAGTTCTGTCCGAGAGTTTTCTTGGTCTTCCAGATCTCATCTTGACCTCCACAGTTCCCCTGATCTGCCATCTCTTAATTACATTTCTTACTGTGGAAACTGCAAGCTGACAACGCTTTGCTATCTTCTTGTAGCCTTCTCCTGCATTGTGGGCATCAATAACTTTCATTTTCAGGGTCTTACACAGCTGCTTAGAGGAACCCATGGTTGCTGGGTGTCCACAAGTGTGTGCACAAGGTTTGAAGAGTCAAGGTATTTGTACAGCTTTGAAATTGGCATTTACCAATGACAGCTGTTGCTGTGCATCAGATCTAACGAGCTGATTAAGGTCTGATACCTTGTGAGAGACTTTGAGACTCTGGAACTCTTAGGGTGCCCAAACTTTTGCACCATGCCATAATAATGTTTTTATTTTTTATTTTTGTTCAATTTATGGCATAAGAAGTAACTATGCATCACTGTTTGCAGAAAATATTGTGCATTTTTTCCATTTCCAAGAGAAACTGTGTTAACATCTGTTCAAATAAAAAATCACCAAAATCTGTTATTTATCAAGGGGTGCCTAAACTTTTGCATAAGACTGTAATGTTTCCTACGGTGCTACCCCGCCCTGTAAAATGTTCCCACCAGCCTCTGCTTTGTGTTTAGTGTTACTGAGCAAATATTTGCATCATGCTAAACTAAGATGGTGAGCATGGTCGGCATCATATCCTGTCAGAGTTATCACTGTGAGTATGCTAGCATGCTGATGTTTGAGCTTAAAGCTCCACTGTGCCAGAGTCACCGGCATGGCTTTAGGCTCTTGGACTCTGGGACCCCCTCCTCTTTTAAAAACTACTAGTAAGGCTTTAACAATAAAAATCAGTAATTGCACCCATGCTATCAGCCTGCCTCACAGACTGTGGCCGTCGAGAACAGCAAACTGTCCCCACCTCTCCACACACAGAGAAGCTCCACATGTGCTGGGTTCAGTGGATGGATGAAAGGATGACAGCTATACAGATGAAGAGAAGGACGTGAACTCCAACGTACCCACATTCCCCACTATAGTGGTGAGGTTGTTCTTTGTGTTTGGAGAGACAAATGACTGGAGTCTCTCCAGCCGGATGCTGTCCCTGGAGATCACTGCCACTTTAAAACCTACATATACACATGTCAGATGAATCCACAGTGCAATGCAGACAAATGAATCCAAAACCTTTAACACAGATACAGGAGTACTAAGCTCTCACATGAAAATGAACATTAAATAATAAACATATATTGTCCTAATCTTATTATCAAGATCGTCAGAGGAATAAATATGACAGAGCAGCAGAGCTGTGGACAAACACCAGGACATGTGATGTAAATCCACAAACCAGCAGACTCCCATCACAGAGTCTGTATCCTTCCCACGTCCAAGCAGAGTGGCTGCAGAGCACAATAAATAGCCAGCGATGGAACTAAAACACCCCCTAAACAGGGATGAGGAACATACCAACACTGAAATTACACTCAGCTATCTGCAACCATAACATCTAATTGTGTCAGTGATGACAAGAGGTACTGCTGAGGCTGATGTCGCTTAGAGCTTTAGTTCATGGAACTTTTTGATCAAACATCAGCAGACAATTCCAGCTATGATAAAACCAAAAACACAAATTACTGTAAACACCACTGACTTAATATGCAGATATTTACATTTCTCAGAGGTTAGTAGGTTATTTTTTCTGTATTATAAAATGTCTTAACTTGTTAATCTTAGTTTTCAGTGTTCCCATTACAGCCAATGTATGCTAGGTAATTTTAAAATGAGATTGTTTCATGTTGTCTAAAAATGCCCAGTGTATTCAGTTCATGTTCATATACATCTAATACCATGTGGACATTCTAGGTGCATTATACAGAGGTTTACACATTTATCCTTATAATTTATCTTGGAATATTATCTTGCCCTTAAACTATATAGCCCTGTGTGAACAAGTGTTTGCCCCCCTGTCACAACACTGGTTTATCGCACCTGAGTTCAATTTCTCTAGCCACACCCAGGCCTGATTACTGCCACACCTGTTCGCAATCAAGAAATCACTTAAATAGGACCTGCCTGACAAAGTGAAGTAGACCAAAAGATCCTCAAAAGCTAGACATCATGCCGAGATCCAAAGAAATTCAAAACCAAATGAGAAAGAGAATAATTGAGCTCTATCAGTTTGGAAAAGGTTATAAAGCCATTTCTAAAGCTTTGGGACTGCAGCGAACCACAGTGAGAGCCATTATCCACAAATGGCGAAAACATGGAACAGTGGAGAACCTTCCCAGGAGTGGCCGGCCGACCAAAATTACCCCAAGAGCGCAGCGACAACTCATCCAAGAGGTCACAAAAGACCCCACAACAACATCCAAAGAACTGCAGGCCTCACTTGCCTCAGTTAAGGTGAGTGTTCATGACTCCACCATAAGAAAGAGACTGGGCAAAAATGGTTTGCATGGCAGAGTTCCAAGACGAAAACCACTGCTGAGCAAAAAGAACATAAAGGCTCGTCTCAGTTTTGCCAGAAAACATCTTGATGATCCCCAAGACTTTTGGGATAATACTCTGTGGACAGACGAGACAAAAGTTGAACTTTTTGGAAGGTGTGTGTCCCATTATGTGTGGCGTATATGTAACACCGCATTTCAGAAAAAGAACATCATACCAACAGTAAAATATGGTGGTGGTAGTGTGATGGTCTGGGGCTGTTTTGCTGCTTCAGGCCCTGGAAGACATGCTGTGATAAGTGGAACCATGAATTCTGCTGTGTACCAAAATATCCTGAAGGAGAATGTCCGGCCATCCGTTTGTGACCTCAAGCTGAAGCGAACTTGGGTTCTGCAGCAGGACAATGATCCAAAGCACACCAGCAAGTCCACTTCTGAATGGCTGAAGAAAAACAAAATGAAGACTTTGGAGTGGCCTAGTCAAAGTCCTGACCTGAATCCAATTGAGATGCTGTGGCATGACCTTAAAAAGGCAGTTCATGCCCGAAAACCTTCCAATGTGGCTGACTTACAACAATTCTGCCAAGATGAGTGGGCCAAAATTCCTCCACAGCGCTGTGGAAGACTCATGGCAAGTTATCGAAAACGCTTGATTGCAGTTGTTGCTGCTAAGGGTGGCCCAACCAGTTATTAGGTTTAGGGGGCAAACACTTGTTCACACAGGGCTTTGTAGTTTTGGATTTTGTTTTCCCTTAATAATAAAAACCTTCATTTAAAAACTGCATGATGTGTTTACTTGTGTTATCGTTGACTAATATTTAAATTTGTTTGATGATCTGAAACATTACAGTGTGACAAACATGCAAAAAGATAAGAAATCAGTAAGGGGGCAAATACTTTTTCACACCACTGTATATGTAAAATGAACACTTGCCTGCATCTGAACACATTTGTCATGATATTGTGTTTTCATGCCAGCAGTAATTTTGGCAGAGAAGCAGTGTGTTGTGAACAGCTGGTGTGTCGGTTTGGCTCAGCGGCACATTGTGCACCCCAGTGTAAAGTCAAATTTAAGCAAACTGACGCACCGCCAACGTCAGATTAACAGACAGTTATTTGTTAATTCACAAAATATGCATAAAATACTCCAAAATAAAATGCTCATTAAATGTATACACTGCAGTTCCTCATGATGGGATTCCTCCCAGGCAGGCGCCAGTGGATAATGCTGTTTAGACCGTCTCCAAATATACTTTGGATGTCAGCGTTAACGCGGGCTACTGTCAAAATGTAAAATAATGTTCTGATTGAAAGAGTGCAGTTTCTCTAAATGTTTCCTTTGCAGTAGAGAATAACTGTCCGAGTCTCCAGGTGGCCCCTGGACATCTTACCTTTATCCAGCAGTGCTTTGACTATGCCAGAGCCCAGCGTGCCTGCTCCTCCCAGAGCTAACACAACCCTGTCCGAGTTTGACATCCTGGCTGCACAGAACCTGCTGTACGATGGAGGGGGACACGCCTGACTGCGTTGGAAGTGACGCTGCCGACTTAGAGCATCTTTGACAACCCAGGCTGATTTAAAGTAAACTCAAAGGCTGCGGGTCCGCCCTTCTATCCATGTCACTGAAGCCACGCCCTCAGGACCGTGTGCAGCACAGCTAAGGGACAGTAGCTTACACTTATCAGGCTGCGAGTTGTATGCGCGCCTGCTCGCTGATTAAGGTTCACGTAGTGGTGAGTGAGGATGTTGAAGTAGAGCGCTTTAAAGCTGCAATGCTGCCATGAGGTGGATGAAACGCTTGGCAATATAGGCGAAGTGCAAAGTTCAAACTGAATAATTAAGGTTTTTTATTTTTTTATTTTGCAAAACTATGTGCAGTTTCTGTACATGTCTTTTTTTTTTCAAGTTTCCACCCCCATATGTCAGTTACAAATACTGTTATACTGTTTGCTGTACCAGATTTAGGTATTTTGGATAGGATTTAGTAGTTTATCCAGTTCTAAAAACCTCTTTTTTTAAAAAAAAATCCGTCTGCTCTATTATTGTTCCACACTCCAGCCCAGCAGGTGGCGGTAATGCACCTTAAGTTGGCTTGCAACCCGCCAATAAACATCATAAGAAAAAGATCTTAACATATTGTCGTTGTGCAACATGGTCAGCAGGAGGCTATGCCTCATCTTTTTAATAGAATTTGCACTGAAAGTCGAAGGTAAACCTTCTTCTTCTTCTTCTTTTGGCTGTTCCCATTACGGGTCGCCACAGCAAATCATCTGTTTCCATCTAACTCTATCCTCGGCATCCTCTAATCTCACCCCAATTAACTTCATGTCCTCTTTTAGCACATCCATATATCTCCTCTTTGGTTTTCCTCTTGACCTCTTGCCTGGCAGCTCCATCTCCAACATCCTTCTACCAATATAACCACTATCCCTCCTCTGCACATGTCCAAACCATCTCAATCTGGCCTCTCTGACCTTGTCCCCAAAACAACCAACCTGAACTGTCCCTCTGATGTGCTCATTCCTAATCCTGTCCATCCTGGTCACTCCTAAAAAGAACCTCAACATCCTCATCTCTGCTCCCTCCATCGCTGCCTCTTGTCTTTTCCTCACTGCTACAGTC
>NW_018128007.1:2234262-2235202 GCF_001952655.1 Monopterus albus | reverse complement strand
TCTTTCCCATAGCTTCATTGTGTGGCTCATGAACTTTATACCTCTGTAGTTGCTACAACTCTGCACATCACCCTTTTTCTTAAAGATTGGCACTAGTACACTTCTCCTTCATTCCTCAGGCATCTTCTCACTCTCTAAAATCTTGTTGAACAAACTAGATAGAAACTCCACTATTGTCTCTCCTAGACATTTCCACACCTCTACAGGTATGCCATCTGGACCAACAGCCTTTCCACTTTTCATTCTCCTCAGAGCCTTCCTCACCTCATCCTTTCTAATCTTTGCTACTTCCCGCTCTACAGTATTCACCTCTTCCCCCCTTCTTTCCCTCTCATTCATCAGCTCCTCAAAATACTCCTTCCACCTTCTCTGCATAGTCTCCTCACTTGTTCGCACCTTTCCATCTCTGTCTTTAATCGCCCTTATCTGTTGCACATCCCTCCCATCTCTATCTCTCTGTCTCACTAATCTGTACAAGTCCTTCTCACCTTCTCTCGTGTCTAACCTGGCATAAAACTCATTATATGCTTTCTGTTTGGCCATTGCCACCTCCCTCTTCACTCTACGCTGCAATTTCTTGTAATCCTGTCTGTCTTCAGTCCTTTCGACGTCCCGCTTCTTTTTAGCTAGCCTATTCCTCTGAATGCTGTCCTCTACTTCCTCATTCCACCACCATGTTTCCTTATCTTCTTTCCTCCTTCCAGATGACACACCTAGCACCTTCCTACCTGTCTCCCTGATCACTTCCGCTGTAGTTTCCCAGTCATTTGGAAGTTCTTCCTGACCACCCAAAGCCTGTCTCAACTTCTGTCTGAATTCCTCACGACATTCTTTCTTTTGCAACTTCCACCACTTTTCTGTCTTTCCTCTCCTCTTCTTCCTGACCACCCGAGTCATCCTACACACCACCATCTGATGCTGTCTGGCTACACGCATTCTT
>NW_018128007.1:2229736-2234250 GCF_001952655.1 Monopterus albus | reverse complement strand
TCTCCCCTCTGGGAATACTCTCCATCACCTCATCTAACTCACTCCAGAATCTCTCCTTCTCTTCTAACTCACACCCTACTTGTGGAGCATAACTACTGACTACATTCAACATTACCCCTTCAATTTCCAACTTCAAACTGATCACCCTGTCTGACACTCTTTTCACCTCTAAAACATTCCTCACAAGCTCCTCCTTTAGGATCACTCCTACCCCATTTCGCTTTCTGTCCACACCATAATAAAACAGTATGTATCCCCCTCCAATGCTAAGCGCTTTGCTACCCTTCCACCTGGTCTCCTGCACACACAGTATATCTACCTTCCTTCTCTCCATCATGTCCGCCAGTTCTCTACCTTTCCCTGTCATTGTGCCAATGTTAAGAGTCCCTAGTCTCA
This sequence comes from Monopterus albus, assembly GCF_001952655.1. Classification (NCBI taxonomy): domain Eukaryota; kingdom Metazoa; phylum Chordata; class Actinopteri; order Synbranchiformes; family Synbranchidae; genus Monopterus; species Monopterus albus. Next base: position 2,233,854 of record NW_018128007.1, on the reverse strand, counting down.
GACCTATACTCCTGCCTTTCCTCTTCTCTCTCTGTTTACGACTCCTTCTACCTTCTCTCCTTCTTCAACCAACAGTAGTCCAATTTCCGCCAGCACCCTGTAGGTCAACAGCACTGGTGGCGGTCGTTGTTAACCCAGGCCTCGATCGATTCGATATGGAATTCACACTGATGATTTGCATGTTTAAATTTGGCATGTTTTTACGCTGGATGCCCCAAACCCTCTCTATTTATCCAGGCTTGGGACCGGCACAGAAGTCACTGGCTTGCAACCCCTGTGGCTAGATTCGAAGGTAAGCCTATGTTTGATATGAAAGTAGACATTCTTGTGTGGGTGCCATCTGCCGATGACAGTGTTTACTTTGCATTAGGCCACGTTTGTTTGTCTAATGTTACTTTATTTGATGTGACCAAGACAATTAGGCGACTCACTATAGTAATGTTATGGTTAACAGTTATTACCTACAAAGAAATGTCAACTTTCCAATAAAAGTCGTGTTAAAAGTTCCGGGTCGCTCCCCCTACCAGAACTGGCACGTCTGCGCGTGGACCTGATGTCACGTTATCTTCATTAGACCTGTCTGTTTTAAATACCGAAATAATGTTCAGAACACTTAAATTGGTTTTAAATTACACTCTGAATCTCAGCCCTTCTACGTTCTTGCTTCATTTCCTGTTCATATGCCTGACAATCCACAATTACATGTCTTACTGACGGTTCCCATAATCCATCTGGTTATGTGCCAGTGATGTTGCGCCTCCTAATAAATGTCTGTGTATGAAGGCAGGAGGTCTATTCACAATTCAAATAATCATGTTGTTCCTTTAAACAACTGATTTAAAGAACATACCCTGTATTAACATGCTAACTTTAGCTAATTACCAAACATGCAAAATACAGCTGATGTTGATGGGAATGCAAGTTGTTTTGCAGGTACCTTGTCATAAACCAAAGTACTGGTGAACTTAAACAGTCAGATTACCAGGGTGTTACAGTCCATCCTGAGTGGAACAAGAATATTTATGCCAAATTTCACGGCAGTCCTTTGTCAGGATATTTCACACAAAACCATAAATGTCAACCTCATGTTGATGCTAAATGAAATGGTAGGCCCTCACCACAATGAGCATCATCTGTGAACCAAGAATGTGTGCGCAAAATTCTGTAAAAAATCTGACCTGCTCATGAAACTACAGGAAAAGTAATTTGAACACCAGAGACACTGATCCTCAGGACACCATGGATTTCTGACCCAAATTTCAGACATTTTACTAAAAACAATGTTAGTCTCATGGGAACACTAGAAGAAAAGTCCTGGATCAGTGTGTGAGCCCCTAAAATCTACAGCTGTTCAATGGCCCCCGCTATCACCAGCTGGGCTATGGACTCATCTATAGTGTTACAGTCTGAAAGTTGCTCTTCGGTTAGTTGGATGTAGGTTAGACAGTGTCACACATATAAAGACTTCAGTAAAGGCTAATTTTAATTTTAGCTCAAAGGAGTGAACATCCTCGAGAGCTACTTAAACTAGTCATTGCAGTTTTATTGCTCTTAGTTCTGCCAAGCAAGCATTGGTCCCCTCCATGCATGGGGGTCAGGTCACCATGTGTGTTTCCTTATCAAGAGATTGCCTGTCCTGACTTCCTGACCTAAAGGGCAATAAACCTTTACAATCAGGTTCCTGACTTCTGTAAGCTAAACAACATCCTTTTATAATGACTGCACAACATTTGCTCAGAATAAACATTAGTTACACACAAGAAAGAAAGCTATGTCCAGTATTTTTCCATCAGCAATGACAATATTTTTAGCAGTCTGATGAGTAAACCCCTTATGAACCATCTCTCCGCAGGTTTTTACAATATTCCCAGGCTATCAGACTTTGTCCCGGAGAGATGCCTGCTGATCATCCTCGGTCTGCTGATAGGTGGCAATCATCAAGGCTATCAGAGAGGAAGTCCCTGTCCTCGACTCCAAGCTCTTCTTCCTCTACCAGCTGCCTTCTATCATCCTTGATGCTGGCTACTTCCTTCCCATGTGGCCCTTCACAGAGAACATGGGCACCATCCTGGTGTTCGCCGTGCTGGGTACGCTGTGGAACACCTTCTTATAATAATAATAATAATAATAAAGCTTTATTTATATAGCACTTTACAACTCCGAGGAGCACAGAGTGCTGCACAATAAATCATGTGTAGCAAATAGAAAACATTACTAAAACAATAAAACCTAAACAGAATAAAACACAAATTTAGAAAACAGGAACAATAAAAAACTTCCATATCAAGAAACAAGTAGGATAAGACAACAAGTTAAACGACGTCCCTTCAGGGCAAGTAAAAGAGATTAAACACCAAAGGCCTGTCTAAAGAGGTGAGTTTTTAAGGTTGACTTAAAAATCACTAGCTCGGTTATGGACTGTAGCTTTAGCAGTAAAGAATTCCAGAGTCGGGGGCCATACACAGCAAAAGAGCGGTCGCCCCATTTTTATATCGAGACCGTTGGACAACCAAGGACAGATGCTCTGAGGAGTGCAGAGCTCTGCGCAGAGCATAGATAGACAGCAGCTCTGACAGGTACTGCGGAGCAAGGCCATTCATAGCCTTAAAAACAAATAGCAGGATCTTAAAATCAACTCTAAATTGTACTGGCAACCAATGTAGCGAGAGAAGGATGGGGGTGATGTGGGCATATCTGGGGGTGTTCGACAACAGTCGAGCCGCAGCGTTCTGGACCAGTTGAAGCTTCCGAAGAAGAGACTGAGAAATTCCAACATAGAGGGCATTGCAGTAGTCAAGTCACGAGGTGATAAAAGCATGGATAGCTTTTTCTAAATCTGCATGCAACAAGAAGGGCTGCACCTTCGTTAAAAGTCTCAGGTGAAAAAAGCTGGTTTTAACCACAGCCCTGATCTGCTGATCAAAATTGAGGCCGCTATCAAATATCACTCCAAGGTTTTTCACAGTGTCTGTGAGTGAGGGGGCTGAAGCACCTAAACTGGATACAACCAAGACTGGATCAGGGCTAATAACAATATACTCAGTCTTGCTCTCATTTAAATGAAGGAAATTTTGGGCTAGCTTAATATCACGAATGCAATTGTGTAGTGGAGTAAGTGCATTCGAATCGCATTGTATCAGCAGCACGTAAATCTGAATATCATCCGCATAAAAATGAAAATGAACATTATGCCTTGATATGATTGAACCAAGTGGTGACATATATAAAGAAAAGAGTAACGGTGCCAGGATTCTTCGTTAGTTGTTATAATATTACCTTAGAAAATATTTAATAACAATTGTAAAAGATAACTATACATAATATTTGAGTGAATACATTACTATTAGCTAGCTAGCAACTAGTAGAAAAGAATAAAATCTAATGCAATCCAATAGATTATGGTGTTAGAATTTAGAGAATTCTATGTTGAGTAAATTCACAATCCCCCCCTCATAGGTTGCAACATCACAATGGACAACGTCTTCATCTGTGTCCCTCTGGCTGAGAAGCTCCTTGTGAAGAACCTGACCATTGTTGGGACTCTTCGCCAGAACAAGCCGGACATGGGTACACTGTGGAACACTTTCTTCATCGGCAGAATGATGTGCGGCATGTGTCAAATTGAGGGAGCTCAGCTGGGCCGTGTGGACCTGCTGTTTTGCCTGCTGTCGCCGTCCTGGCTGTGGTCGAGGAGATCCGCATCAGTGAGCTGCTGTACATCCTTGTGTTCAGGGAGTTGCTGCCCAAGTGAAGCGGTGAGCGTCACTACTGAAGAGGAGGAAAGGACAGGACACCTCTATATATTCAAAGCTTATCTGGAAAGCCAAAGTAAAGTTCAGTACAGTTAAGCTTCACAACTCCACCGAGCGAGTGTTTGATAGAACCTGGGCTCTCATGGAGTCTGAAGATTTCAACTGTACTCCATTCACATAAAAAAACTGAATGGAAACAATGGCGTAGCTGAAAGCTAAGGGCTTGACATGCGTCACCAAAATAACTCAGAGAAAGGCTTTCGCCATCCTCTCCATTAACTATGACCATGTCAGGACGAGCTTTGAGATGAGAAGGTGCAGGAACAAAGGGCTCTTTATCAAGCTGCTCTTGCACAGCAACAATCA
>NW_018128007.1:2227489-2228716 GCF_001952655.1 Monopterus albus | reverse complement strand
TGTGCTGTGGATTACATTGTGTACGTTGGTTCTTTTTGTTCACCTGTCCGTTCTCATCCTCCTGCTATCCTAGTTCCTGTCATTAGTTTGTGTGTTTACCGTCCTGGTCTCCTTAGTCATCAATGCCCTTCCCTTGTTGTATGTATTATGGACCCTGTTTTGTTGTCATGTTGTTTTTATTCCATTAAACCACCTTTTTTGTACTAGCACCTGGGTCAGCCATCTTGAGTCCTACCCCAGTTCTCCCTCACCCTCCTGGTGAGGGGGACTAAACCATAACAGGTGGCAGCTTTTTTTTTTTTTTTTTTTTTTTAAGTTGGGGAACGTAGGTAGGTCAATAGTGATTTGCAGATATTTAGTTTCAAATGAGACCCATGGGAAACATGAGACAACAGATGTCTGAGTTATTTATTGGGGGTAATTCTGTAGATGGTTAAAACAGAGCCTATACCATATGTTCCTCATCACAGCGCTTTTTGTAAGAGAGGTGCAAAAACAGGGGGTAAAACACTCGGACACAAGTCTTACACTTAGTCACTCAGGCTCTCCACACTTCGAGATGAATCCAGGTACCCCCTGAAAAGAAAAAAAAGTGATGCAATTTTATTTTTTATGTTTTACGAAAGCGTGTATGTTAACCGAGATCATTTCATTCATATCAGAGGTAGCTTATCGCAGCATTAACGGCACGCGCCCCGAAGAGCAGCTCAGTAAGTATTTTGCTGCGTTTACAACTCTTTGTGTATATATTAAATATATTTTTGAAAAAAATGTTTTTATCCCCCGTGGGCAGGAGGAGGTTATATACAAGCTATTGCTGTGGGAATACTACACAAAATGCCTTGATTATAATTGTTCAAATAAGATTTTTATAAGGTTTTTAAAATTCATAGTTTAAAGCTAAAATTTATTGTTGCACAATAAGGTGGGGGCATGATGTATATCTCTAACAACTTGCAGGCAATTTGTCAGTAGGCAGTAAAGGCTATAGTTTTACATAGTGAGGCACTGGGTTCACTTCTCAACCTTTATTATTATTTTTTAAAATGTAATGTATTCAACACCACCCGGTCGTAATCCTCACCCCTCTTCATACCCGCTCCTTTAGATTCACGTACTCGGAGGAGGAGGCCTAAAGCAAGGCGCAGATGTGGATGTTCTTCGGGTGGAGACAGCGCCCGGTTCATAGCCGATGCAAGATGCCACTCCAACGTTATGGTCCAAAAT
>NW_018128007.1:2217222-2225960 GCF_001952655.1 Monopterus albus | reverse complement strand
ATGCCCCTGTTTAGGGCCGGGAATCCGTGCCACGTGACAATGTTTACTTCACCTCGGGTGGCCGGGCTAGACGGTGTGTGCCTGGAGACTTTTTAGCTACACGATTCAGTGATAAACATCGGAATAAGTTGCCGATACAGGTGAGTTTGTGTTCTCTGATGTGTTAGCCAAAGCTCAGGCTGTCACGGTTGTAGCTGCGAGGTAACGGCACATTAGCCTCGACAGTCGTAATTGTCTCTTGGCTTGGGATGTTCATAATATTTGTAATTAATTTTGCAATGTCTGTCAGCAAAAGGCCGTGGCTTTTAAAACAGGAAGAACAACGTATTGTAAGTCAACGAGAGCCAACCTTTAACGTTAATTCGGCGTGTGTCCAAAACAACAAGAAACTGTTCTTCCTTTGATATTTCTGCTTTTCCTGGGGAAATGTGAGGCTACTTCCTGGGTCTGTCCCCGCAGGTGACAGTGGGCTGAGACCTTTCCAAAGGCTGGCTTTTCGTTGATAGGTAAGTGGTATGTTAGCCGAATTGAAAAACAGTTTCCACGTTTCTGACAGGTTTTGTAGTGGGATTTTATGACAAATGCGTTTTAAATAGAACAAGGAAAAGAGTTTAAATGAGCACATATGTATAAGAAATGTCGTTTCCGTCAAAAAAAGTGAGAACGCCACAGTTTACGTAGGAAACCTAGCTAGCTAAGCTAATGCTAACCCCAAACTGAGTCGTAGGCGTCTTTTCCCCCTGCTGTTTCCGTACATTAACGAATAGCAGTAATAACATTTCCTTTGCTAAATTAATGTTTAAATGGTGCCTCGCAACAAGTTTGCTCATAACAAAATCCCCTTTCTTTCATTTTAGGTCCAGATAGAACTAAGTTTCACTTTTGGTTATCACGCGTGTTTGCGCTCTCAACAAATGATAACTACCCTAATTTGCAGTATTACACACAGGTAAAGGTGGTAAATGTAATGTGTCCAGCGTTATCACAGCTCGCAGGGAGACACTAAGACACGACGTCAAATCGCTGTAATTTCCTGAAAAGCCAAGTTAACATCGTAAACACCTTTTTGTTGGGTTTGTGTTTACAAAGCTGGTAACAGAAAAACCAACACAACGAAGGATCATCGAGTACATGCATAATTTAGAAGAGGAGAAAGATAAAGAGTGAGAGTTACCATAAGATTTGGATTGGAACATTTTTTAAATTCTCAAGTATGTCCTTCAGACTAATCTGACTCGTTTAAGGTGGATGGCACCTGGCATTAATGTACCTGCTGAAGGGGCTCTGGTTTCCTCCAGTGCTGAGGAAACATCTTTGCTGCTATAAAGCCATGACTACTGGTCACACAGCATTCTGTCTGAACGTTTGTTCCCAGTAGATAACCAGCAGCATTCAGCAGATTCATAACATTGTGCTGACAAATGAGCAATGGAAGCTGAAGAGTGGGCCCCCTAGCCCTTTGCAAAAGTTGAAACTGGATTATGTAGTACACCAATTAAATTTGTTCTGGTCAAAATATAACATTACAAGTCTCATACTGCATCTCATGGTATTTAACATTTAAGAAGATTTGGATTTTCTAACTAGAAAGCTTGAGCACATAAACTACGTTTCTCTAAATATTACATCATGTACAGTGCGGTTATTATTAGATGAAAACAAATGCCATAGCTTCATCCCTCGTGTCAACGCCGTGTTGCCTTTCCACTCAGCAGAGATGAACACCTTCAAGCAGAGAGCCAGGGGTCTAGTGGTCGCCTACGATGACAGTCTGGAGCAGCAAATTGTGGGACAAGGCTCCAGCATGGCATGTAGAGATGATGAGCTATGGAAGCAGGTGGAGGGGCTGCTGAAGGCTGGGGATGCTCAGGAGATGCACTGCCTCGCCCTGGACCCACTGAAGGTGATGGAGGAGTCACTAGTGGCAGCAGCAGTAACGGCCCCCGGTGGTGGACAAGTCAAAGGCAGAGGAGGGCTGCGAGGCCTGGCTAAAGCTTTTGAAGTCCTCGAACAAGCGGCCCTGAACCTATATCTCGGCCCCTGGAGGGAAGAGTATAAAGCTGTCAAGGTAAACTGATTTTAAAGAAGAATGGTGTGTGTGTGTGTGTGCGCGTGTGTGTGCGTTTTTATTTTACCATGACAACCCAGTTCATGAGTTGTAGTGTGATGTTTGTCTTACATTGTCATTTTGGCCAGATCCTTTTAAAAGCAGTATTGTCAAGAGACCTCCTGGTTAAATAATATATATTTTTTAATACATTTTTATTAGTGACAACCTGACATCTTTTCCCATTTTTGCTGTCTCTTCTTCACTGTTGTGTCCCAGATGTACTCTGGTGTGTTTACCCACTCTATCAAGCCGGTGCTGTCGATGCCACAGGTTGAGAAACTGTTCGGTCTTTTAGGATACCAGCCCAGCTCGGATCGGCCAGAGCAGCTTCGTCTCCAGTCACCCAGAATAAAGCCCGGCGCTCTGAACAACCTTCTTTGCTTGTCTTGTGCCTTCTTCTTGGCCCGCTGTGAGTGTCACCTCCTCCTGACGGCTCTGGGGAGGCACGCTGGGGAGACCCAGTGGGAGCTGAGTGTCGTGAGAGAGAGGCAGAGAGGAAACAACCTACAGGTACATTTGGCAAATGTATCAGCCCTGGAGTGAGATCTGTCTTTTGAAATGCTGCATTTAGCAGCTCCTCTGTGGAGAGGGGATGTTTTTTTTTTTTCTCTCTCTCTATGACTCACCTGTTCTGCCCCACTCATCCCAAGCTCATGCTGTGCTGCCAGACATTGTTCAGGCCCACAGATGTTTTTTTTTTGTTGTTTTTTAGTTTTAGTGGAGATGTCAAAGCTTCCAAAGATACCAAATAAAGGCAGAATTTTAAAGGCATCTGCATAAAATAAGGGTGTAGACATAAAAATATTTATATTTGATGCACTGATGATGAAAAATCAAAGTCTTGGGCTTGAATAATTCACTGCTGACTTTCAATACTCCACAGTTTTATATACTTAGTGATACAGGCACGTTTCAGTACTGCAGCTCAATGCTCAGCCCTGCACCATGTCAAGTAACTTCCAAACGCTGGAGAATTGCTCACTGAGCACAGCATCAGTGAGATCTAGTGAAAGGTAACAGACATTTTGCTACTGAGGATTTATTGTCCATGCATCCCAACAGGTTGCCTTGGATAACACTGAGAAGTTGTTGGTGAATCTGTATGATGGTGAAGCGGACATGGATCTGTACACAGATGAGCAGGTTAATGGCAGCCAAAGTGAGGCGGTTGTCAGTGACGATGCAACTCCCCACTCTGTATCCTGGATGACTCAAAGCAGTGCATCACCCCAAGCTGCCAGAACATACAACAGCGGAGTGTCATCCATGTCCCTGCACACCAGCGAACACGCCTGCATCTCTACACTCAGCTGCCAGCTGATATCACCTTTGGAGTCCGATGCTGACAGGAGCTCCTCAGCCGGCAAGAGGCAAGGCAGACGTGCCTGTGAAGAGTCAAGGATTGACACGGCAGATTTACAGTCACAGTTAGATGTGGCTGGGCTTATCAAGAGGGAAGCCAAACACCTCTGCATCTGTCACCGGTCTCCTGATCCTTATCTTCAACACTGTGTTGATTGCAGAGCCTTTCACAATATCACCTGTGCCTTGCTTAAGGGTTGCCTGGCAGGGGGTCACCATGTGTTAAACCCTGACAGGAAGAGGGAAGAAATAGAGGAGTCTGGATCAGTGTCATCACAGAGCAAAAGCCTCAGAGTGACTGACATGAGAGCGCCACCGACTCTCACCGGCAGCAGTGCAGCAGTGTCCTCCTCACTTCTGTGCGATGACCCTGAATCAATAATTACAGCTGTTCATCCAATCACCTACCATGACTGCTGCAACCTCAACCGGCTGGACCCTCAAGTCCTGTGTGTCAGCTGTGGTGTCTTCCACTCTCATTCCTGCCCAGGGATGAGAGACTTCTGCCAAACTCAGCACACCATCAAACAACTGGGGTTGTGCATATGTGGGAAGCGATGCACCAGAAAGCCTCTGGTTCTGTGCAGGTATTGTGGAAATGAGTACTGTATTAATTGTTGGTACAGAAGCCCTGTTGTGTGCAGCTGTGGTCAAACATTTGACCAGTCATCCCCTGTGTGAGCTCTAGTGAAGCACAACTAGTGAAATCACAGCGCCTTAAATTTGTACTACAGACCCAGTAAATCAGAAGCTCACATGCTGCCTTGACAAGTGCTGAAGTGCCGTATGAAGTGTGCTTCAGTTTGTCTTCTTTCTTTCTTTACTGTCCTCCAGTTACTGTGTAAATGGGCATATATAAAATATTGTGTGTATTGATGACACAAAGTTGTGATCACAGTTTGTTCCTGTAGAGATGGACAGATGGTGTTAAAGCTTGTTTGACTTCAGTGAAGTGTAGAGCTGCTGGAGCTTGTGTCAAGTGAAGAGAACCTGACCACTGGTGCTTCACTGAGCCAGGGAGTTATTAAAGTTTGGCAGTTGAACTGTACGACAGGCACATCAGTGGAATAAGATGAGAGGATCATCACCAGAAAGCCACGTATGAGAGAAATCCTCCTAGTTCTAATGTAATCAGAGGATTAGCATCGTTTGATGACTGTCACATTGCAGTACGACTCCTGTGACTTCTATAAGTATCAACCCACTGCACGCTGACACTGGACCTTCAATCTAAAACTGTTCAGCCAGTGAAGAGCACTAGTGCCTCAGCTCCAGTCTGCAAGTGTTGCTCTGAGTTTTACAAGCCACCAGATGTCACTGTGCTTTCTTTGCTTGAAGCCCTGACGCGTTCAGTCTTTACCTGGCACAAGCAGAAAGACCCAAAGCTTCACAAGTCACATCTCCATTTCTTAAGTCACTTAAATGTTCTTTGGTGCAAAGCACAAGTTGGTGTTCGTCTGCATTTGTTGCCAGGACACAGACTGGGGTACAAAGGGTCAATGCGACATTTAGTATCTGTGTTACATGTATGTTTTATAATACACGAGCAAGTGAGTTTGTTGACAGTGGAATTATATTTGAAAGAGCCCCTGAACAAACCAGTTATATGTCAGATTATAGTTTTCCTAACTAATTAAATAAAGGCCTTTCTCAGAACATTTTCACTGGCTGAGTATTCATTCGTAGTTTGGTTGATGAGAAGTAGAAGTTTCTTACAGCTTAGTTTAACATGTATGTCTCTTACTTTATCCAACCAGCAGTCTGCAACCCGGGTCACACAGGATTGTGGAACCAGATTTTTTTTTTAACCTAAATTTGACATAAGTATGAAGGAGATGTGTTGATCACAGGTCATTGTTAAAAATGGGGGAGATTATATTTTTGTTGACTGGTGGTTTCAGCCTTAAGCTCAGTGACAGTTTGTGGCGGCTGTGGCTCAGGAGGTAGAGCGGGTCGTTTCCTAACCGGAAGATTAGCGGTTCGATTCCCGGCGTGTCTGTCAACTGTACCCCCAGTTGCTCCCGGTGATGTCACCGGTGTGTGTGTGTTTGGGAGTGCGAATGGGTGAATGGCCAAATAGTGTGAAAGTGCTTTGAGTGTGCTGTAAAGCATAGAAAGGCGCTATACAAATATTCTACCATTTGTGGGGTTTCCCAGCATATGCAGTTCAGATTTCTCAGCCTGGTGTCCTAATTCATAGACTTCATAAATCACCTAATTAGGATGTGCAGGCTTTTCCTCACATGGGTTAAATCAAAGTCTTATCAGTTGTTATTATCAATTACTCATTTAGGAATATCCTGCTGACAAAACTGCAAAAACCCATGCTGGTCCCGGAGAAGCGGGAACCCTGGCGTCCATCACAGAGACCAGCCTGCTGACCTATTTTGAAGCACTGTATGATTTGGGTGTTCTACTTGCTCTTTAAATACGACAGTGATTTTTGTCTTGGGTTATCTGGACACAAACTGTATAAATGTTTGTCCCAAGCATCAAAGCAGGTCTCTGACAACAGCAGAAATGTTCCAGCTGTTAGAAGTGCCTCTGATTTTCCTGGGTCACGCCTGCTCATGTCCCAGACATGTCCCAAGACCCCTGCCCTAACCAGATTAGGTTCTGTTGTGACAATTCTTATTAAATAAAAGAAGGATTTGTTAGATTTTACCCACATTCTTTTATTGAAAGTGCGAGAAGTGAAGACACGAGAGGACCATTTAAAATCAACAGAAAGTTTACTGGACGTCTGAGCACAGGTATAGCCATACAGCGCTGGGATCAGAGAGACCGAGCTCCCGCAGGAATTCCATTCTCTGAGCCACGAGTTACGTTTTCACAATACTTTTAAGTTCTTGGGCTACTCCGCCCTGGACATTCCACACTTCGTAATCCTGTTGGCCATTTGGTTTAAGTAGGTCAACCCCTGCCTGTGCTTGCATGCTGATGTGTGATCTAGACCAGGTGTGTGTGTGTCTCCGGCACCCTGATCTTGATCTCAAGATGCACTGCTCAATGGGTGTATATATAGGCAAGGAATATAAATGTATTAAAAATAACCAAAGCTCAGTAGTTCTGGACAATCATCAATACAGCTGTAATATGTATAAACAAGGAAATAAAGTTATGAAAACTAACTAAAGCTTATAAAGTAACTAGAGCTTATAAGAATCAAATCTTACAGATTGAGACCCTTTTGTCTTTTTTATTAAAAGCTTTTTGAGCAGAAGGGCTCAATGAATACACAAGGAGGTGGAGAGAGCACAGAAGTTCTTTATACAGGAATAAACGGGTGCAGTAAATCGGCTGTGGGGGAGGACGGGAGTAAGTTTCAGTGAGCAACAAAGTTTCCTATCTAAAGAAGTCAAGGCTGGGTCTTCAGCCACAGAGTTGAACAATTTCTGCTTTTCCCAGCCTCATCCCAGCAGCTGCCTACTTTAACTCAGTAGCGATGCATATGCAATTTACAAATGCACACGAATAACAAATTGTTCCCACAGTTCATATGCAGTCACCCATTTTTGCCTTCTCCAGTGCTGTAAATCTGCCCATAAGGATGAGTTTTTAACCAGTATCTAAGAAATTCCTATAGATTTTTGATCAAGCTATACTACCTTTTGGAAATCTTGACTCATATTTTATATCAACTGAACACATGGCAGCCATTGAGAAAAATGGGTGATGGTCTTTGTTCTACAAGCATGTTTCTCCAACTCTAAGTAGTACCATAGTGGCGTTGCTCAATATGGAGGACATGATTTACTCATTTTATTGTGAACATATCAGCCTCTTCATTCATCAAACATAGTCCTGAGAACTTAATCTTGGCTTGCACTTTTAAATATAACTGCTCTGGGATGCTTCCCCACAGCCTCTAGTAATCACAAAAACACTTGTAGTGATGGATTTTCAGTCAAAACGGGCCACAGCGATCCTGATCCTGATATCTTATCACAACCTGAATCAACAACTAGAATGTTATCACTCTGTGCATCCCCCAAAGGTTTTCATGGGAAAGCTGAAGCATCAGCAACATTTCAATGTTTGTGCTCTGTCGTGCTGTCTATTCGTTATGCGTTTGCCAGTTGATGTTGATGAAGGTCTTGCTGTCCATGCGGTCAATGTAGAGGACCCCATGCAGGTGGTCCATCTCATGTTGGAGGATACGAGCTGGCCATCCACTGGCCTGCCATGTGACAGCTTCACCCTTCTCATTCAGACCTGTAGGATGAGCATTCACAGGGACAAAACAAATATGCAAAAAGGGATTAGCGGTTGCCATTTAATGCATCTGCAAATATGATACTTAGCATCCCATCAGAGAGTTTGCATAGGATGAAAACCCTCACCAACAGGTTCTGCATTTTGAAACTTCTTTATATTTTGGGTGAATCACAAAGCCACATTTTATTCAGCCCCAAGAGACTCGGAATGAACAGATGAGAGTTGGCACAAATGTTATAAATTTCTAAAAACAATATAGGAAACACAGGATTAAGCTCTGAGTGTGCGTACCAGACACCTCAACAGACAGGTAGCGAGGAACTGTGGCAGAGAAGCCCGAGATGCTCTCACAGGCCTCCTGAAAAAGTACAGTTCGTCCATCCAGCACCCTCATCTGGGGGTTGACAAAAATCCTCAGGGGCTGGACGGAGAGTCCACGGACCTCCCTCAGTGTGGGTGAACTTTTATCCAATATCTTCTGAGGATATTCCAGGGCCAAGATGCGGAGTGGCACCCCGATCTGAGGTGCACTCAGCCCCACACACTCAAGCCTCTGCATTACTTTCACCATGGTGTTAATAACTTGTTGGATCTCAGGGCCTGTTACAGCTGCGGGGTCAACAGCAGCTACGTGTGAACGCAGCACAGGGTCCCCTACCTGGCACACATGACTGTATGGAGGCCTGGGAGGAGAGAAAACCTTGCGTTTCATGTACTGAAGGTAGGAGCGGACCCTGATGTTGCTAGAGTAAGAGCGTCTGCAGGGTACAGGTGAGTCAGGTGAGGCATGTGAAAGACAAGTGGAAGTCACTGTTGTTACTCTGGTTCTGCAGCGAGTGGCATTGGATGCCTGAAGTCTGAGCCCCATCCTGGACAGCCGAAGCAGACATATGCATGATTGTGTGTTCATGGTGGATCTGCAGATTGCGTGCTGTAGCCCACGTCAACGAGGTGACATACGGTGCTGTAGGGATAAAAAAAAAAGAAGGTTCTTAAACGTGTGATAAAGACTGGGTGTCATGTTTTTGGACTGAGGTCACTGCATTGA
>NW_018128007.1:2215354-2217212 GCF_001952655.1 Monopterus albus | reverse complement strand
ATGTGAACAGAAAAAAAACTATTACACTTGCATGGAAATGTAGAACACACCCTCCAAAAACCGTGGGCTTGGTTTTGCTGCAATAATACTCTTTTAAGTAAAAAGAAAAGTCGAATTACAGTGTAACGGTGTCTACTTCTACCATTCAAAATATTTCACCTGGATGCGGCATAACATTTAGACATTTATGTCAGATGTACCTATGTCGAGTAAAATAAGAATGTGGTATTCGCGTTTGGCATAGCGCTTGCTTCGTTCATTAGTAAACTCAGCATGCAGCACAACTTCCTCCGACGGGCTATCCAGGTACTACGAAACATGCACACCCATTGATCAGCGGTTCATAGATCTACGGGTAAGGTTAAGGCTCAGGAGTAGGCACGAGGCGGGTGTAACTGGTTAGGACTTAGGTTAGTGGTCAGGCGAAGACTATACGGGCTTGGCTACCAAGAACCGGGTCACAGCTCAGCTACCTCCGTCTAACCTTTGGCTTGCCAAACTACTTCCAGGTCAACAACATCGCACGGCACAGTGAACTTCAAAATAAAAGTGTGTATGCATTAGCCACAGCATGTATCACATGTCTTCAAAACCTTTATTTTGACAATTGAGATTGACACGGAAGTAATTTGCAGTGTTTTCAAGCCTGGCCTGTAAACAGTCTTAGGATCCAATGTTCAAAACGTCCTTAACTTGCTGGTACATGCCCAGTTTGGTGGGTGGTCGCATCCCACATGGATGGGACCCTGAAAGGCCCGACACCTTTTTCTTCTCCCTCCACAGCAAACCGCAGAGCCGAGCTGACTGTGATGGAAAGCGGAGAGCAGAGGGCTGACAGCAGACTGGACTCCTCCAGGTGGACAGTGTGGATCATAGAGTACGTCTGGGCCCACGGGATGATGGATATACAGGAAGGTTGGTTGAAAAGATTTTAATAAGAGGTTTAACTTGTAGTAATAACACACTCATTACATTATATTACATTAACACCGCAGGTTTGACAAGTGAATGCAGTGAAATGTTTCTCACATCTGTGTTGTGTAAGGGTTTTGTGTTTTTCACTATGATAAACGAGGAACAACGTTTCTGCTCTACCGTAGATATGACATGCGTATGTGTGGAAGTGACTATAAAGCTGAACTTGTCACATGTGAGATGTTTATGAGTTGTGTAGTTTCAACTAAGTGATAATTCCCCACAACATTTCTTAGATGATGCCATTTAAGAGTGAAATGATATTTCACAAAATCAAAACTGAGGAAAAGTTAATGCACCAGTATTAACATCAATTACTGTAATATATAATGACTTTCAAGTCAAAGCTACTGGGTGTGAAGGAGTATAAGGTGGGTAAACGTGCTGTCTGTGATAGTTACGTTACCACCAAACACAAACAGAAGCTTCTGTCTTTGTTGTACCTGAAAAATACATCAGGATTTTCCCTCTACATACTAGACAAGACCTTTATATTGTTGCTTGAGCTTTTAGTCCCCATTTTGCATCAGTGAAAGTGGTATAGATAATGGATAGATTGGTGCACTGGATTTTTAATATATGCTTCAGAGTAGGCTAGTGGTTCGGATCAGGGTTGCGTCAGGAAGGGCATCCGGAGTAAAACACGTGCCAAATGTCAACATGTGAGTTGTCAGTGTGACGATTGGCTGTGGCGACCCGTAAACGGGAAAAGCCGAAAGTGACTTTCTTTCTTCAGAGTAAAATAATTGTATGGATGCTGACACAGCATCCATACTATGTTATCCTGTTCTTTATTATTGTATGGATGGTGATTCAGCATCCATACTATGTTTTCCAATTATTTCTTTATTGTATGGCTGCTGCATTCGCAGCCACACTACGC
>NW_018128007.1:2211525-2214015 GCF_001952655.1 Monopterus albus | reverse complement strand
ACTATTTTATCAAATTTTTTATTGTATGGATGCTGACAAGCATCCATACAATATATATATTTATTATTATTATTATTGTATGGATGCTGATTCTGCATCCATACAATAATAAATAATCGGAAAACATAGTATGGATGCTGATTCAGCATCCATACTATGTTATCCAAGTATTTCATACTTTTGAAATATTTAGGTTTATTTTGAAAATCTTGCCCCCATTCAAATGAATGGGAAAATTTTTCTTCAACACACTTTCAGCTATTTCAGATATCAAAATGTTCACCTCTTCAAGGGCATTCATACTACTATTCATAAGTTTTCAAAACTTCATACATTTTAAATGTTCAACTTTATTTTGAAAATCTTGCTCCATTCAAATGAATGGGGAAATTCAACTTCAGCATAATTTCAGCTATCAAAATGTTGAGCTCTTCAAGGACATTCATGCTTCTGTTCTGAGTATTTCTAAACTTCATACTCTTGAAACAGCTTAATTTTGAAAATCTTGCCCCATTCAAATGAATGGGGAAATTCAACTTCCGCATACTTTCATCTATTTCAGCTATTAAAATGTTCAATTCTTGAAGGACATTCATGCTTTTATTCAAAACATTTTTAAACTTCATACTTTTAAAATATTAGCTTTATTTTGAAAATCTTGCCCCATTCAAATGAATGGGAAATTACTACTTCAGCATAATTTAAGCTTTCAAAATGTTCAGCTCTTCAAGGACATTCATGCTTTTCTTCAGAAGTTTTCTAAACTTCATACTTTTGAAATATTTAGCTTTATTTTGAAAATCCTGCCCCATTCAAATGAATGGGAAAATTCTACTTCAGCATAATTTCAGCTATCAAAATGTGCAGCTCTTCAAGGACATTTATGCTTCTCTTCAGAAGTTTTCTAAACTTCATACTTTTAAAATATTTAGCTTTATTTTGAAAATCTTGACCTATTCAAATGAATGGGAAAATTCTTCTTCAGCATACTTTCAGCTAGCCAAACCATTCAGGTGTCAAAATATTCAGCATTTTCAGGGCGATCTTTCAGCACTCGGCATCCATACAAATTTATTTCAGAAAATGCATTTCTCTAGTGTACTTTGTATTACAGTACAGTTGTAGTTGGCTTATTGTACTCCACACATTGATATTTAATCACAACTTACATACAAATTAAGTGGTCAGTTAGTAAATTATATATTAAACTACAATAGACAAACAGTATTTAAAGTAGTTTAAATGGCAGTATCTCAGTGTTGACAAGCTACATTAACATGCTGCTTACATATAAATGCTTCAGTAATAGTAATTCAATAATATTAAATGTATAGTAATAAGACAAGCTGAAAGGGACCGTTTCATGCTAAAAATACATTTGGTCAGTGTAAAACATAGTAGACGACTGTTCAAAAATGGACAATTGCAATGAAATCTGAGTAGGATGTGACATGCTCCGTGTTTTCCCCTGGCAGTTGTGGACCCTTCCAGTTTGCCAGAGGTGGAGTCCCAGCCTCTGGGCCTTGAAGATACATGGAGGCTGCATGTTGCCTCTACCCAGGTGTATTCCATTGTGAAGAAGAGGGACATGGAACGCTTTGAAAGAGTGATTTGCTTTCTGGAAGCCACTTACAGGCTGCTGCCCAGGCTGGTGGCCACCATCAAACACATGAAGATCATGTTTGGCCTCAAGACCATGGTATGGAAATGCAGTTTCATTCACTCATTAACCGAATGTGTAAAATCATTTCAAACTGGTTTTACTTAAATATTCTATCCACAGTTGTGCCAGGGCTCTGTCTTAAGTTTATTTACAGTGGGTACAGAAAGTATTCAAACCCCCTTAAATTTTTCACTCTTTGTTATATTGCAGCCATATGCTAAAATCATTTCACACCATTTCTTTATCTTCTCAAGTTCCTGTGAAACCCGTCCAGAGAGTTGCTGTAGGTTTTCACCCGATGCCCATATGGTAGTGTCATCAGTAAACAAAACCACTTTCACTAAATCAGAAACCTTGCACATATCATTAATGTATAATATAAATAATTTAGGTTCCAAAACAGAACCCTGAGGTACTCCACATACAATATCCAGCTCACTCGATTGGTATTCACCCAACTTCACAAATTGACGCCTCTGTGTCAAATAACTACTAATCCAATTCAGAGCCACTCCTCTGATCCCATATTTTTCTAACTTGTCCATTAATAATTCATGATTAATTGTGTCAAATGCCTTTTTTAGGTCAATAAATATTCCTATCGAGTATTTCTTCTCATCCATAGCACTTGTAATGTCCTGTGTGCTTGTTAGGATTTAACAAATCTATATTGAAGTCACCACATATGAACAATAAATAAATAAAGAAATTATTGGAAAACATAGTATGGCTGCTGAATCAGCAGCCATACAATAAAGAAATAATTGGAAAACATAGTATGGATGCTGAATCACCATCCATACAATAAAAAAAAACAGGAAAACAAA
>NW_018128007.1:2179422-2207082 GCF_001952655.1 Monopterus albus | reverse complement strand
GGGGGGCTGCAGTGATGGTTGACTTTCTACAACTTTCTCCCATCTCCCGACTGCATCTCTGGAGCTCAGCCACAGTCATCTTTGGGTTCTTCTGTACCTCTCTCACCAAGGTTCTTCTGCCCTGATAGCTCAGTTTGGCTGGATGGCCAGCTCTAGGAAGGGTTCTGGTCGTCCCAAATGTCTTCCATTTAAGGATTATGGAGGCGACTGTGCTCTTAGGAACCTTAAGTGCAGCAGAATTTTTTTTTGTAACCTTGGCCAGATCTGTGCCTTGCCACAATTCTGTCTGTGAGCTCTTCAGGCAGTTCCTTTGACCTCATGATTCTCATTTGCTCTGACATGCAGTGTGAGCTGTAGGGTCTTATATAGACAGGTGTGTGGCTTTTCCTAATCACGTCCAATCAGTATAATCAAACACAGCTGGACTCAAATGAAGGTGTAGAACCATCTCAGGGATGATCAGAAGAAATGGACAGCACCTAAGTTAAATATATGAGTGTCACAGCAAAGGGTCTGAATACTTATGACCATGTGATATTTCAGTTTTTCTTTTTTAATAATTCTGCAAAAATGTCAAAAATTCTGTGTTTTTCTGTCAATATGGGGTGCTGTGTGTACATTAATGAGGAAAAAAATGAACTTGAATGATTTTAGCATATGGCTGCAATATAACAAAGAGTGAAAAATTTAAGGGGGTCTGAATACTTTCCATACCCACTGTATATCTTCAACTTAAATGTCTATTTCCACTGCTTTCTGTTGATCTGTCCCTTTCTCTTGGTCACTGTCTCCCCTGCCAGGTTGTGATGTGGATGCTCAGGGAGGGCCGAGGACACCATGTTGAAAATCAACCAGTTCTTCCCAAATAAACTACCCCAGTACCAAGATCAGTGTGTAAGTGTCCGACATTGGAAGGAACTGTTCTGAATATTTCTATACCTCTGGGCTGGAAATAGCTGTGGCTGGGACCATTGTGCTCTTTGTCCATTCCAGTGAATTTGACTAGTTGTGTGAGGTATACAACCACAAAGTGGTAATTCTTGTTAAAGAGCCCATGGCTGCTCATTTTTCTCATTTCCAGCCATTTAATGTTTAATCTTGGGTACCTCTAGATTAGCTTTGCATCCCTCATAACTCCAAATATTCTGTAATTATTTCAGAACAATAAAACCAGAGAGCCTGTTCCTAAAAAGGAGAGGATAGTTCGTGAATGTGCACAACTCCTCTTGCCGGTATTGCGTTGAAATCTGTTTCCCCATCGAGATGTTTCCCCTAACCTGAATCCTAACATTATCCTAAGCACAGCCACTGAGGGGGCTGCCACGTGAAACCGAGAAACAGGCGGAACACATCTAGACAGTGGAACAATTTTCAACACAAACCCGGTCAGGAAGCCAGGACAACGCATAAATAAAAAAACTTTGACAAATAAGCTACGTTTTTGATAGTGACATTATCTCAAATCCTGCCTGACAAGTTCGAGCCAGAATATGAAAGTGGAAAGCACAACGAACCACAACAGCATTAATTCATTTGAACTTCTCCTTTAGGTCATGTCTAACATGATACTGAAAAAACCTTAGAAAGGACTGAAACCACACCGAGGGGGATAAATATCTCCGGCTCAACACCAGTCAGCCAGAACTGATGAAGCCTCTTGGATGAGAGGTGAAATGTCTTCGATCTAGAAATCCAGAAGTCCAGTTAATTTTTTCTAAGGTTTTTTCAGTTTACTATGACCTGGATGACTGAGAATCTGCACAGACACGTCTAACATGATAATTCACCATTGTAACATTGTAGGTAAGTCTGGAAACAAGGAAAAGCGCCATGTGCTCTTTAAATGTTTGAAACTCTAGACTGTGTTCTTGCTTAGTTGATTTTTGTTCATTGTAGAATTAATGTCACCTAGAATAATCAGAGTTGTTGTTTATCAGCAGTGGACAAGAAATGAATACTTGTTATGTGAACAAGGCCTTTTGTAGTGACAAACCCACAGAGAAGTATCACCTGACTTTGCAATTCCCCTGAAGTCTGCAGAGTATTTTAGCATCTTCTAGCTTGTTGTTTTGGATTTACTGTTTGCAGCTTCACTGTTTTCATTCATTTTCACCAAACTCATCAATCCTGTTTTCCAGCAGTGAAAACTGTTGTATTCAGTTAACAAAGCTTCGATAAACCCACTGTAAACTGGCTGCTGCACCAAGCAGCTGACACACAAAGTTAGGGAAAAGAAAATTAAAAGAGAGGATATATTGGCTTAGATTCTTCAGGTTGCACATTAACACAACCACACAACAAATTAATGATAGTGTCGCCCCCTGTCTGCTAGATGAGAAAATATGTAGCCGGGTGCTAATATGAGCCAAATACATTTTATGAGGTGAAACTTTATTCCATTTTTTGTTATAGCTCTGTTGTAGCAAAATAGCTGCAAAATATAATTTGAAACCAGAAGCAGCCCATTATCTATTTAAATTAAATGAATTTCAGAGGGCAAAATTTAGACATGCCTTTCTGGATATTGATATTTATTTAGCTGAAGTTAAACTGACTTACAATCTGGTATGTTAGGGCAATGAAATGCTGCATTTCATGAATGGAGTTAAATTAAACTACTTTTTATAGACTCTATAATTAAATGTTAATGTAATTTACAGGATTTTCCAATTAATTATGACAAACATTTGCCATGGCCTAGTAGCCTTTTATAAAATCTTATGTTCCATGTCCGTTTTTTCTGCACAGGGTCAACATGAAATGTTCCTCATGAGGAAGAACCATCTGGACTTAAGGCCCTGACACTAGATCTCGCTGTGAACAAGGCCAGACTTGAAGATTATGTTAAGGTTAGTTTGTGTCAGCATAATGAACTGAAAATGAACTCAGTTGTATAAATAATTGAACAAAATTGCTTTGTATAAGTACCACATGATCTATATGGGCTTACAAGACACCATAAATGAATACAAATCAGTTCCACAATGCTGCATATACAGGTGCATCTCAATAAATTAGAATATCGTGGAAAAGTCCATTTATTTCAGTAATTCAACTCAAATAGGCAAACTTGTGTATTATATTAATTCAGTACACATAGACTGAAGTAGTTTAAGCCGTTGGGTCTTTTAATTGTGATGATTTTGGCCCACATTTAACAAACCCACCAATTCACAATCTCAATAAATTAGAACACCTCATAAGACCTATAAAAAACAATTTTAGTGAATTGTTGGCCTTCAGGAAAGTATGTTCATTTACTGTATATGTACTCAGTACTTGGTAGGGGCTCCTTTTGCTTTAATTACTGCCTCAATTCAGCATAGCATGGGGGTGAACAGTCTGTGGCACTGCTGAGGTGGTATGGAAGCCCAGGTTTCTTTGACAGTGACCTTCAGCTCATCTGCATTTTTTGGTCTCTCATTTTCCTCTTGACAATACCCCATAGATTCTCTATGGGGTTCAGGCCTGGTAAGTTTGCCGGCCAGTCAAGCACATCAACACCATGGTCATTTAACCAACTTTTGGTGCTTTTGGCAGTGTGGGCAGGTGCCAAATCCTGCTGGAAAATGAAATCAGCATCTCCAAAAAGCTGGTCAGCAGAAGGAAGCATGAAGTGCTCTAAAATGTCTTGATAAACAGAACATTGCACCCCAAACCATCACAGACTCTGGAAACTTAACACTGGACTTCAAGCAACTTGGGCTATGAGCTTCTCCACCCTTCCTCCAGACTCTAGGACTTTGGTTTCCAAATGAAATACAAAACTTGTTCTCATCTGAAAAGAGGACTTTGTGTTAAACAGTACGATACACTTTCTTTGCTCAACATCGAACTTTATTCTTTTTCCGCCATCTTCACCACCACACATGCGCACCCCGCTTCCCGACCTATACGTGTTTTCACAATAAAAGCCTAAACAGAATACTGTACTCGTAAACATTTACATATAAACATGTACATGAACACATCTTAATGTATGGATCTTAACAAATTCACTTTTTCTTTTAAGATGGAAAAAAAAATAATAATAATAATTTCCCCTTTAGATTAACCTGTCATTTCTGCAATAGGACTCGTAAAATGACATTTGAACAAGAGTCCTGTTTATGACCTTTTTATTTTTTTTTGTAGTCCAGCTTCCATTGTCCATCATTCAATGCCGTAAGTAAGGCTGGTGCTTCCTTTTTGGTAAGGCAGTCTGCAAGCTGTTTATTTGTGTTGTGCCACAGTACTTGCTCAGTTTTCTGTGCTTGGACAAGTTCTTTAATGCTACTTATCTCCAAACGAAGTCTTTTCTCAGAGACTGACTTTGTAGATTGAAGAGCATCCACAAGTGAATGATTGTCCGTGATGCAGATAATTGGTGGAGCATGTTCAGTATCACCAGTAATTAGCTCTGAGAACAGTGTGGCGGGAAAAACAGCATTGTCCATTCCATCAGACAATGCCAGTGTTTCACCCGCAAATCTGCTCCGCACAATCCTTTTGACTCTCTTAGACTGCCAGGTAAGGGGTGAGAACTTCCAATTTTTCCCCATTAGAAGAATCAGATGTCCTCCTTGAGTGCCACCCTCTGAAAGATTTCCAAATGAGGTGTCGCTGAACACAATCATCTTAAGAGCTATGTCTTTGCCTAAGTGTTGGAAGTTCAGAGTCACCTTTTTGGACTTCAATTTGCAAACTATCCTGTTTGCTACACTCATATTATGGTCTGAATTGTCAACACATTTGCTGGCTATGTTGTCAACCAAGGATTTACTGTGTTTTCCTTTTCAAATACAAAATTGCTTAAACACATCATCCATATTTTTAGGTACAAAGTAAAACAGTTGAACCGGAATAACGACAAACCTGCACCTCAGAAACTGATTCATGTGCACAGTTTTGTTGACATCAGCTAGCTAGGTTTAGCTCCCCAACAGGAAAGGACTGAGTAAAGTTGAATTCACACACTATTCACTCAGCAGCCACAAATAATCTCTCTTCAACACAGAAAACCAAGCACTCTGATCAGCGTATAGATTCTGTTTTAGTCTGTTGCTCTCGTCAACAGGATCTCTGCTACAAGTTAGCCACAGTCAGCTAACCTTCCTGAGTCATGACGGAAAGTGTTGTGTGTGTGTGTGTGTGTGTGTAAGGCTATCGTGGCTAACGTCTCTCATCTACGTTACTTAAATGACCCTTTTTGCACTTGTATCTGTTAAACAGTATGATACACTTTCTTTGCTCAACGTCGAACTTTATTCTTTTTCTGCCATCTTCACCACCACACATGCGCACCCTGCTTCCCGACCTACCCGTGTTTTCACAATAAAAGCCTAAACGGAATACTGTACTCGTAAACATTTACATATAAACATGTACATGAACACATCGCTTTCTTTCAAGATGAAAAATAAAATAATAATAATAATAATAATAATCTCCCCTTTAGATTTACCTGTCATTTCTGCAATAGGACTCGTAACATGACATTTGAACAAGAGTCCTGTTTATGACCTTTTTATTGTTTTTTTTCAGTCCAGCTTCCATTGCCCATCATTCAATGCCTTAAGTAACTGGTAGGCTGGTGCTCCCTTTTTGGTAAGGCACAATACTCACTCAATTTTCTGTGCTTGGACAAGTTCTTTAATGCTACTTATCTCCAAAGTCTTTTCTCAGAGACTGACTTTGTAGATTGAAGAGCATCCACAAGTGAATGATTGTCCGTCATGCAGATAATTGGTGGAGCATGTTCAGTATCACCAGCAGTTAGTTCTGAGAACAGTGTGGTCAGAAAAACAGCATTGTCCATTCCATCAGACATTGCCAGTGTTTCACCCGCAAGTGTGCTCCTCACAATCCTTTTGACTCTCTTAGACTGCCAGGTAAGGGGTGAGAACTTCCAATTTTCCCTCATTAGAAGAATAAGATGTCCTCCTTGAGTGCCAGCCTCTGAAAGATTTCCAAATGAGGCATCGCTGAACACAATCATCTTAAGAGCTTTGTCTTTGCCCAAGTGTTGGAAGTTCAGAGTCACCTTTTTGGACTTCAATTTGCAAACTATCCTGTTTGCCTCATGAATAGTCTGCACAGTTGCATTTTTGATATTCGATGCCATGTTGCTAGCATCAAATATAACATCTGGCCAGGTCTGTCTTGCTACCCATGTGATAGTTCAGTTCCCTGTAGAAATGCACATTTTATATCCATGGAATTTAGTGTCCATTGGTTTTGACAGATTACTGCCACAAGCAGTCAGAGACTCAGCAGCACATGTTGGGGAATCCTTCTGTAACTCTGACACATCTAGCTCCTCAAAACCCCTTGCCACTAACCGTGCTTTTGGTACTAGTCCAGTGGGGGATTCCTTGAGAGTGCAGATTGTACCAGTTTTTATATTTCCCTGTAGCTTTACCTGCACGCCCTAGTACTTTTGCTGTGTGCAGAGTCCCAGTGTCTCTATCTTTGTATTTTAGAATCTGACCTGTTTTCAGGCGAACACCACTTTCTTGTCCTGTGATATTTAGTGTTCCTATGGCATTATCCGATGATTGTGCTGCTTCATTTTCCTCCTCGGTAGTTGTTTTTTTGCGTGGATCAGGCATTAAACTGTGATGAGCCCCATCTCCAGTTTCTGCGCCTTCCATGCTGCTGGTGGCAGCCTCTGCCATTTCCTGCCTTTTCACAATGTCTGTATCATCTCCAGCACACTCCTTGAATGCATGTTGATCATTACTTTCTGCATTCACTTTTCTTAGTCTGAGATAGTGTACCCTAATGCAGGTGCCTCCATGTCTGATAAACACTACTGCACCATCCTGGCCGATGACCACTCCTGGTCCTTTCCACTCCGGACAGTCAGCTCTCTTGTAGTACACTTTGTCACCCATCTCATACTTTTCATCTGTGGGACGCAGCTGCTTCCTCAGTGCTCTCCTGATCCTTTCTGAACATTCAGCCTCCGTGAAAGCCTTTCTTGATGCATGCAAAGCTGAAATGCATTTTGCCACCCATTCACTTTTTGTGGTGCCCTCTAAAGCTGGTGGCATGTCAGTCAGTACAAAGGGCAAGTTGGGGTTCTGTCCAAACACCAACTGATGGGGACTGTAGCCGTGTACATTTTGCATGGTATTCTTTGCCATCAAAGCCCAGTCCAATGCAGTGTCCCAATCACAGCCATTACCTTCATTACGATCTCTGAAAGTGTTTGGTTATGTCACTCCAAAAGTCCATTGCTCCAGGGACTGTATACTGCTGTCGTCCTTATTTCTGTATTGAAGTTCTCTGCCATGTCTCTCATCTCTTCATTGTTGAACTCTCCTCCGTTATTGCTGAACAGTTTCTGAGGTGGCCCATGTACACTTATCCAGTTGTGAATAAAGTGTTTCACTATTACAGGTGACTTCTTTGTGGTCAGAATGCTGCCTGCACTGAAGCGTGTGAACTGGTCTATAATGTGAAGATACCATACACCTGGCTCAAGTTCATGCAGATCCATTGCAACAGTTTCATTATACTGAGATGCCAATTGCAGGCCAACAGCAGGTTTTGGTTTAGCTTTGCTGTATTTCTGACAGATTTCACATTCACTAATGATCTTCTGTAGGATTTTGTTACATTCTATATCTGTATTGCCTGAGCTAGTCAAAAGCCTCTGTAGTTTTTCAGCAGACACATGACCAAACTGTCTGTGACGTTTCAGCAAGACTTTGTGTTTTTCTTTTGAGTCCATTTCTTTTGAGACTGTCAGTATCTTGTCAACACACTGACCTTGTATATCCTGTTCCTTTGGGGTGACCTTTTCAGTAGTAACCGAGATATGATCTCTTTGTTGAGTGTCCTTATCTCCATAGTCCATAATGTTCACACAGTAGTGACCAGAGCTTGTAAAATCCAGTTTTACAGGCTGACTGAACATAGTGGCACTGTCACTTTCCATATCCAGCACTGTTCCTGCTCTTTTCATGGATGCTTTGCTTAAGAGTAGTGGAATCTTTGCTGGGACAACCTCCGTTTCAATATTACACTTTGTTTGTCCAATCTTTGCAGGAATTTTTAGTGGCGTAGACTATTTTTCCATCTCCAAACTTAAAAGGTCTGACTGTGAGTTTCTGTCATCTTCAGTTTTTTAATCTCCTTTTGGCCTAGTCTTGTGATATAGCAATCTAGCCATTCCTGTCCACAGTCTGTGTACACACAGTGTCTATTATTGCTGAGCCAAAACTCTCTGTCGTAAAGATTTTTGCGTCAGTGGGTGACTCTTTTGTATACAGGGTAATATTGCACTCCTCTATATCCTCTGTTTCGCAATCTTCAGCTAACTTAACTTGCTCACCTCTGTGTGGACAGTTTTTAGCCCAGTGGAATGTGCTTTGACTAACTGCACCTTTTGATCTACGTCCATATTTATCTAGAGGGTTTGTGCCAGGCAGTGGCGTTTTTTGTTGATCCTTTTGGAGCCAGGGCCCGCTCGTCTGTCGCCTTTGTTCTGTCAGATATGCCGTTTCCTGATGGATCCCTACTGTAGTGGGAAACTTGCCTCCAAAAATCCTCTTCAGTGCTGACTTCATTGATGCAAAAGTCAAATCTGTGCATGCTGTCAGTGCCAGTTGTCGGTCTTTCACATCCAAGCATGCAGTATCCAACAGTTTAAATGCTAACATTGCATCGGGAAGTTCCATCTTATAATTGTGCATCCGCGAGTAACGTCGTTCAAACTCAATTATGTAGTCCGCCATAGAAACTCTACTGTCTCTCGTAATCCAGTCAAAACTTGAATAAGCTTCATAAATACGATCTTTTTCTTCTCTGAGAAACATTCCATCAAATTTCCTTAGCAAGGCATCCATGCCAGTGTCTATGTTCAAATCATTTACCGGTATTTCCATCGCCGCCTCTCTCCCCCTTCCCGATAGCGCCAAAGCCACCGCAAGAGCCTGCTTACTTTTCTCCAGTTCCGTAACTCGGGTCCAGACTGCGACTTCATTTTTCCAGCTCTCATAAGGTTTTCCTTCATCAAAGGTCGGCAACTTCATTTTTCCAGCTCTCATAAGGTTTTCCTTCATCAAAGGTCGGCGGTGTTCTGTAGTTGCTAACCATCCTCTGCTACCAATGTTAAAACTGCACAATACACTTTCTTTGCTCAACGTCAAACTTTATTCTTTTTTCCACCATCTTCACCACCACGCATGCAGTGTGACAGATTTTTGCTACATCTTCATAGTAGTAGACTTTGATGTGCAAAATTGTTGGAGTTCTTTACCATGGTACAGAAGAAGTGCAATTGTCCTATGTGTGTCCTAATGTGTTACACTCGGTGTTTGCACTAGTGTCAACAAAAGATTGAGTTTATGTTTAGATTGTGATGCATTTCTTATGCTGCTAATTGCACCTTTGTTCATCATCTTTCCATTCTCTCAGACATCACTTCCTTTCATCAGGCCAGGGTTTCTGTCCTCAGAACATGGAAACAATAAATCTGAACGCCCCTCAGTGGCTCTTCTAAAGCCAGCGGAAGGCGAAATGCTGTTGGAGGTTTGGCTGGAGGTTTTTAGGAGAAGACAGGCGGTTGTCAAAAAAGTGTCCAAAAACAGCCCTCTTTGGTTGGAAAATGGGACTGATTCAGATGTTAGATGACAACAACAAGCAGAGGGTGATGGTGAGGGAGTCAGCAGGCTGGAAGAAGAAGGCTATGAAAGGGAGAGGAGGAAATCACTCAAAGAAGCAGAACCTGTGCTCAGGAGGTTTCCACCTCATCAGTTCTGCTTGAAACACCAGCGATGGGTGAAGAGCATTCTGCAGGAGTGTCCCAATAAGCTTCAGACAAGTGTTTCTTCATCTCCCGAACTGTTCCTGTCATCCTTGTCCACGTC
This sequence comes from Monopterus albus, assembly GCF_001952655.1. Lineage (NCBI taxonomy): Eukaryota > Metazoa > Chordata > Actinopteri > Synbranchiformes > Synbranchidae > Monopterus > Monopterus albus. The sequence goes on along the minus strand of NW_018128007.1, from coordinate 2,197,225 downwards.
TTCATCACAGAACCTCACCCCCTCTGTCCTCATGCCGTCTCTCCCTGAACAACATGCTCCTTCGCAGACACGACTTCAGACAGCAGCCTCGGCACCTGCACAAGCAAACCTCGAAGATAACCAGAGCTCTGGATCAGCAAATGATCCATCTCAAATGGAACCTGTCCCTCAGCCCTCTTTGTCCAGAGACACTTTTCTGCCGGACCTATTGTCCCCTGTGGTCCAACTGGTAGACATAGCCTCTGTCATAAGGAGCTACCCTACCTGTAAACCCCATCAAACATCCCCACATAACTTCACCATGTCTGCTAACAAAGAGGTAGCCTCTGCCCCCCTTTCTCAGGGACTGACCTCTCCTCATTGCCATACCTCTACTTTCAGTCAACCAGAAAGCGTTGATCCCCCAAACACAGTGTACAAACTGTAAAAAGCTCTGCAGTCTCAGGATGCTTATACCTTTACCAGCTGTCAGTCACCAACTCCAAAGTCTTTTAGCAGACTGTCGGGAAAGTTCAGGCAGGCTAGCAAGGCCACCAGACGTTCATCACAGGCTCTGGGCAGATTTAATCGAGACCCTTCAGCCGAGCAGTTCAATAAAGCCCCAAGGCTGAGTTGTCTGTCTTTACCCGACTTCAGTGTCTCTGGGCCTCCTACCTCTACCCCTGCTTCTCAGCTGGGGACTCTGTCCTCAGTCTGTCCTGCTAACCAAATAACCAAATAAATAACCCAGTGGAATCCCACATAGAGCCATGTGATTTTCTTTTCTTTTTTTGTAAATATCTCAAACTGTGCATCGATTGCCAAGAAAATCTATCAGACATTCAGAGGATGAACTGTAACAACTCATTTTAGCACCATCAGCAGGGAAAGGTTTTCACTTAGTCAGATATCTTAACATCTGTTAAATGGACTAAATGGATTATTATATTTTTATTATACTTCCTTCATTTGCTGTTTTAAAGTGCCTTAGATTTTGTGTTACTTATTTATCTACTTTATATTTGACTTCTGTTGTGTGGCATTCATGTGGACGGCAAAGTAAGAATTTCATTGTACAGGGAAACACGTTTCTTTACTGTGCATATGACAGTAAACACTTTGACCTTTGTCCTTGACCTGGACTGGTACCAATTCCCAAATGACATGGCCAATCTTGATGACTTGGCCCCCTGACTTCTTCTGTGGTGCCACCATGAGACTGACACTTGTGCTTTTGAGTACAATGTTTTCACAAATATTAGAAGGGTTGCCTTAAAATTAGCTGAAACACCACATAGGATGAATTGTAACTGGTGATGATTAATTGTTCATTTAGCACCATCACCTGGTAAAAGGTTACTTAATATGTCCAGTACTTTGGTTTCAGACCTGATACAGCCTCACCAGTCTCAGCTGTACTTTGTGTTTATCGTTGATTAGCAAATTTAGCTCAAGCACACTAAGCTAATGTGGTGAACATGGTAAACATCCTGCGTGCTGAACATCGGTAGCAGCCACTGACTGTAATCTCCTAGGGCCTCATGCAAGAACATATTTGTATTCGTATACTAAAACATTCTTACTGTTTTTTTGTGAGATATACCAGACTCTCTTAACTGGACGAACTTGTCAAAAAAAAAAAAGCCTGATAACATGTGTTCATGATGAGTTTCACATTTATGAGATACAAGTTGCTGTGCCAAATTTTTGTTTTAGTTAAGCACTATATTTCATATTACTTCAGTTTAGTTTCATTTCAGATTCATTCAGATAAAAAAGAAGTAATTCAGTAAATTCAGGTCATTTTGCCATGCAGATAAAAGCAAGCTGTAAATGACTTAATGTACAGGTCAAACTATGAATCCCAAGTTTGAGAGTGGAGAGTATGAGGCAAATCGGTGAATATCACAGGTTCTCTTACATCGCTCCTGTAACCTACAGATCTGTTTTTTACAAGTGCTTTGTGCAATAGGTTTTAGTGTTTGTAAGGGGTGCTAGGTAGAACCATTTGTGCATAATTTTTTACAGATAAACGTTCTTCAAAGTACCAAAATCAGCACAGTTGCATTACAGGCTTGGAAACTAAAAACAAGTGTTGCTTTTGTAAATGTCTATTTTGAGCACAAAATGCTCCCCAGCTAAAGCCAGATCTTTATAAGTCTTCATGTTGTGTCACGTGTGCATAAAGAAAAAAAGCGTGGACTAACTGCTGTCCACTTGCCTGTTACCTTGTCAGCTGATGTGAGTCCTGCTTGGACCTACGCTCGCTTAGAGTCATGTCCCTTTTTCTTTGGCCAGTTATGTGCCGGCCTCCTGAGTCAGCCAATCACCTCAGCGGAAGTCAGCTCTGTATGGTGGAGTGTCCAGTGGTATGACACAAGACCAATTGTGTGCATGATGAACAATTATGTGCACAAGACTGTTTTTAAAAACATTGGTATAGCAGCAAATCACCAAAGGTCAGCACTGAGGTCTGTTTGCATATTGATATGTACACAGTGCTGCTGGCAGGAATGGTGGTGGAAGTAAAATGAAGACTGGTTACTGGATTTATTTTATTTTATTTAGCTTTTATTTAACCAGGCGGAAAGTCCCTTGAGGTCTCTGGCAAGACAGCAGTGTTAAAAGTTAGTCAAAACACAATAAACAGATGGCACACAAACAAAACAATGCGGACAATTTTAAGAGCATACTACCAATATAAAAAACTATGTAAGAAAAACAGTGAAGTTATTTAGCTAAAACTATAATAAGAAAGGGGAATGTAAAATATACAACACTAAACCACTAAGATCATTACAACAAGTTTTAGTTAAAACATTGACTGGAAGAAACTCAGTCAATTAATAATGTTTTTACTAAATCTGTTAATTTAAAATCCCTTTGCGAACTATTCCCTGTGTCCAATGCAGCAAAAGATAAAGGCCTTGTTTCCCATCTCTGTCCAAACAGCAGGAACAGTCAGCAAATTAACTAGATTCATATAAGATTCATTATGAATACTAGATTACAAAAGTATGACGATGAGGTGTGTATGATGGCTTTGTAAATAAAAGTGTACCAGTGCACAGAAAGTGATGGCCATCCCACTCTAGAATACACAGTGCAGTGATGAGTTTGTGGTTTTAAGTGAGTACTAAAGCTCAATAAGTAGCGTCCAACCTTTGGAGACCTTGTTCTGGAGCATTCCTGTACAGTAATTCATCATAGTCAAGCACTGGCAAAGAAGGTGGCAGCTACCACATTCATCCTGGCTTCCAGTAAAAAAAAAAAAAAAGAATTTATGTCTAACATAAAATCCCAGCTGTGGTCTAGGTTTCTTCACTAGATGAGGCTTAAAAGAATGCAGTTTTTGTCCCTTGGAGTTTCACTATATCGGTTGTGTCTGACAGCTTCTTCTTAGCATTTTAGAATAACTATTATTTTAGTTTTGTCTGCACACAGGGTTAACTTCAGTTTAATAACCTGAGACTGTACAGTACTGAAAGCAAGCTGTAGTTTATGGAGTGCGTCTGTATATAGCACAGTGTCATCAGCGTAACAGTGGGCATGGGCAAACGGGGGCCCAGGGAATGGTTCAGCTAACATGGCTTTGTTTCCAGTAACTGAATTGAGATTTACAATGAAAGGAACCACTAGTGAATGTTAGTCTGGCAGTTTCACCTTCACCCCTACATGTTCTGTGAGAGTTGGATAGTGAATTTCACATTAAGGGGATTTCTAGCTATGTTCTCCAGGTTGTGGGCATAAAAGCCTGAGCGTTGGTAATAGAAAAGTACGTCAGTCTAATCCAACAGTCCTGCACCATGAAAATGTTCAGTTTGTGTTTGGCTGTTGAACTGTGCTGTATTCTGTTGGCAGGTGTTTCTTCTGCTTTGTCCAGCCCATTCCTGCCAGTCAGTCATGGCAGGCAAAACAACATCAAAGTGTTATCAAACCCCCTGTCCACAATATAGTGCTTCCACATGAATCTAGCCCGAGGAAGGGGTTACTAAACATGTTTGCATTTATTTATTCATCTTTTGCTCCTGAGATTTCTTCATGTTGTTGATGTAGCTTATATTTTATTTGTGCACAGCAGCACGAGTACAAAATAGCCAAGGCTCTTGGCAAGGCAATTCAGCTCTTGTGAAATGGTGGAGTACAAAGTACAGGGCAAACTGTGTACACTGAAAGTTTCTATTTGAGCTATTCCACCACAGTCCAACGGCTTTATTAGAATTCATCAGGAAATGCCTTCTAACAAATTTGAATGTGATGTGTGTAAGAAAATAAATCAAATCAAATTTATTTATATGGCACTTTAAAAACAACATCCAGTTGACCAAAGTAGTTTACATGGCAGAATAAAATCACAATAAATGACTAAAATCAAGTAAATAAGATCAGTGCAAATAAAAATAAAACAGCACAATAACACAGACACACAGTTAACATATGTTCAATAAATTAAAATTAAAAGGAATGCATCAGGCCCTACTGTGTATTAAAAGCTAAGCCAAATAAATATGTTTTAAGCAATGATTTAAAAGTACTGAGGTCAGTAGCTGACCTAACATTAAAAGGTAGACTATTCCACAGTTTAGGGGCTGCAACAGTAAAGGCTCGGTCACCCCAGTGTTTATATCTGGCCCTTGGAACCTCTAAAAGAAACTGGCTTGAAGATCTGAGGGACCTTGTAGGTTTGTGTCAGTGCACTAGTTCAGTGAGGTAAAATGGTGCCAAACTATTAAGAGCCTTAAAAACAAAAATCTGTAACTTAAAATCATTTCTAAAATGGACTGGAAGCCAGTGGAGAGAAGCCAGTAGTGGGGTTATATGCTCGAATTTCCTAGTACTGCTCAAAAGATGAGCAGCAGCGTTTTGCACCATTTGGAGATGAGTGATGGAGGACTGGTTAACACCATAGTATAGAGCATTGTGATAATCAAGTCTAGAAGTAATAAAAGCATGGATTGAAATCTCAAAATAATTAAAAGAAAGTAATGACTTAACCTTGCTTAACAGCTTCAGGTGGAAGAAGCTAGATTTCACAACTGAGCCGATTTGCTTGTCAAACCTCAAGTCGCCATCAATCACCCCTAGATTTTTTACAGTCAACTTCAGGTGTCGAGCTAGGGGGCCCAGGCCCTGGTTAAAAGCAGTTAAATTTGCCAGGTCACCAAATAGCACACACTCTTATTTTTGTTGAGATTTAAAAAGTTAAGTGCGAACCATGATTTCAAGTCTGTCAGACAGTCAAACAGCAGCTGTAATGACATCCCTCTTGATGCCTTTAACGGTAAGTAAATCTGAATGTCTGAAAACCATATTTCCTTAAGATAGATCCCAATGGGAGCATATACAATGAGAACAAAATGGGACCAAGCACAGATCCTTGGAGGACACCATAGGAAAGGACTGTTGAAGAGGATGAACAATATTAACAGTAGAACCGCTATTGGTGAGATAAGATCTAATCCAGTTAAGAACAGTACCTTGAATTTCTACGCACTGCTCCAAATGAGATAAGAGGATTTCATGATCCACTGTATCAAAGGCAGCAGTAAGATCTAAAAGCACTAATAAAACCAAATCCCTGGCATCCCTAGCCAACAGGATATTGTTACAGATTTTTAATAACGCAGATTCAGTGCTATGTTTTGATTTAAAACCAGATTGAAATTGCTCCTCAATGCCATTATCTGTCAAAAAAGACCGAAGTTGGATAAAAACAATCTTCTCCAGAACTTTGGACATAAAAGATAATTTAGACACTGGTCTAAAATTAGAAAACATTAAAGGATCAAGATTTGGCTTTTTGAGAAGAGGCTGGACAATCGCTTTTTTTAAAAGGATCTGGAACTGAGCCTGTCCTTAAACATAAATTAATCAGAGCCATAAAGCTAGGCCCAACAGACTCAAAAACATCCTTAAACAATCTAGTTGGCAAACAATCCAAAGAACAGTGAGATGCTTCCATGTGGTGAACCAGTTAAGATAGCATAGGCAAGGATATAGGCTCAAACTGATCAAAGACAGCATAATGCAGATGAATATCAACTGGGTCAGGATTAGTAGAGCTGGAGGACTGCCTAATGCTAGTGATTTTATCAGTAAAATATTGAAGAAAACCTTTAGGATAAGGGATTATCCTAATTCAGGAAAATCATATTTTGTGACAACTTTGACTATTGCTGGCTATTTGTGCTGAATATCTTAGTAATTTATTTTTCTGAAAAGCATTTTCTGTGTAGCATCAGTGTAACACCAGTTATACTCCTGTACCAAAGAGCTGTACTGTATTTTAAACGAAATTGATTGTTGGTGTTGGGCTTTTCATGGAAGTCATCAATAGTATAAATGCATAAACAAACCATTTTTGTGAGAGCACTTCCTTTCCTTTTAGTTTTTGTTGGTGTTTTATTTAACCACTTTTTACTATGCTGTTACTCAGTGTTACTCACAGAGGAAACCGCTTAAGCTTCCATGACATTATTTCATTCAAAAGGGATTGTAACTTGACCTGCTAGGCAGAGGAACCCCACAGTAAAGGAAATGCAGCTTGACCTACTGACATTCATAGAAGGAGCAATTTTACACAGATGGTGTTTAAGTTTGATCCTTTCCCCGCTCGCTGCCAACCAGTCAGGCTGCACATCGTTCACTACAGCCTGACCCGAAAGCATCTGATAAACTTAACATCAGTGTGTCTGTGCCACTGACACAGACACACTGACACACATGTGTTTTGTTGACTCCGGTATTGGCCTTTGTATGTCATATTCAGTCTTGGAAGAAGTACTCAAATTGTTTACTTAACAAAAACACAGTGTAAAAATACTCTGTTACAAGTAAAAGTCCTGCATTCAAAATGCTGCTTAAGTAAAATTATGAAAGTATTAGAATAAAATATACTTACAGTACCAAAAGTAAAAGTACTCATCATACAAAATGACAAAGTTTACAGTGATGTTCATCATATTATTCAATTATAATTAATGATGTATTATTGTGTACATCACATTTAATGTCGCAGCTTGTAAAGGTAGAGCTAATTTTAACCTACCTTACATGCTTCTCATTTGAATCACTGCTGGGTGGCTTGTGAATTTTACACTGAGGATCAATGCATCTTATGATTATACTGTATTTTGTTTTATTAACCTAAAGTTATCAAATAAATGTAGTGAGTACAAAGTACAATATTTTTCTTTAAAATGTAGAAAAGTCAAAGTGTGAAGTAGGAGAAAATTAAAATACTCAAGTAAAGTGTAGATAACTCAAAATTGTACTTCAGTATAGTACTTGAATAAATGTACTTAGTTACTTTCAACCTCTGGTCATACCCATCATGAATAAGTAACTTTTTGTTTGAGCAGGTGGCATCATAGAGGAAAGAGACCTACAGTTGTTGTTCTGACTGGAGTATTGCATCATGTATTTTTACAACTTTTACACAGAGGACAAAGTCTAACTGGGGCAGCATTGCAATGCAGTAGTTAGCATCGTCATGGTGCAGTAGTTAGCACTGTTGCCTCACAGCGAGAAGGTTCTGGGTTTGAACTTGGATTCTGCATGTTCTCCCTGTGGCAGCGTGGGTTCTCTCCAGGTACTCTAGCTTCCTCCCACAGCCCAAAGGTTGGTTGAATGAGACTCCAGAAGCCAAGCCAGATGTCTGGATAGTGCAGGCCAGCTGTTCTACCAGACCCATTCTTTATGCTCCAGTCAAAACAACATGAACCAATCACCAGATATGAAGGTTCTACAAGAAGCTACTCCTGTCACCCATACATGTGTCTGGGAAAAAGATTAAAGTTTCATTTTTTATGAAGATTGATGTGATGAAATTTGATCCTATCAAAAAATAGAGTTTATTTACTGTATGGCACTCTGAAAATGTACTGCGGCTGACTCACAGTGACTACAGCCCAGAGTCCAGGTGTTTTACCATATTCCAACATGTTGTCATGGTTTCCACAGCATTACACACTCCAGCCAAGGCACCAGCAGTCTGTAGTGTGCTGGTTGTGCTCCCCTCATCACAAAATTCCCAACATTTCATGCTTGACACTTGTTATACAGTATTTGTGCAGAAAATGACCCTGTGTTATTATAATTATTAGATATTACTATACTAGAAATGGAATCATCATTGATGCGTATTTTGTAACATTTTACTGTTGATTTTAACAATTGTATACATTGTTGATAGCTTCATCTATAATACTTGGAAGATCATATATAGAATCACAGCTGCCAAATAAGTCTAGTGAAGTACAATATTTGTGTGAAATAAAATAATTTCTTTGAAAGAAAATCTATTTTACAGGGGAGGCTTTTGTTGTTTCTCTGTGTGGTTTCATTCTTATTGACGTGGAGACGCATGACGCACGCCTGCAGACACCAGTGAGATGTCCTGTGGAGTGCGTGAGACCTGCCCCTGGCCTTCAGCACGTAATTGGCTTTGGGTTTGAGGTGGTATGGTTCTGTTTAGCAGAGAAAGAGGGGTGTAATGGCCCAGCCCTCAGGCTCCACCAATGGAAACATGAGCAGCGTTCAACACCCATTTTGGAGAATCCTGCTATAAACCCAGTTGAATAGCTTACTTCACATTCGTTTTAGGCTGAGCTTCGTTAACGTGCGCTCCTTTTTCTGTTGAATATTCAGTGAGGTGAGTAATAAGCATGAGCTTCATCATTTCAATTAATCTGTGGTCTGAAAAAAGATGAACTGAATTAATGAATAATGGAGTTGCTGGATAATTAAATGCACATTTTCAGTTTGTCAGTTTACAAAACCTCATTTTTCATGATGTGGGTTATTTGAAGCTGTTGCAACTACCCAGCCTCTTCACGAGGGTGCGCGGTGCAGCTTTGTTTTGTTCATGTTTTGGATGGTAAATAATTGTCCATAGATTTTTCAAAGTTATTTGTTTTAATTTTGATAGTGAAAAATTATGCAGACCATGGGAAACAGTACAACACTTGTGTGACTTAACTAACTCCATCGGTTTTTAATGTGGATAAACTGATCACTGGCTGGTCTGCGGGTCGAAGGAGAAGGTCACCGATTACATTTCCCTTCAGTAAATAGAAATCTCTGTTACGCATCAATAATATTAGACAAATCTAAAACTGCAGAATTCGGTAAGAATTCATCTGAGAATAAAATGCATAACTGAGAGTATATTTTAATGATTTGAAGATATTAATCTTTACCGTGTGTATTAATCATGTTTTATTAATGAAAAATAAGATTTGAAGTGTTGTTTGTGCAGTTGGCATCAACATTTACCATAGTAGTGGCTGAAGTGTTCAGACCCTCCATTAAATGATGCAATACCCTGCTATAAAAAAAGTAAAAGGCGCAGAATAACTTCAACACATATGCAGAGGATAGTTAAGCAGAATGGCCACTTTAAGAGGGCCATCTTATTTTATTTTCATTACTAATAACGTGCAATTCATGATGTAGCAGACTAAGGGGACCTCATTCTGAATATTTCTGTAGTGTTGGGTAGTTTATAACAATTCATTAGGCCTATATTTTTTAAAATAATCAATTGGTTGTATGTCAGATCTTAATGTGTAAAGAAACAATATCTGTCGAATGCAGTGGAGTAAAAAGTATAAATATATAATATAAATAAGATTAAACCCAGTTAAGTACAGTACTTGAGTAAAGTTGCTTTCCATCACCGGAAATAATCCTGTTGGTGTTTTGACACTCAGTGTTCATCATCCCTATCTGTTCCAGGATGGAGAGCAAGTCTTACTTGGTTCAGATGAAGGGAAACGGACACCACGGCAAAACCGGTGTCAGTGGCACAAGCCTGAACGGGACCGGAGGCGCTGGGAAGGGAGTGCACGATGGTAAACTCCATGTCAGTGTAAATGGGAGTTTGTACCCAGCCAAAGTGAAGAGCCGCCGACAGAGGTGGGAAGTAAAGCCTTCAGAGATGGCCAACAACACGTTCAATCCCATAAGGGCCATCGTGGACGGCATGAAGCTCACCCCCAACAAGGATAAACCCATGATCGCACTGTCCATAGGTCAGAGGGTTTCTGATTGAATAAACACTCGTTCAGAAAAACCGCTTTGCTGCTTTGTAATTACTAATTATTGATTCATTAATTAATAACCCAAAAAGCAGTCAGACAGTGTTCAGGTAAGAACTAATCCAGTAATGTGTGATTACAAGGCTCCCACTAGTGCGCTGCCGTCTCTGACTTGTGTCTTTTCATGTTCAGAGAAATGTTCTGTATTCATTTAATGCTTCATCTTTGTTTTATCTCACTGTTGGCTGATGGTTCTCCAGGGGACCCCACTGTGTTTGGAAACATGCCCACAGATGGTGCCGTGCTTCAGGCCATGAAAGATGCTATAGACTCTCAAAAGTACAACGGCTACGCTCCTTCTGTTGGTGAGTCACACTAACCAACGAACAGACAAAGCAAGCATCTTTAAATGCACAAAAGGTGGAAACATCATTTGTACAGATAGTTTCACAGCTATAATGACTTCGCCGTCACACAGTCTGTTGGTCTCATGCAACTCTGTTGGCATACATACTGTACCTTTTCTCTGTGTCCTGTGGCAGGTTACCGGGAGAGCCGACAGGCAGTGGCCAACTTCTACAGTTGCCCCGAGGCTCCGCTAGAGGCAGAGGTGCCTACTTCACATTCACCTCATACTTTTGTTCATTTCTCTGTAGCACTACTTCTAAATCTGAATCGCACACAATAAGTGCACTGCAAGCACATTGTGAGCGAATGGAAATCCGATTATAATATTATGCTCACAATAAATAGGCCTTTATTCACAAAGTAAATGTACATCAGAGTGCACACCTTAGAAGTCCTCCATCTGTAACAGTGACTTTAGTCAAGTCTAGGAATGGGAAGTGTGTTAACATGAATGGAAACCTATGGTTTTTGTGTCTCTGTGCCTAAAATGAAAACACCCTCTTCCAGGATGTGATTTTGACCAGTGGCTGCAGCCAGGCCATTGACCTGGCTATCAGTGTCCTGTGCAATCCAGGGGACAACATCCTGGTCCCGTGCCCAGGCTTCTCCTTATATAAAACTCTGGCTGTGTCCATGGGCATCGAGGTCAAACTCTACAACCTGCTGGTAAGTGGAGGAGATCACAATAAAACTGATCTCTTTATGTACAACAGACTCTAATGTTGAACCTATCTCAGCTGATATTGCTGTACCTTGTTTATGTCACGTTTCATAATAGAAAACCAGAACTTGCTATTGTGGCTTCTAGGTTCAGTGTTTGAAGCCAGAACGAGGGTAACACAGTAGACTGGAAGGAGCAGGGAACAGCAAGCCTAGCTTCACTGAAAGTGAAACGATACACGAGTGCCACATTAATGTCACACCATTTGAACTAGTTACAAGTAGCCGAACTTTAGAAATGTACATCACTTCACATCCGCTGGCCCCATCATCACAAAAGTGGTTGAAAAACAAATGTTTTTTTATTCTGAGCATCACAAATACTTTGATATCACTATCTGTATTATGACAGTTTGAGCCATTAAGGCCAATAAAATTATAAAAAGCCAGAAAATAATTCTAGTAAATTTGTGTCTGTGGTAGAGTCTTTAAATTCAAGGGAGTCAACCTCTCTGCCAGACAAAGAAATATTCTTCCATATTCAGCTGTCCACAGGCTCGGGGACACAGCAGTGTAGTAGACCATCCTGACCAAGCATCACAGGAGGGGACATGTGATTCAGGTCAATAATGGGATGGATGTCCTGTTATTGATGAAGGCCAGAAAGGAAACGAGAGGCATAAAGATGTGGTTAAGAACTGTTGTTGATATCACTGCAAAAAATTTAGAACATACAGTAACTGCTGTCGCTTGTGGAATGACGTGATCATACATATTGGTTGGTATTAATTACAGTTGCAAGAAAAAGTAATGGCACTGTTTGCATTTTCCTGGTTTTCTGCATAAGCTGGTCCTAAACTATGATCTGATCTTCACCAAAGTCACAAATATCAACAAACAGTATTTTTAAACAGATAAAACACAACCAGTTGTGATCTTTCATGTCTTTATTGAACACATTAAACATTCACAGTGATGGTGGACAAAGTCACGGCAGCGATGTTTTAATAACTGCTTAAACCACCTTTGGCAGCAACAACCTCCAGCCAGTGCTTCCTGTAGCTGTTGATCAGACCTACACAATGTTCAGGAGGAGCTTTGGACCATTCTTCCTGACAGAGCTGAAGCAGCTCAGCCACATTCTCATGACATCAGGTGTGAACGTCTTCAGGTCATTACACAGCGTCTCTGTTGGGCTGAGCTCTGGGCTCTGACTGGGCCGCTCCAGTAGGCAGGTTTTGTGTCTCTGAAGCCATTCTGTAGTGGATTTACTTTGATGTTTAGGGTCATTTTCCTGCTGCGTCACCCAGCTTGTTCTGAGCTTCAGCTTGTCGACAGTCACCCTGACATTATCCTGTAGGACACCTGGATAAACTGAGGAGTTCATTTTCCCTCCACAGTGGCAGTGGTCCAGGTCCAGAGGCAGCAGAGCAGCCCCACATCATGCAAACCCACAACTCTTGATCTCTTGTCTTCTAAGATCTCCTTTCTGTGAGGCCTGGCTCATATGAGCTGATGTTGCTTGTGAACAGCACACTGACACTGTCTGAGTGTTTTATAGGTCGTTCTAAACCTCACCTCTATTCTCGTTTCATTGACTGGACTTGTACGCCAGGTCCTAAGAGGTTAAGCAGCAACAGATGCAGCAATATAATAAGAAATATATAAGAATATAACAGAATGTATGCTGCATGGGAGCAGCATGTGCAGCAGAGTCATTGTGCAATTATGCATGTAACACAAAATCTAGGACACTTTAGGCAGCAACAAATGCAGCAATATAATAAAAGAATATAATAGAGAATGTATGCTGCATGGGAGCAGCAGTCAACAGTCATTGTGCAATTATGCATGTGCAAACTGAGAATATAAACAGTACATCATGTATTTCCTGGTAAACTCCTCAGCTGTTTAGGAGTCTGATGGCAGAGGGAAATAAAGAGTTTTTCAGTCTAGTTGTCCTGCATTTAACACTTCTGAACCTCCGGCCAGAGGGCAGAGAAGTGGACAGTCCGTGCTGGGGGTGGGTGGGATCTTTGAGGATGGAGGCAGCTTTCCTACGCACCCTGCGGTGGTAAATGCTCTGCAGAGAGGGCAGTGGAGTCCTAGTGATCTTCTCCACAGCCTTTACCACTCTCTGCAGGCACTTGTGGTCCATAGCAGTAGTGCTGCCGTACCAGACAGTGATGCAGCTGGTCAAGATGCTCTCAATGATGCAGCTGTAGAAGTTGCAAAGGATCCTAGGCGACATGCCAAACCTCCTCAGCTTCCTCAGGAACTACAGGTGCCGTTGGGCCTTCTTGACCAGCTGTGTGGTGTTAAGTGTCCAAGTGAGGTCCTCACTGATGTGGACACCCAGGTATTTGAAGCTGCTCTGCTAACACTGCTCTGCTGGTTTGCTAACACTGGACTCCAGTTGATGTTCAGTGACACCACAAGCCTGGTGCTGCCGTGACTTTGTTCACAATCACTGTGTATGTTTAATGTGTTCAACAAAGACATGAAAGATCAGTACTGTTTGTTTTATCAGCTTAGAAATATTGTTTGTTGATATTTGTGACTTTGGTGAAGATCAGATCAATTTATGCAGAAAACCAGGAAAATGCGAACAGTGCCATCACCTTTTCTTGTGAGTGTTGAGAGGCTTACAAGGTGCACAAGGACTCGGTCGATGGCAGCTGTAAAACTGTTAACAGCCCAGTTGTCGAGGACATGCTACCGTAGCTTCCATCTTTCAGGCTCTCCAGCTTTCTCATGTTTGCAATTTTATCTCTGAACATCTTCAGATTGTCCTGTATTATGATACACAACAATATTTGTGCCCTCATCCTGACGTGCATCTTTGATTTGCAGCCAGAGAAGTCTTGGGAGGTTGACCTCCACCACATGGAGAGCCTGATTGATGAGAGGACATCCTGCCTGATTGTTACCAATCCATCCAACCCATGTGGCTCTGTCTTCAGCAAGGAACACTTACAGAAGATCCTCAAAGGTTAGCCACAGCACCTCGCTGCTTTAGAAGTCTTTAATTGGCATCAGGCCTGAAGCCAGATTCAAAGATTTGCTCTGTCACATAAACAAAGCATTTACTCCACCTTAGTGAAACAATGACATGGGTTGATTCTTGTTTTCTCAGTGGCCTTCAGACACTGTGTTCCCATTCTGGCTGATGAAATCTACACTGATATGGTGAGTTTAACTGCACACCACATCTCAGCATAGACTGGCAGGTGGGTTTGGCCCTGTGCAACACCAGTGAGGCACAGTGTCACCACAGTGACAACAGAGTTTGCGTTTCATTTGGTGTTATTTACCCTGGCTCTGGATGGTGGGTGTACAGCTCCACATCAGCACAGGGAGGATTAAGGGCCATATGCTGTGAATGAAGCCTGGCAGCAGCAACCAGTAAGGCCATCCAGTTCTAATATAATGATGATTTGTCACAGTAAAGCTTTGTCACATGATGGTCCATGAAATGTCCATTTACAACACTGTAACAGTTTCAGTTCAAAGTGCTCACATTAGCGTCGGCCTTGAAATGTTTGTACTAGTCAGACTTTAGTAGGACATGCAAACATGCAGACAGATATACACAGAGTATACACACACACAGTGTGTTTGTCAGCTCCATAAAAAATGGTCATAAGGGATAAGAGTCTAGTGCAGCAGTGGAAAACACTGAGGTGCCATTCTAATACGGTGATAAATACAAATAATGCCTCTGAAAGCAAACGACAGATGACTGCGTTAAATACCCTGATGAACATCTCCTAGTAGGAGAAGAGCTATTACAGATGGGTGACAAATTAAAGGAAAGACTACCGTAAAGTGAAAACACATCCTTTCTATAAAGTGTCTCCAGGGCAGCTTCAGCGCTCCTCTGTTGGACGGACGAAACCGCAGTGTCCAACACAAAACAAAGTAAAGTCAAAACAGGCATTTTTCTTGACTTCGGACATTCTGTGAATAAAACAATCAAATAAGCAAGAAACTAAAGCTCAGATTTTGAATCCTACTGGACATGATATTTCACTGACCCGAGGGCTGCACCTGGAAGAGTTATACTCAGTGGACGAGTCTGATGTCCACTCGTTCCACGCTCCGGCTGATGTGGCTGCAGTGTCTTCTACCACAGCTGCACTGCCCATTTTGCTGGATGAGTCACCTATTTCTGGATCGGAGAAAGCTGAGCTGTCAGCCGTGCTGTGGGACTTCTGTGACATCTTCAGCTCATCCAAGCAGAACCTTGGTAAATGTGGTCTGGTGAAACATTACATCCGAACGGGTGATCAGGCCCCCATCAAACTGCGTGCACACCGTGCTTCTCCTGAGAAATGTGCAGAGATTGACAGACTGGTGGCTGAGTTGCTAGCGGATGGTGTGATTGAGGAAAGCTGCAGTCCTTGGGCCTGGTGTTGATGAGAAAGAAGTGTGGCACCTGGCGTTTCTGTGTGGATTACAGGCGTTTAAATAGTGTGACTATTAAAGACTCTCACCCTCTGCCACGTGTGGACGACTCTCAGGATGCATTGTCTTGGGGCTGTCTGGTTCAGCACATTAGACTTTTCTAATGGTTATTGGCAGGTGAAGGTTGCTGAGGAGGACTGTGAAAAGACAGCTTTTACGACTGGACAGGGACTCTATCAGTGGCAGCCTATGCTGATGGGCCTCTCCAATGCCCTGGCCACATTTCAACGATTGATGGAGCTAGTCCTCAGAGAGCTCCCATGGCACATCTGCATGGTGTACCTTGATGACATTTTGATCTACAGTAAGACCTTTGAGGAACACTTGTCTAGCCTCAAAGAGGTTTTCTCAAGGATCCAGGCTGCAGGGTTGAGACTGAACCCGCGCAAATGTCATCTTGCTCAGGATCATGTTGTCTTCTGTCGCGCCCGCTGAACCATCTCATTGGTTAAAATGTGCCCTTTGAGTGGTCCACTGCTTGTGATGAGTCTTTTCACCACCTGAAGCCGGTATTGTCGTCCGAGCCTGTAGTGATACTGCCTGACTTCAGCATGCCCTTTAAAGTGTACACAGATGCTTCTAACATGGCTGTTGGTGCTGTTCTCGCACAGGACAGGGATGGACGTGAGCATGTTGTGTCCTATGCCAGCCGGGCTTTGAATTCCACTCAGAACCGTTGGTCTACATTTGATCGTGAACTGTGGGCTATTGTGTGGGCAGGCAGGGAGTTCAGGCATTACATTGGACTTGCCCAATTTACCATTGTCACTGATCATTGTCCGCTTTTGGCACTTCGGCGGATGTCCATTGAGAATGACCCGACGGGGAGACGGGCACGGTAGTTACTGGAGCTTGACCCACTCAATTGGATTATTGTGCACAAGGAGGGACATCATCTGCCACCTTCATCGGACATGAAGGTGGCAGAGGACGGTGGTCCCACATCGCTGCACGTGAATGTGGTGAGTGCTGATCATGCAGCTGTTGATATGCCACGTTCTTCTGTTGTCACTGATTCTGCGGATACTGCGGCACCAGAGAACCCACAGCACAGGCCTGGCGGTATGTCTCCCTTCTCTGCTCTGTCTCATAGCTCAGCTGACGTCAGAGCCATGCAGGATGCAGACCCCGACATTGGGACCGTTTTGGACTGGGTGTTGCGATCCCACAGGCCTCCAAAATGGAAGTTGAAGGGGGCTTCTCTGTGGTTGCGTAGACTTTGGACTGAGTTCCATCGTCTCTCTATCATCGATGGGCTGTTATGCTGCTCAGTGAACGGCTCTCTCACTGGTAATCCTGTGGTCCAAATTGTTGTTCCCTCTGCACTGGTCCCTGATGTTCTTCTGTAGCTACATGGTGCACCTGCCGCAGCCCATTTTTCTTCGGAGCGTGTGTGGGAGCGGGCTAGACAGTTTTGTTATTGGTCTGCTCAAACCCACCAGAATCCTGTTCCCGCCCACCGTGCGCCGCTGGGTGGATCCCCGGCCATACGGCCCTTTGAGAGGGTGGCTATGGACATCTTGGAGCTGCCAGTGACTTCGAAAGGCAACCGGTATGTGCTGGTTGTTCAGGACTATTTCACTAAATTTGTCAATTTGTACCCATTGCATAATCAGTCAGCACAGACGGTTGCACACTGTCTGTTTGAGGACTATGTTCTACTGCATGGGGTTCCTGAGACTGTACTTTCCAATCAGGGTCGGCAGTTTGAGTCGGAGGTGGTGCAGACTCTCTGTCGCCTGTTGAACATAAAAAAAAACTCGCACCACAGTGTACCATCCCCAGTCCGATGGCATGGTGGAGCGCTTCAACAGGACTCTGATTGATCAACTGGCTAAGACTCTTTTGACTTATGGGGGGGAATGGGATGACTATGTGAAGCATGTAGCTTTTGCGTACAACACCACTACTCATTCCTGTACTCGCTTTACACCATTCTTCTTGACCCATGGTTGGGAAGCACGGGTTCCCTCTGATGTACTGTTACCAACTCGTGCTCTTGATACTCAGGTTTTGGGTTCACATGCCGAGTTTGTTTCTTCATTACTGGAGAGCCTGAGTGTTGCCTTCAGTGGTGCGTGAATGCAGAGTGAGATGGCTCATGATCGTCAAAAACTGTATCACGACGAGGCCTCGCGTCACCGACCTTAGGAGCTGGGTGCTATGGTGTGGCTGAGCAACCCGGTTGAGAGCTGCATGAAGCTGGCACCTCATTGGAAGGGACCTTACAAGATTATACAGGTCATGGA